>NC_088377.1:59441071-59768928 GCF_037993035.2 Macaca fascicularis
AATTCATAGTTTCCGAAGCGCCCCAGGTTATTCCAATGTGCAGACAAGTTAGGTAGCCACTGGCATACACTACTCATTCTAGTTGGACACTGGAATTACCCAAAAAACGTTTAAGAATCCCAATGTCCAGGCCGTATCCCAAACACATTAAATCACAGTCTTTGGGGAGGGGCCTCGGGCATCAGGATTTCTAAAGGGCTCTCCGTGTGATTCCAGCATGCAGCTTGGTTTGACAGGCACTACTCTTGACTCAATGTAGAAGGCATTAAGAGATACGCTGTCCTAAAAGTCCTTCAGTCTAACAGAGAACGTGAAAGACTTGTGTAAATAGGCAAAAATACATATCCTAAGAACACATGGACACATAGAGGGGAATGACACACACTGGGGCCTATCAGAGGATGGAGGGTGGGAGGAGGGAGAGGATCAGGAAAAATAACTAATGGGTACTAGGCTTAATACCTGGGTGATGAAATAATCTGTACAGCAAACCCCCATGACACAAGTTTACCTACAGAACAAACCTGCACTTGTACCCCTGAAATTAAGAGTTGAAAAAAACAAAGAAAAAATATATATCTCCTTGACTCCTGATAGTTCTAAATCAATTATTTCTAGGTTCCTTTTGAAGAATATATTCTCTCTGCAGGATAAGGATTCCTCATGGAGCCTGGGCCTGGGGGAGAAGCATGTTCATGTGTCTTCTCTGACTCTCATTGACCATCTTTGAAATATAACTTTCTTAGCAGCAAACAGTAAGTACCTTGAAGAATTTTTGTTGGGATTAAATGAGATAATGCACGTAAAGGCCTTAGCGGAGTGTCTGGCACACAAGAAACGTTCATTAAGGATTTGCTATTACCACCTTTATCCTGGTTTATGAAACTGATTCGATCCCAGTCACTGTCACCTTAACAACAATAACAAAGAACGTGGGCGAAATAAAGTTAAATTTCACTGCTCAGTTGTGCCATAGTTTTCTGAAAGTGATTTTATTTTACCATTCCGCCAGGCCCTGATTGACTTCACTAGGGATAGCACCACCTGTGAGGGGCCGGCAAAGAGATTCAGAGCCAGTGAACAAGACATAGGGGCTGTTGTTGTTATTGTTGTTGAGACAGAGTCTCACACTGTTGCCCAGGCAAGAGTGCGATGGCGCAATCTCAGCTCACTGCAACCTCTGCCTCCCGGGTTCAAGCGATTTTCCTGCCTCAGCATCCCCAGTAGCTGGGATTACAGGTGCACACCATCAAGCCCGGCTAATTTTCTTTTTTTTTTTTTCGTAGAGACGAGGTTTCACTATGTTGGCCAGACTGGTCTCAAACTCTTGACCTCGTGATCCGCCCACCTCAGCCTCCCAAAGTGCTGGGATTACAGGCGTGAGCCACCACACCCGGCCAAGACGTAGGGTTTATTGAAAGGACTCACAAACAGGGCAGTCCAGTGGCAGTGGGCTGGGCAGGAGAACCACAATTGCTTGTAAAAAAGCATGCAGTTTGGCTGGGCACGGCAGCTCATGCCTGTAATCCTAGCACTTTGGGAGGCCGAGGCCAGTGGATCACTTGAGGTCAGGAGTTCAAGACCAGCTTGGCCAACATGGCAAAACCCCATCTCTACTAAAAACATAAAAATTAGCCAGGCATGATGATGCACACCTGTAGTCCCAGCTACTCAGGACACTGAGGCAGAAGAATCGCTTGAACCCGGGAGGTAGAGGTTGCAGTGAGCCGAGATTGCACCACTGCACTCTAGCCTGGGCGACAGAGCAAGACCCTGTCTGAAAAAAAAAAAAAAAATCATGTAGTTTATACAGCATTTCACTTAGTACCCCCTGGCCCCACTAGCAATCCCCACCAGGCACCACTTTATGTAACCCAAAACAAAGGGCTTTGATCCCCTGCATGACCTGCATTCCACAGGAAGGGCTAGGGATTCAGATGTTCCTCATAGATAGAAAATGAGGTTCTCTCATTCTGTTGCCCAAATAAAACCTTCACAGAAAAAAACAAAGAGAATGAATCCCCAGGTTGGCCACTCCTGGATCTCCTAGTTCAGAGCTCAGAACACATACTCTTCTTAGAACATACAGTCATTCTCCAGGTATGTTTAAGTTAAGGTATTGGTGTCAGGTGTGCTTGACACACACACACACACACACACACATACATTCTTTCTTTCTCCCATACCTTAGAAATAAGAAAGTGTGGCCGGGCGCGGTGGCTCAAGCCTGTAATCCCAGCACTTTGGGAGGCCGAGACGGGCGGATCACGAGGTCAGGAGATCGAGACCATCCTGGCTAACACGGTGAAACCCCGTCTCTACTAAAAAATACAAAAAAGTAGCCGGGTGAGGTGGCGGGCGCCTGTAGTCCCAGCTACTCGGGAGGCTGAGGCAGGAGAATGGCGTAAACCTGGGAGGCGGAGCTTGCAGTGAGCTGAGATCCGGCCACTGCACCCCAGCCTGGGCGGCAGAGCAAGACTCCGTCTCAAAAAAAAAAAAAAAAAAAAAAAAAAAAAAAAGAAATAAGAAAGTGTAAGTAATGTGAAAAACACACTCAACATCACTAATAATCATTTGCAGAGAAATGCAAAATTACAATTACAATGGGATATCATCTTATACTAATCAGAATGGCTATTACTAAAAAGTAAAACAACACATATTGGCGTGGACGCAGAGAAAAGAGAACGCTTACACACTGTTGGTGGGGATGTAAATTAGGTCAACCTCTTTGGAGAGATTTCTCAAAGAACTAAAAACAGAACTACCATTCAACCCGGCGATCCCATTACCAGGTATCTATCCAAAGGAAAAGGAATCATTATATTAAAAAAACACCTGTACCCACTCGTATGTTGATCGCAGCACTATTCACAATAGCTGAAAGTCATGAAACCAACCTAAGTGTCCATCAATGGTTGACTGGATAAAGAAAATATGGTACATATACACCCTGGAATACTATACAGCCACAAAAATGAACAAAATCATGTCCTTTACAGGAACATGGATGAAGCTGGAGGCCATCATCCTAGGTGAACTAAAAAAACAGAACATCAAATATCACACGTTGCCACTTTTAAGCGGGAGCTAACCAATGGGTACACATGGACCTAAAGATGGAAATAATAGACACTAGAGACTCCAAAAGAGGATGGGACGGGGTGAGAGTTGAAAAACTGCCCAACAGGTACAATGTTCACTATTTGAGTAATGGGTATGCAAGAAGCCCAATTCCCATGGTACACAATACACTGATGTAAAGAACATGCACATGTACCCCTAATACAAAATAATAAATAAAATAAAAGAGAAAGTGCAAGTAAATACCCAAGAGATCAAAGCAACAGACTACAGACCAAAATGAAAACAATCTAAGCATGACAGGTGATGCCTTCTTTTATGACTGTCTAACTGCAACTGTAAGAATGTATTTCATGTCAGTATTTTTGGATGGATGAATAATTTTTTAGGTTATTGAAATCTAAGATCTTAACTCAAGTAAAACAAGGTTTTTAAATAAAATTTGATCCTTAAGCTCATTCTATGTTGCCAAGACAACTCAGCATTAAGCATAACATTTGCTTTTGGAAAAAGCATATCATTAACTATAATCCCCCCTCCATGAGCAGATGAGTAGAAAGGCAGGTTGAACCTGAACTCCAAAACCAACCTAAAACTCAGAAAGTGAAAGGAGTATCGGTTAGGCCCTGGCCCCTGGGATTCAGATGCACTGGGTTCACACTCGAGCTCTACCGTGAAGCTAGTTTTATATCCTTGGTCAAACCTCTCTCACCCTCTCCAAGCCCATTCCCTAATCTTTAAAATGGAGATTTTACACATACACATACAGCTATTATAACAATTAAATGAAACAGGCCGGGTGCAGTGGCTCAAGCCTGTAATCCCAGCACTTTGGGAGGCCGAGGTGGGCGGATCACGAGGTCAGGAGATCGAGACCATCCTGGCTAACACGGTGAAACCCCGTCTCTACTAAAAAAATACAAAAAAAAAAAAAAACTAGCCAGGCGAGGTGGCAGGCACCTGTGGTCCCAGCTACTCAGGAGGCTGAGGCAGGAGAATGGCGTAAACCCGGGAGGCGGAGTTGCAGTGAGCTGAGATTCGGCCACTGCACTCCAGCCTGGGCGACAGAGCGAGACTCCGTCTCAAAAAAAAAAAAAAAAAAAAACAATTAAATGAAATAAGCTACATGAAATACTTAATGGGGTGCCAGGCCCAGCACATAATCATTCAAAACGTGCTGGCTACAAATGTTTTCATTTTGTGAACTGAAAAATAAATTCAATTATTATTATTTTTCTTTGGACAGAGTCTCCCTCTGTCGCCCAGGCTGGAGTGCAGTGATGTTATCAAGCTGACTGCAGCCTCAATCTCCTGGGTTCAGGTGATCCTCCCACCTCCGCCTCCTTAGTTGCTGGGACCACAGGCATGTGCCACCACACTCGGCTTCTTTTTTTTTAATTTTTGGTAAAGATGAAGTTTTCGGCCGGACGTGGTGGCTCACGCCTGTAATCCCAGCACTTTGGGAGGCTGAGGTGGGCGGATCATGAGGTCAGGGGTTCGAGACCAGCCTGACCAACGTGGTGAAACTCCCTCTCTACTAAAAATATTAAAAAATTAGCCGGGCGTGGTGGCAGGTGCCTGTAATTCCAGCTACTCAGGTGGCCAGGCCAGGAAAATCACTCGAACCCAGGAGGCGGAGGTTGTAGTGAGCCAAGATCTCACCATTGTACTCCAGCCGCCAGATTCTGTTTCCAAAAAAAAAAAAAAAAAAAAAAAGGTGATAAAAGAAAAGAAAGAGCAGGGCAATGAAGATGTGGGGTGCCAAGAAGAAAAAGAGGCAGGTGCCCTGTCAATCAGACTGGTCAGGATAAGTCTTGCTGAAAAGGGGAGTGTAGTTGGAGGAGGTGAGGGAGTGGGCCAAGAGTGCAAAGAGGGAAGAAAAGAGAACATTATAGTCAGAGGAAAGACGCCAAGGTGGGAGCCTGCCTGATTATGTCTAGGGAACCTGAGTCACATGGGTAGCCAATGCAGGATTTTGAGAAAAAGGTGGCATAAACTAATTTTTGTTTTAAGTAGATCGCATCAGGTTCTCCACTGAGAACAGAGGGGCAAGGAGCGAGGATAATCTGCCAACAGACTATAATATAATACAAAAAGGAAATGGTGGCTTGGACCAAGGTGGTGACGGTAAAGGTGGCATGATAGTGGAGGTGGCAAAGTCAATCAGCTGACTCGACTTTGAAGGTATCGTCAAGAGGGATTTTCAAATGGACTGGATGTAGGGTATGAGAGAGTGAGAGGGCTCAATGATTTCTACAAAATGTTCGGCCCGAGCAACATGGCTGCCATCCACTCAGACAAAGCAAGCCTTGGGGATAACAGAACAGGGAAGAGGGCCATGGACTGAGTCCTACGACACTCACAGTTCTGGGGAGAGGAAGAGGGATCGACAAAGGGCACTACCACAGAGCAGCCAGGGAGGACAGGAGGAAACCTAGAAGCAGAGACACCAATGCCATCCTTTCCAGAAAACTACAAATAAAAATATCATAATCATATTCCCCCATTTCGACAATCACAAAAACAAACAAAATACAAGACAAAAGAATTATTTGTCTTTTAAAGTAATGGATTCTTAGATGTTCAAGTTATCCTGACTCTCTCACAAGTAAGGGATGGAGAAGCATATGTAAAACACTGGTTCTCTCCTTCATAAGAGCATGTTTCTATTTCTTGCTCTCTGCCAGAGGCTGTTATACTGGTCCTCCCAAAAACAAGGCCTCAAGGACTCCATTTCATGTCTTCTTGCACTGTCTTCAAGGAAATATGACAGAAATTGAAACAGCCTCTAAATTCTTTTTTTATTTTTTTTTAATTATACTTTAAGTTCTAGGGTACATGTGTACAACGTGCAGGTTTGTTACATACGTATACATGTGCCATGTTGGTGTGTTGCACCCATTAACTCGTCATTTACATTAGGTATATCTTTTAATGCTATCCCTCCCCCCCGCCCACCCCACGACAGGCCCTGGTGTGTGATGTTTCCCACCCTGTGTCCAAGTGTTGTCGTTGTTCAATTCCCACCTATGACTGAGAACATGCAGTGTTTGGTTTTCTGTTCTTGCAATAGTTTGCTCAGAATGACGGTTTCCAGCTTCATCTATGTCCCTACAAAGGACATGAATTCATCCTTTTTTATGGCTGCATAGTATTCCATGGTGTATATGTGCCACATTTTCTTAATCCAGTCTATCATTGATGGACATGTGGGTTGATTCCAAGTCTTTGCTATTGTGAATAGTGCCACAATAAACATACGTGTGCATGTGTCTTTATACCAGCATGATTTATAATCCTTTGGGTATATACCCAGTAATGGGATGGCTGGGTCAAATGGTATTTCTAGTACTAGATCCTTGAGGAATTGCCACACTGTCTTCCACAATGGTTGAACTAGTTTACACTCCCACCAACAGTGTAAAAGTGTTCCTATTTCTCCACACCCTCTCCAGCACCTGTTGTTTACTGACTTTTTAATGATCGTCATTCTAACTGGTGTGAGACGGTATCACATTGCGGTTTTGATTTGCATTTCTCTGATAACAGCCTCTAAATTTCTAATGGAAAGGGTTCCTGGAGAAGAAAGAAACAGTCCACATGAGACACAGGACATTTTAACAGCAAATCTATAGTGCTGTTTCCCATTATCTCACACTCATACACACACACACGCACGCATGCACACGCATGCACATGCACATACACACGATCTGTTCTCTTCATGGTGCCCAAATCTTAACCCTTTCACAACTAAACTCTGCTTTGTTATTCTAGTTATTTGGTTTTTTTGGTTAAGCAAGTTTTCTGACATTTTTCTTTTTCTGAACAGCTTCCTGATCTTGGATAATCACAATTACAGTCAGCAGATTAACTAACAAACGTACTTCATCTCATTGAAAGATGACAAAGCCAGAACTTAAGATTCTAAAAATTTTCATCCTAATGTCATAGCGATAAACCAAATAACACACAAACACAATGTAATGCTCGGTATCTTCCTATTTCTTAAGTTTGGGCCGATCAGAAATAAAACATTCTCTTCTTTCTTCTCATAACAATGCAGTTCCTGGCCAAAAATCTTCCCAATGACCCGTCCTGACTAAAAGTCATAAATAATACCTGTCTGATATAGATACTCCACTTGAGGTTTCTCATAAATAAGTTTCAGAAAACGATTAACAGGTGTTGTTCTCTTCCCCACCTCTACATTTTCTTTATGATGTGTATGTTAGCATACCTAGTTTGTGAAAACCATCTGTTGGAGATCTTTTATTTCTTGCAGTACTTCGCTTCTAGCGTAAAGTATAGATAAAAACACCTAGCAATAAATGATGTCTTTTTCACTTTTGCAGCTTTAGTACCGAGGACGTTCCTGACAAAGACGGCGTAATCACTTGATGTTTGCTGAACGGGTGGAAAACTGAGCTAAAGAAACCTCTGTCCGATTTTCTGGGAACTATTTCTCCCTGCCATGGTAGTACTTAGAAGGGGGCAGGCAGCATTTTGAATAGACACTGAGTGGCACTGAAATTCTGACCCACTTTTAATCAATGTAAAGTTAATTTTGTATGTATATAAAAGGAAAGCTAATAACGGTCAGGAAAAGAAAGATATTTTTATAACTCAGTGAAATAACTGAAAAGACAATGACTACCCTCAGAATTAAGAACACAAAAGAGAAGCATCGAAAACATCAGGAATGATCTTCCAAAGCTGCTCAGGACTGGCCACTTAGCTCCAGTTGGGGAACTCAGACAACAAGCAACAGTCCCCACAGCCAGTTCCACCTTACACACAATTGAACCAGACCCAGGACAGACAGCAGGTGTTCTTTGTCATAGGGTGGGAACTCACACTAGAAAGCAAAGGACTCTCCAAGCCAGAGTGAGGGAAATAATTAATGAGCTAAGAGTGGACCTCCAAAAAGAGGCCAAAGTAGAGATACCGGGAATATCATGAACTACGAAGGAAATGCCTTCAAGCCTTTGAAAATAGCCTATAATTGCCAATTTATACAAGAATTCTGTTCCTAAGCATTTCTGTTTAAGCCTGAAATTTGTATTCCCATAGATACAGTATTATTAAAATGAAAATTAAGGCCAGGTGCAGTGGTTCACACCTATAATCCCAGCACTTTGGGAGGCTGAGGCTGAAGGATTGCTTGAGCCCAGGAGTTCGAGATCAGACTGGGCAACATAGTGAGACCCCCATATCTACAAAAATGTTTTTAAAAATATTAGCTGAGTTTGGTAGTATGTGCCTGTAATCCCAGCTATCTGAGAGGCTGAGACGGGAGGATTGCTTGAGCCCAGGAGGTCGAGGCTGCAGTGAGCTATGATCATGCCATTGCATTCCAGCCTGGGCAACAGAACAAGACCCTATCCCTTCAGGGTCTTTTTCAGTTGAAATTACCTGTTGCCAAGAGAACCGAAAATACAAGCAATATTCTGAAGTACTAAATTTCTATAATGCTGTCAAAGTTATCATTTTAAAAGAAATCACATAACATTTTTTTCTTTGAAGTGTTACAGACTACCACCAGTTTTCCAGACGGGCTCTGGATTCTTACAAATTATACACTTTACCCTTTACTAATTAGGGTTTTTTTTTTTCTTTGCTATTATAATTTTACAGCAAGATTTACTATGACTATCATAGCATTAAGATGGATTTTCAAAAACAATGGCTTGTTTAACCTAACCTGGAACACAGAAAAAAGCATTAAACAAAACCAGGGCCCAAAAATCGCAAATTAAGTGATCTCTCATTCACTGTGAAAATGTAAAACAAATGAGAGCCAGGCACGGTGGCTCATGCCTATAATCCCAGCACTTTGGGAGGGCCAGCCAGAAGGATTACTTGAGCCCAGGAGTTCAAGACCAGCCTGGGCAATATTAGGTGGAACCCATCTCTATTAAAAATTTTAAAATTAGCTGAAGCGTGGTAGCATGCACCTGTAGTTCCAGCTACTTGAGGTGGGAGGACCACTTGAGCCCAAGAGGCAGAGGTTGCAGTGAGTCAAGATTGTGCCACTGCACTCCAGCTTGGGCGACAGAGTGAGACCCTGTCTCCAAGTAAATAAATAAAGTAAAATAAAATAAAAATAAAACAAATGAGGCTCTCTTATGCCTATGTGCTGACCTGTCTACACCCTTCGCACCTTCAAACATGCACCTGTTTTCTGCTAGCTTCAAGAAAAACTGCTTTGCTAACCTGAAGAGCATCAGTGCACAAATATCAACCCGTTCCACTCTGAAAACCCTTCCAGCAAATTTGTTGCTGATTAAATACACCAACGTTTTGCTGACATGGTAACATGTTAACAAGTCAATCCATTCAGATATGAAAAAAAAAAAAAATCCTTTGTAGGAATTACCAGGGTAAAATAGATACTATATAAATACCATTTTAAAGAGTGAAATTGGTGGCAGTTGTTGAATTTCTGGGGATCATTCCTTCTGTCTTATGCATTCTAATGCCTACTCAGGATTCACACATCCATAGACATGCTCTAGTCTTTCTCTCTGCTATCCTGCATCCTATCATCCCTCAAAAGAATCTAAATTTTTTTTTCAATTTTTTTTTTTTTTTTTTGAGACAGTCTCGCTCTGTTGCCCAGGCTGGAGTGCAGTGGCACGATCTTGGCTCACTGCAAGCTCCACCTCCTGGGTTCACACCATTCTCCTGCCTCAGCCTCCAGAGTAGCTGGGACTACAGGTGCCTGCCACCACGCCTGGCTAATTTTTTTGTATTTTTAGTAGAGACGGGGTTTCACCGTGTTAGCCAGGATGGTCTCAATCTCCTGATCTCGTGATCCGCCCGCCTCAGCCTCCCAAAGTCTTGGGATTACAGGCGTGAGCCACCGAGCCCAGCCGAGAATCTAAATTTTAAAACTCTTTTTGTTTTCCTTGCATCTTAAGAATCCATAGACAAACCATTTGCTGATTAACGTAAGTCTAAGGTCACTACTGGACACCCCTTTCTGCACAGGACAAGTCCCTCAACAGCCCTGGCAGACGATGAAAAACACGTGCTCACAGAACTCACCTAACACATTTTATTAACATCAACAAAGTCTACCTTATGGTTTATTCATTACATATTTCCATTTAAAGTGCATTTGCAAAAACACTCCTGTCAGAAAAATTACTATCAAAACTCAGATCGTCATTCTGTATGACGGACATCTCAGCACACAGAAACGAAGGTGTCTACTCCTCAGGGCAGGGCTGATTCCTCCTCACACAAACTGCCCAAGACACAGTTCATTCAAGGAGACTCCAGGATGTCCAGGAAACACACATCCTCAGTCATCATCCCATTAGCTCCTTAAGCACTAACTCAAAAATCAACTTCATATAAAAATAAAAGTACTGGCATTTCCTGCTTCTGATATTACTATCTGTGATGGTTAATTTTATGTGTCAACCTGTCTGGGTCACAGCGTCCAGATATTTGTTCAGCCATTATTCCGGATGTTTCTGTGGAGGTGTTTGTTGGATGAGATTAACATTTAAATTGCTGGGCTTTCAGTAAAGTAGATTGCCCGTCATAATGTGGATGGACCTCATCCAATCACTTGAAGGCTTTAATATAAAAAGATTGACCTGTTCCAAGCAAGAAGGAATTCTGCCAGGAGAATGCCTTTGAACTTGAACTCCCACTCTTCTCTGAGTCTCCAACCTGCCAGTCAACCCATGAAATGTTGAACTCACCAAGCCTCCACAAATTCGTGAGCCAACTCCTAAAAATGAACAAATGAATCTCAATCTCAGTCTCTGTTTCTGTCTCTCCCTTCACACACGCACACACATACATACACATACACATACACATACACACACACCCATTGGTTCTGTTTTGCTGGAGAACCCTAACACACTCTCCAAAGCAAAATAAGACTTTGCCTTGAAATTTATTAAAAAGACATATAGCTTACTTGAAGATCGACAACCAATTATTAACTAAACCAACAATGAGTTAGGAAAAGCCAGTCAAATTCCAGATGTGGGGCTTACTAGTTCTTTACCAATAGTTTCATTTAATTTTCCAAAACACTGGTAACAGACACTGCTTTATCCAATATGAGAATGTAATTTGTACCCCTACATCCCGCCATCGAAAAATGCTTGAAACTAAAAATCAAGATGAGAAATTAAAATAATCATTAGCATCTTTGTAAATGTACAAAAAAAAGTCAGTCCACACACAAATATACACAAATATGCACAGGTCAACTTTCCCTAGAAAATTCATAAAGCATAAAAGTATAATTATTGATTTTTTTTTTTTTTTTTGAGATGGAGTCTGGCTTTGTCACCCAGGCTGCAGTCCAGTGATGTGTGAACTCAGCTCACTGCAACCTCTGCCTCCTGGGTTCGAGCGATTCTCCTGCCTCAGCCTCCCAAGTAGCTGGGATTAAAAGGCGCACACCACCATGCCTGGCTAATTTCTGTTCTCAAACTCCTGACCTCAGGTGATCCACCTACCTCAGCCTCTCAAAGTCCTGGGATTACAGGCATGAGGCACCGCACCTGGCCTATTGACTAATTATCTTTTACAAATTACTATTGATCTTGAACCATTATTTGCATGACTCTTCTCCATTTCTCATAAGAATGAGAAATAAGTATGAGCCCATTTTTCATACTGCTATAAAGAACTGCCCAAGATGGGGTAATTTATAAAGGAAAGAGGTTTAATTGACTCACAGTTCAGCATGGCTGGGGAGGCCTCAGGAAATTTACAATCACAGCAGAAGGCAAAGGGGAAGCAAGGCACCTTCTTCCCAAGGCAGCAAGAAAGAGAAGTGCAGAGCGAAGGGGGAAGAGCCCCTCATAAAACCATCAGATCTCGTGAGAACTCACTATCGCGAGAACACCATGGGGGAAATGGCCCTCATGTTTCAATTACCTCCACCTGGTCTCTCTCGACACAGAGGGATTATGGGGATTATGGACATTAGAATTCAAGATGAGATTTGGGTGAGGGGGACAAAGCCTAACCACATCAAGAGGTAAGGAGTATTATAATATTATGAATGACTGGCCAGAACAGACCAAATTTCCTTACATGAAAGAATCACCTGATCTTCAGAATGCTAATTACTGAGGTTTCTAAAGACTCCCATATGTGCTATTAATACCATAAGAGCGCCTATATTAAAATAGCCTTGGCTGGGACTATTTTTTAATGGTTGCATACAATAGGAAAGAATACAGGAGAGAAGGAATCACCAGTGGTAGGCAGAGACCAGAGCATACAGATTCAACAGGGAACCTAACAAATTCCAATTCATCACCTACAGCTGTAGATTTATGAAACCATCACATGTACAGTAGTGATTCTCAAAGTGTGGTCCCCAGTTCAACAACATCAATGCCAACCAGAAACCTGTTAGAAATGCACATTCTCGGGTGGCTCACACCTGTAATCCCAGCACTCTGGGAGGCCAAAGCAGGCGGATGGCTTGAGTCCAGGAGTTCAAGACCAGCCTGAGCAACATGGCTAGACCCCATTTTTACAAAAAATTAGCCAGGCGTGGTAGCCTGCGCCTGTAGCCCCAGCTATTCAGGAGGCGAGGCTGAGGTGGGAGGATCATCTGAGCCCAGGAAGTGAAGGTTGCAATGAACCAAGGTGGCACCACCACACTCCAGCCTGGGCGACAGAGTGAGATCCTGTCCAAAAAATAAAAGAAAGAAAGAAAAAAGGCATACTCTTGGGCTTACTGACCCAATCCCTGGGAAAGGAAACCAACAATCTGTGTTTTAACAAGCTCTCCAGATGATTCCGATGCATGATAAAGTTTGAGAACCAGTGATCTCCAGTGAAGTCCAATATTTGTTAATATGAGACAGAATTAAATTAGGAAATTCAAAAAACAGAGTGGCTGATTTTTACCACATCACTATGGATTATATGGAAGAAACTATTTACATTATCCCTCCTTTCTTTAATAAGGCATTCATTCAAAAATGTTTTCCCATCACTAACTAACATTATTGAAGATTTTCCACTAACCTAAAATTTCCAATCCATTCAAAAGGCTGCTCAGCTCAGCAAGACAGAACAATAGCAAAAGGTTTCTAGGAAGGTTGATGGTACATTCCCACGGAAAGCTTTCAAGCTGAATGTAGCATATTATAAGTTGCTAAACTTTATTTATGTATTTATTTACGTATTTTTGAGAGGAGTTTTGCTGTTGTAGCCCAGGTTGGAGTGCAGTGGCTCAATCTCGGCTCACTGCAACCTCTGCCTCCCGGGTTCAAGCAATTCTCCTGCCTCGGCCTCCCAAGTAGTTGGGATTACAGGCACCCGCCATCATGCCCAGCTAATTTTTGTATTTTTAGTAGAGATAGGGTTTCACCATGTTAGCCAGGCTGGTCTCAAACTCTTGACCTCAGGTGATCCGCCCGCACACCTTGGCCTCCCAAAGTGCTGGGATTACAGGTGTGAGCCATCACACCCGGCCAAGTCGCTACACTTTAAATTTTTAGTTCTTCCATCATATGGGATGTAAAAGCTAAAAAGGCAAAATATATGTATTTCCACAAAGTTTTCACTTCCTTATAGGAAAATTTGCCAGTGGGGACAAAATCCTACCAAACAGGCAATTCTTCTGCCAACCTGGCTCAGACTATTAACAGGCATGCGCACTCCTCTGTAGAGGGAAAAGAAAATACCTTTAAACTGCTTAATCATGTTCTGATGGTTTTCGACGGCTTCCTTCAAGATCATTTCAGGCTGGTCCATCTTCCACCGCCATTCAGTGCCCACAGGGTTGGTGTGGTGCCTAGGAACAAGATGCAAAGTTCTAAAGGACCCTTCTGTAATAAGATCTGAGCTAGTCATTTACAATGAAGTCATCCCATTTTTTAAAATTACAAAATCAGGACTGGTTTCCTCCTAAGAGTTCAACCATGTACAGTAGTATTTTCCAACTTATTTTAAATCATGACACCTAACAGAGAGGGGTGAATAAAGAAATCATTCAACTCTTCCCAGAGATGTTGGGCACCTAATTGACTCAACTCTGGTTATAGATTGACAGAACACTCTCTGCTGCTTTAACCATGTTAACTATGGACGTACGCAAACAAGGCAAACTGTCACCACCATGTTACTGTCACCTACGTCAACACTTCATAAAGTGAGTGAGGACAGCTGGAACGCTTGCTTGGAAATCACACTGACAGGGCCTGAGAATGAGTTTCTCTTGATGCAGGCCTGGGGAAAGGACAAGAACCTCCACCTGGGATCCAAGCAGCTAGAACGCGATGCCATTTTGAGACCAAAACCACTGCTAGAGTGTATCCTGCCCTGGGAGCCAAAGCCCCTGTATCTCCATATTTTTGACGTCCCACCGTCATCACTCCACGGCCATACAAAAGATGACAATGCCACAACCCAAGCTATACCTAGCGGTACAACCATACCCAAGCACCTGAGCCCACGCAGAACCCTGTAATCCAAAAAAAAAAAACAGGCAGCAAAGCCCAGAAAGGAGACCACCACCAAGACAGACACAATGGCAGAGCCCAAGCACCAGCTCCCCAGTGTCCACCACTGCCAACCATCTCACCCTCCCGACAGGTAGAACCACCGTGGGCCTCACAGGCCCCTCAGGGCCCAAGGACCATCCTGCCCAGAAACCAGCACCACTGAAGACACTACCCCCATAAGCAGCGGAGCTGCCAGAAATAGCACAAGCTCCCCTAGGGTCTAAGGACCAGCAAGACCAGCAATACTGCCCCTAGCAAAGCCATGCCACTGCCTCCACAAACACTCACAGTCCAGGCCAATGAGGCATTCACCACAAGAACCACAGGCACCAATTATGGCCAAAGAAATCACATGGAGACTACACTACTGTCCCCGTCTAGAAGACAAGTCAAAGCACCCCACTCAACCAACACTATAAAATACTTCTCCAGGAAAGTCTTTCCCTGTGAAAACTACTCCATAAAAGTGGAAGAGGTGACTGTTATACCCGATGTGCAGATATCAAGTAGGAAAAAACAAAAACATGAAATAGCAAGAAAACACGACACTTGATAATTCTCCAGTAACAGACCTGAAAGAAAGGAAAATCTAGGCCTGTAATAGAATTTAAAATAATGATCTTAAGGAAACTCAGAGACATACAAGAGAATACACATAGACAATTCAATGAAATCAGGAAAAGAATTCATGAGCTAAATGAGAAATTCAACAGGTATAGATATCACAAAAAAAAAGAGCCAAACAGAAAACTGGAAGCTGAAGAATTCGATGAATGAAATAAATATAACTGAGAGCTTCAACAACATACAAGATCAAGGAGAACAAAGAGTGTCTGAACTTGAAGACAGGACTTTTGAAATGACCCAGTCAGACCAAAAAACAAAAAAACAAAAAGAAGGAAGTAGAAGAAATAAAGAAGAAAAGGAGAAAGAAGAAAGAAGGAGGAGGAGGAGAAGAGAAGAAGAAGGAGAAAAATAAAGAAGAAAAGAAGAAGAAGGGAGAAGGAAGAAAGGACAGAGGAGAGAGAAGGAGGAAGAGCAGGAGGAGGAGGAGCAGCAGGAGGCGTAGGAAAAAAACCTACAGGAAAGATGGGACACCATTACATGAATAAATGTTTGCATTTAGGAATTCCAGATGGAGAACAGGTGGGAAAAGACATGAAAAAGTAAATAGGTTTTAATGAACTAGCAGCTAAAAACTTCCCACATTTGGGGAGAGATATGGACATTCAGATCAAGCAAGCTAAAAATTCCTCAAATGGATTGAATGCCCAAAAAAAAAAAAGCCTCCTTGAGACACATTACAGTCAAACTGTCAAAAGACAATGACAAAGAGAATTCTAAAAACAGCAATTGAAAAGCATCATGTCACATATAAGGAAACCTCCATAAGAATAACAGCAGATTTATCAGCAGAAACCTCACAAACCAGGAGAAAATGGAATGATATATTCTAAGGGCTGGAAAGAAAAAAAAAAAAAGACCACCAAGCAAAGCTATCCTCTGGAAATGAAGGAGAAATAAAGCCTGTCCCAGACAAGCGAAAACTGAGGAAATTCATCACCACTAGACTGGCCTTACAAGAAAAGCTTAGGGAATCCTATACCAGGAAGTGAAAGTGATAATTACCATCATGAAAACACACAAAAGTATAAACTCACTGGTAGGGCAAATATACAAATGAGAAAAATAAACAAGGATTCAAATGTTACCACTATGGAAGACCACGAAACTGCAAAAATAAACAGTAAGAGAGTAAAAAAGCAAAAACAACATACAAAACAACATGAGTAAGTCATCATCTACATGAATAACCTTGAATGTATATGGATTAAAGTCCCCTGTTAAAAGATATAAACTGGCTGAATGAATTAAAAAAAAAAAAAAAAAAAAAAAAAACCCAACTATTTGTTGCCTATAAGAAACTCACTTCACCTGTAAAGATATACACAGACTGAAAGTGAATGGGATGGAAAAATATAAACCACACCAACCAAAAGCAGCCAGGTGCGGTGTCTCACGCCTATAATCCCAGCACTTTAGGAGGCCAAGGCGGGCGGATCACGAGGTCAGAAGTTCGAGACCAGCCTTGCCAACGTGGTGAAACCCCATCTCTACTACAAATACAAAAATTAGCCGGCCTGGTGGCAGGCGCCTGTAATCCCAGCTACTCAGGAGGCTGAGGCAGGAGAATCGCTTGAGAACCTCAGAGGCGGCAGTTGCAGTGAGCCAAGATCACCCCACTGCACTCCAGCCTTGGCAACAGAGCAGGTCTCCATCTCAAAAAAAAAAAAAAAACCAGCAAGGGTAGCTATCCTTATATAAGATAAAATAGACTTTAAGTCAGAAAATGTAAAATGAGACCAAGAAAAAGGTCATTGTATAATGATAAAGGAATCACTGCAGCAAAAGGATCAACAACTGTAAATATTTATGAACCCAACACTGGAGCAGTGAAATATAAAGCAAACATTATGAGATCTAATGGAAGACAGACTCTACTACCATAACAGTTGGGGGCATCGACATCACACTCTCGGCATTGGACAGATCACCTAGACAGAAAATCAATAAAGAAACACCAGATTGGCCGGGCGCGGTGGCTCACGCCTGTAATCCCAGCACTTTGGAAGGCCGAGGCGGGCGGATCACAAGGTCAGGAGATCGAGACCATGGTGAAACCCCGTCTCTACTAAAAATAGAAAAAAATTAGCCGGGCGCAGTGGCGGGCGCCTGTAGTCCCAGCTACTCGGGAGGCTGAGGCCGGAGAATGGCGTGAACCCGGGAGGTGGAGCTTGCAGTGAGCCGAGATTGCGCCACTGCACTCCAGCCTGGGTGACAGAGCGAGACTCCGTCTCAAAAAAAAAAAAAAAAAAGAAACACCAGATTTAAACCATAGGCCAAACTGTCCTAACGGACACTGACAAAATATTTCATACTAGACCATATTTTAGGCCACAAAACTAGTCTCAAAAATCCTATCAAATATCTTTTTGGACAATGGAATAAAACAAGAAATCAGTCACATAAGGAACTTTGGAACCTATACAAAGTAATGGAAACCGAATAGCACACTCTTGAACAGCCAATTAGTCAACGAAGAAAGCAAGAAGAAAATTTAAAAATGTATTCAAACAAATGAAAGCAGAAGCAAACGTCAAAACTTAAGGGACAGAGCAAAAGCAGTACTAAGAGCGAAGTTTATAATAATAAACAACTACATCAAAAATGTAGAATGATTTCAAATATCAATCTAACAGTGCACTTCAGGGAACTAGAAAAGCAAAAACAAAACAAACCAAACCCAAAATTACTAGAACAGAAAAAAATAATAATCAGAGCAAAAAATAAATGAAATTGAGACTAAAAAAACACAAAACTCAACAAAACAGAAAGTCTGTTGAAAAGATAAACATCGACAAACCATTAGACTAACCGAGAAAAAAAGAGAAGCGCCAAATAAATACAATCAGAAACAAAAAAAGAGACATTACTACTGATAGGAATACAAAGAATCATTAAAGACTATGATAACCAACTGTACACAAACAAATTGGAAAACCTAGAGGAAATGTAGAAATTCCTGTACACACACAACCTACCAAGAACAAACCAGGAAGAAAGAGAAAACCTCAACCGATCATTAACAAGAATACATCAATAATAAAAAGTCTTCCAACAAAGAAAAGTACACGGCCAGATGGCTTCCCTGATAAATTCCACCAAAAAAAAAAACCACACACACACACAAACACACACACATACATACAACATACACACACACACACACACACACACACCTAACACTAATATTTTTCAAAACTATTTCAAAAAATTAAGGGGGAAGAAATCCTTAGAAACTCATCATTACATGAGGCCAGTATGACTCTGAAAACAAAACAAGACAAAAACACAACAAAAAAGAAAATAGCATGCCAATATCCCTGATAAAGGTATAAAAATCCTCGGCCAGGTGAGGTGGCTCACGCCTGTAATCCCAGCATTTTGGGAGGCCGAGGTGGGCGGATCACGAGGTCAGGAGATCGAGACCATCCTGAATAACACAGTGAAACCCTGCCTCTACTAAAAATACAAAAAAATTAGCCATGTGCGGTGGCAGGCGCCTGTAGTCCCAGCTACTTGGGAGGCTGAGGCAGGAGAATAGCGTGAACCCTGGAGGTGGAGCTTGCAGTGAGCTGAGATGCGCCACTGCACTCCAGCCTGGGCAACAGAGCGAGACTCCGTCTCCAAAAAAAAAAAAAAAATCCTCAACAAAAATATTAGCAAACAGAATCCAACAGCACATTAAAAAGATGATACACCACAATCAAGCGGGATTGTCCCCAAAGATACAAGCATTGTATGCACAAATCAATAAATGTGATATATCACCTCAACAAAATCGACAAAATCCATATGATCATCTCAATGGATGCAAAAAACAAAAGCCTTTGATAAAATTCAGCATCCCTTCATAATAAAAATTCTCAACAAAATAGGTATAGATGGAATGTACTTCAACACAATAAAGGCCATAGACAACAAACCCATAACTAACATTATACTGAAGAGGAAAAAAGTAGAAAGCTTTTCCACTAAGGACTGGCAGAAGACAAAGATACCCAGTGTCACTACTCTTATTCAACATAGCACTGGAAGTCTTACCCAGAGCAATAAGGCAAGAAAAAGAAATAATGGACATCCAAATTGGAAAAAAGGAAGTTAAATTGTCCTGGTTTGCATAAGACACAGTCTATATAAGACTGTGTCTTGTAAAGACAAAACCTAGGTTTTTCTTTTCTTATAAAGAAAAACCTAGAAACTACACCAAAAAACTCTTAGAACTGACGAATGTAGTAAAGTTGCAGGATACAAAATCAACACAAAAATCAGTAGCGTTTCCCTAAACCAATAATACACTATCTGAAAGGCAAATCAAGAAAGCAATTCCACTTAGAATAGCCACACACAAAAAAATACTTAGAATTGAATCTGGTCAAGAAGGCAAAAGATCTCCGCAATGAAAATTGCATATCAGGCCGGGTGTGATGGCTCACGCTTGTAATCCCAGCACTTTGGGAGGCCGAGGCGGGCGGATCATGAGGTCAGGAGATCGAGACCATCCTGGCTAACACGGTGAAACCCCGTCTCTACTAAAAAAATACAAAAAATTAGCCGGGCGTTCTGGCAGGTGCCTGTAATCCCAGCTACTCAGGAGGCTGAGGCAGAGGAATTACTTGAACCCATGAGGCAGGGGTTGCAGTGAGCCGAGATCATGCCACTGCACTCCAGCCTGGGTAACAGAGACTCCGTCTCAAAAAAAAAAAAAAAGAAAGAAAAGAAAATTGCATATCACTGAGGAAAGAAATTGAAGAGAGCACACACAAAAAAATGGAAAGACATCCCATGTCCATGGGTTGGAAGAATAAATATAGTTAAAGTTATCATACCACCCAAAGCAATTTACAGATTCGATGCAATCCCTATCAAAACACCAAAGACATTTTTCACAGAAATAGAAAACAATTCTAAAAATCACATGGAACCACTAAAATCCCCAAATAGCCAAAGAAATCCCACGCAGAATGAACACAGCTCAAGGCATCACAGTACATGACTTCAAAATATACTATAGCCGGGCATGGTGGCTCACGCCTGTAACCCCAGCACTTTGGGAGGCTGAGGCGGGCGGATCACAAAGTCAGGAGTTCAAGACCAGCCTGGCCAACATAGTGAAACCGAATCTCTACTAAAAATACAAAAAATTAGCCAGGAGTGGTGGCAGGCACCCGTAATCCCAGCTACTCGGGAAGCTGAGGCAGGAAAATCACTTGAACCAGGCAGGTGGAGGTTGCAGTGAGCTGAGATCACACCATTGCACTCTAGCCCAGGCAACAGTACGAGACTCCATCTCAAAAAACAAACAAACAAACAAAAAACTATAAACCTATTGTAACCAAAGCAGCATGGTATTGATATAAGAACAGACACATAGACTCATAGAACAAAACAGAGAATCCAGAAATAAATACAAATATTTACAGGAAATCAACTTTCAACAAAGGCGCCAAGGTCATATAATGGGGAAAGACAATATACAAAAATCAACTCAAAACAGATTACCTACATAAACCTGAAACTGTGAAATTACATACTGTGAAAACAGAGGAAACACTTTAGGACACTGGTCTGGGCAATGATTTTATGAATAAAACTTCAAAATTACAGGCAACAAAAGTAAAAACAAATAGACAAATAGGATGATATCAAACTAAAAAGCTGCTGCACTGCAAAGGAAACAATCAACAGGGTGAAGAGATAACCTGCAGAAGGACAGAAAATATTTCCAAACCATTCATCGAACAAGGGATTAATATCCAGAATTTACAAAAACTTCCAACACCCAACAGCAAAAAAAAAAAAAAAAACCCACAAATAATCTGATTTTTAAAAGGGCGAATGATGTAAATACACATTTCTCAGAAGAACGTATACAAGTGGCCAACAGATACATTTTTAAATGCTCAACATCTAATCATCAGAGAAATGCAAATCAAAAACACAATGAGATTCCATCTCACCCAAGTCAGAATGACTATTATTGAATAATAACAAATGCTGACAAGGATGTGGAGAAAGGGAACTCTTATACACTGTTATTGGCAACGCAAACTACTACAGTCATTATGGAAAGTGATATGGAGATTCCTCAAAAAACTAAAACTAGAACTTCCATATGATCCAGCAACCCCACTATTGAATATATATGCAAAAGAAAGGAAATCAATATGTTGAAGAGATATATGCACTCTCGTGCTTATTGCACTATTCACAATCACCAAGATATGGAACCAACCTAAGTGTCCATAAGCAGATAAATGGATAAAGGAAATGTAATATACATTCACAATGGGATATTATTTAGTCCTATAAAAAAGAATGAGGCTTAATCACAGCACTTTGGGAGGCTGAGGCCAGTGGATTACTTGAGGTCAGGGGTTTGAGGCCAGCCTGGTCAACTTGGTGAAACCCCATCTCTGCTGAAAACATAAAAAATTAGCCATGTGTAGTGGCACAAGCCTGTAATCCCAGTTATTCAGGAGGCTGAGGCAGGAGAATCACTTGAACCTGGGAGATGGAGGTTGCAGTGGGCCAAAACTGTGTCACTGCACTCCAGCCTAGGCAACAGTGAAACTCTGCCAAAAAAAAAAAAAAAGCCAAGCGCAGTGGCTCAAGCCTGTCATACCAGCACTTTGGAAGGCTGAGTGAGGTGGATCACCTGAGGTCAGGAGTTCAAGATCAGCCTGACCAACCAGGCAAAACCCCATCTCTACTAAAAATACAAAAATTATCCAGGTGTGGTGGTATGTGTCTGTAATCCCAGCTACTTGGGAGGCTGAGGCACAAGAATCGCTCGAACCTGGGAGGCAGAGATTGCACTGAGCTGAGATCATGCCACTGCACTCCAGCATGGGCAAAAGAGCGAGACTCTTTTCTTAAAAAAAAAAAAAAAAAAAAAAAAATCACAAAGCATATAATTCTTCTATTTAAGGTTTATAAATCATTGGCTTTTAGTATATTCAGAGTTGTGCGTTGTTAGAAATGCTTGCTCCCCAGTGCTGCAAAAAAATAGCAATTGAACATAAATTTAATTTTCTCAGGCCATCTTTTTACTTTCTGCAGAAAGGGTACACTTGCCAGCAGTTTTGCCACGAGAGTACACCAAACAAAGGAGACAGGGTCATTTATAACCTGACACGTCCATCCTACTGCTCTTACCAGTTTCCCGTTCCACTGGAACGGGACCTCAGATTCTGTTTTTGTCCCATTGTCTAGAAACTTACAACTTTTCAAAAGAGGCAAAGGCAGAGGAGAACAAAGGAAGGAGGAAGTAACTTGTGGAATGCTCAGAAAGGTAAAAACACCTCCAAATAAGGAAGAGGAACAGGCTATGACCTAATGCTTGCTTGGACCAGCATAAGCATGCCAGGGAAAATATTTAGGCTAAATTGTGAGAGCTAAGAACACAAAGTGCACGGATTTATCACAGTTAGCAGATCTTTAAGAATGTTAGCACAGGTCTTTGAATAAATTTTGCTTCTAAGAGAAGTTACTATTTATTCTTAATTAGACGGGAGGAAAGTCTCTTTGAAGAGCTTCTACTTCACTTTTTACATGCATCTATCACCAAAATCAATTTTAAACATTTTGTCATTCCCAAAAAGAAACCCTATCCCCTTGGGTATCACTCCTCAATCCCCATATTCCCTTCGGCTCTAGGCAACCACTAATCTACTTTCTGTCTCTACAGATTTGTCTATTCCAGGCAATGCACAGAAATGCAATCTTACTATAGATGCAGTCTGTTGTGATTGGCTTCTTTCTCTCAGTGTATGTTCAACATTAATCCATGCTGTAGCAAGTATCAGGACTTAATTTCTTTTTAGTGCCAGATGACATTCCTTGGAATGGATACACCACATGTTGTTTCTCTGTTCATCAGTTAATGGACATCTGGAGCATTTCTACTTTTTGGATATTATGAATATCTTTTCATGTGTTTACTGGTCATCTGTACATCTTCTTTGGAGAACTGTCTATCAAGACTTTTTGGGTTATTTCTTCAAGACAGATATAACTCTTTCCTCCACCCTGCCCCCACTTCACAAGTAACCCATGAGCAAGGAAAACAGACAAAACTCTTCATTCAAAATTTCAAAGAATAAAACTTTCAAATAAAAATTTTAAAAACAGAAATAATAGATACACAATGGTGAATGTGTGATATCTATACATACATAAAAATACCCAATATGTCCTTCTGAAAATTGGTGGAATAGTATTTTATCTATCCGTAACAGTCTACTTCACATATAATCAAAATGAAGTAAAAATTTCATTTTGAAAAAATCACATCTGCGTACATCATGTTGTAGTTCAAAAACATGGTCATCGGCCAGGCCTGGTGGCTCACACCTGTAATCCCAGCTATTAAAAATACAAAAATCAGGCCGGGCGCGGTGGCTCAAGCCTGTAATCCCAGCACTTTGGGAGGCCGAGACGGGCGGATCACTAGGTCAGGAGATCGAGACCATCCTGGCGAACACGGTGAAACCCCGTCTCTACTAAAAAATACAAAAAACTAGCCGGGCGAGGCGGCAGGCGCCTGTAGTCCCAGCTACTCGGGAGCCTGAGGCAGGAGAATGGCGTAAACCCGGGGGGCGGAGCTTGCAGTGAGCTGAGATCCGGCCACTGCACTCCAGCCCGGGCGACAGAGCCAGACTCCGTCTCAAAAAAAAAAAAAAAAAAATACAAAAATCAGCCAGCGTGGTGGCACATGTCTGTAGTTCCAGCCACTTGGAAGGCTGAGGCAGGATAATCGCTTGAACCCAGGAGACAGAGGTTGCAGTGAGCCGAAATCACGCCATTGCGCTCCAGCCTGGGTGACAGAGCGAGGCTGTGTCTCAAAAGAATTTAAAAAACCCCACTGTCATATACAGAATCTCACTCAAGCAATTAAGCCTTACAGCAACCCTGTAAGGAAGGTACTGTTGTTTTATTTTACAGTTGAGAAACTGAGGCTCAGAAGTTATTTTAAGAATCTGCTAAAAGGACAATAATAAAAGCATTTATGTAACATTTAAATCAATTTTTAAGGAATCTTTTCTGACATTCTTGTTATATATTTCATTGAAACAGATGGCAAATTCTAATTTTAAAATCTCGTATATTAGTCCTTCTTTACCAGAAGCCATTGTAAATGAAATATCTCCATTTACTTAGATCTTCCTAAAAATCTCATTAAGGAATGTGTTAATCATACTGTTTGCTTTCCAAAACTCTGGGTAAATGTACTGCTCAAGAAACTGAAAGACTGTGTTGTTGGCTATGAACAGGAAATGAAGATTGAGGAGCACTACCCATTAGATCCTGTTATTTCTTTTGAATTTTGACCTGGAGAAAACCAACTATCTATGCCAACAATCTTAAGAGATTAGGTTTTATAGTTCGTGTAAACTGTGAAACAAGAACAACTAGGACACAAAATACTTGATTATTTGTCCTATAACCTAAGTATAATGTGATCCCAATACTTCAGTCCACATAATCATATGGCTAACATACTTTTGTCTTGCAAGCGCTCACCCTATAATATTTCAAACTCTGTAAACACATACTCTATTCCTAAAAAGTGGTGTTTTAGTCACATTTTATTTCTTTTTTCTTTTTTTTTTTATTTTTTGAGATGGAGTCTCACACTGTTGCCCAAACTGGAATGCAGTGGTGCAATCTCTGCTCACTGCAACCTCTGCCTCCTGGGTTCAAGCAATTCTCCTGCCTCAGCCTCCCAAGTGGCCGGGATTACAGGCACCCGCCACCACATCCGGCTAATTTTTTGTATTTTTTTTTAGTAGAGACAGGGTTTCCCTCTGTTGGCCAGGCTGGTCTTCAACTCCTGACCTCGTGATCCGCCTGCCTCGGCCTCCCAAAGTGCCAGGATTACAGGAATGAGCCACTTTGCCCGGCCTGGTCACATTCTATTTCAGTGCTGCCATGTTCCAGCAATACCCTTCACTGAAATAGTAACTGCAGACCATGGCACACAGGTTATTTTAACCTCAGCACAATTGGCATTTTGGACTAGATAATCCTTTGTTGTGGAGCGCTGTCCTACGCATCAGGGAATGTTTAGCAACATCCCTGGCCTCTACCCACCAGATACCAGTAGCACTCTCCTTGGTTCTAACGATAAAAAATACCTTAAGACATTGTCAAATGTTCCAAGTCTCTGTATGGGACAAGAAATAGCAATTTTGCCCCCAGTTGAGAACCAGTGATTTAACAGAATGACCTAAGAGATACCTTTAGTGTTTTGGTTTTCGTTTGTTTGTTTTTACCACATCCCTAGATAACTAAAAGAGGAAATACATGTAAAAGAACCAGCTGGTATGGTAGCCCACGCCTATAATCTCAGCACTTTGGGAGGCTAAGAGGGGAGGATTGCTTGAGGCCAACAGTTCGAGACCAGCTTGAGAAACATAGCGAGACACTGTCTCTACCAAAAATAATAATAATAATAATAATAATAAATTGTATAGGCATTGTGGCACAAGCCTGTAGCTGGAGTTACTCAAGTGGCTGAGGCAGGAGGCTTGCATGAGCCCATGGGTTCAGCGTTCCAGTGAGCTATGATTGCACCACTGTACTCCAGCCTGGGTGACAGGGCTTAATATGGGATAATGGAATTGTGGCTATATTATTTTTTAACAGAACTTATTATTTACATTTTACATGATCTGTCAATTGAAGTATGTACAGATAAAACAATATGGCTAGGATTTGTATCAAAATAGGTAAATGAAATGATTATCCATATGATGATAAATATTCACAGAGGTTCAATATACTATTCTCTCTCTGCTTATGTTAAAAAAACTCTATAATAAGAATTTTTTTTAAGTGGATAGAGAGGGGTCAGGCGTGGTGGCTCACTCCTGTAATCTCAGCACTTTGGGAGGCCAACATGGGAAGATCACGAGGTCAGGAGTTCAAGACCAGCCTGGCCAACATGGTGAAACCCTGTCTCTAGTAAAAGATACAAAATATCAGCCGGGTGTGGTGGTAAGCACCTGTAATCCCAGCTACTCAGGAGGCTGCGGCAGGAGAATGGCGTGAACCCAGGAGGCGGAGGTTGTGGTGAGCCAAGATTGTGCCATTGCACTCTAGGCTGGGCAACAGAGTGAGACTCCATCTCAAAAAAAAAAGGAGTGGGTGCAGGGGTTGAGGGGCTAACACAGGTCTCAGTAGGTACATGAACAACTTGCTGTTAAGTCAAAAAATTATCGTTGAGGCAAACAATACACAACTGAATGCCTGGGAAGAAAAGCTAGGCACCAAAGCTAATGTGGTGAATTGGAGTACTGAAAAGCACCTGCACGCGCCTGGGATTTAGAAAGGCACACTGGACAGGATACATGCTAAGAAGCGGCCTAGGAAGACTCTAAACTTTCACCTCTGCCTGATCTTTAGGCTCAGCACAAGCAGGAAGCAAAGGCTGAGGCAGAGTTGTAAATGGCCTGGCTAAACATTAAGAGTGTTCCAGGCCGGGTATGGTGGCTCAAGTCTGTAATCCCATCACTTTGGGAGGCCAAGGTTGGTAGATCACTTGAGGCTAGGAGTTCGAGACCAGTCTGGCTAACACAGTGAAACCCCATCTCTACTAACAATACAAAAAATTAGCCGGGCATAGTGGCAAGTGTCTGTAGTCCCAGCTACTTGGGAGGCTGAGGCAGAAGAATGGCGTGAACCCGGGAGGCGGAGCTTGCAGTGAGCCGAGATCATGCCACTGTACTCCAGTACGGGCAACAGAGCGAGACTCCGTCTCAAAAAAAAAAAAAAATTAGCCAGATGTGGTGGCGCACACCTGTAATCCTAGCTACTCAGGAGGCTGAGGCATGAGAATTGCTTGAACCCAGGAGGTAGAGGTTGCAGTGGGCTGAGATTCCACCACGGCACTACAGCCTGGGTGACAGAGCAAGACCCTGTCTCAAAAGGGAAAAAAAAAAAGAGAGAGAAAGATTGTTTCAAGACAGAGTCAATCTGCAAAGACTCACAGAAACTTTTTTTCTTTTTTTTCCATTTCTTTTCTTTGGCTCCATGAGCTCAAGGAAATATCTGTCAAATCATTAGCTGACCCTTGAGCCTAAGACACAAACTTTAGAGATAATGTAAAACAAAGAATAAAGTCTTTAAAAATATAGTTTAGAAAACTCACTAAACAAACAAAACCCAGAGCAAGCAATAAAAAACAAACCCTGAAGAGTGAGAAAAATCTGACCTTCAGAGTTAACACATTCTAATAATCAAAATATGCAGTTTTCAACAAAACATTTCTTTCCATACAAACCATACAAAAAGTGTGACCCATTCCCAGCAGATATTAGCAAAAACTCTCCGTGAGTAAGCATAAACATCAGACCAACTCAAAAAAGACTTTAAGCCAACTATCTTAAACATGCTTAAAGAGCCAATGGAAACTATGGACAAAGAGATGAAGGAAACCAAGAAAACAATGTCTAAACAAATCCAGAATATCAATGAAGACATACAAATGATAAGAAGGAACCAAATAGAAGATGCAAAAGAATAATAACTGAAATGAAGACTTCCCTAGAGGGTTTCAACAGAAGATTTGAACACGCAAAAGAAAAAATTCAGTGAAGTGGAAGACAAATCAATTTGGAATTATCTTGTCTAAGGAGAAAAAAAAAGTGTGAAGAAAATTGAACAGAGCCTTAGGACACCATCAAATTGAAAAGAGCTGGAGGCCGGGCGCGGTGGCTCAAGCCTGTAATCCCTGCACTTTGGGAGGCCGAGACGGGCGGATCACGAAGTCAGGAAATCGAGACCATCCTGGCTAACATGGTGAAACCCCGTCTCTACTAAAAAATACAAAAAACTAGCTGGGCGCGGTGGCGGGCGCCTGTAGTCCCGGCTACTCGGGAGGCTGAGGCAGGAGAATGGTGTAAACCTGGGAGGCGAAAATTGCAGTGAGCTGAGATCCGGCCACTGCACTCCAGCCTGGGTGACACAGTGAGACTCCGTCTCAAAAAAAGAAAAAAAAAAAAAAAAAGCTGGAGGACACCATCAAGCATACCAACATAGGCATAATAAAAGTTCCAGAAGGAGAGAAAAAGGAACAGAAAGAACATGTGAAGAAATACTTATTGAAAAATTCCCAAATTTGGTAGAAGACATGAATTTACAGAACTAAGAAACTCAACAAACTCTAAGTAGTACAAACACAAAGAGATACATACCAAGGTATGGTATAATCAGACTGTTGGAAGAATAAGACAAAGAAAGAAACTTGAAAGAAGCAAGAGAGAAGGCACTCATCACATATCCTTAGTAAAATTAACAGCCAATTTCTCAGCAGAATCCATGGAGGCCAGAAGGCAGTAGAAGAGCATATTTAAAATGTTACAAGAAAAAAACTATCAGTCTAGATTTCTATATCTAGAAAAAAATTCTTCAAAACTGAAGGAGACATTAAGACACTGACAATAAAGGCTGAGGGAGTGCACTGCTAACAGACCTGCCTTACCATAAATGCTAAAGGGAGTTCTTCAGACAAAAATGAAAGGACACTAAACAGACTCATATCATACAAATATACAAAGAACAACATAAAGATAAAACACATAGGTAAATACAAAAGTCACCATTGTTGTATTTTTGGATTTTTATTTGTGTTTGTTTTTCGTTTGTTTGTTTTGAGACAGGGTCTTGCTCTGCCACCCAGGCTGGAGTGCAGTGGCACAATTAAGGCTCATTGCAACCTCCAGCTCCCAGACTTATGATCACCCCCACCTCATCCTTCTGGAGTAGCTGGGACCTCATACATGCACCACCATGCCTGGCTAATTTTTGCATGTTTTGTAGAAACGAGGTTTCGTCATGTTACCCAGACTGGTCTTGAACCCCTGGGCTCAAGTGCTCCACCCACCTTGGCATCCCAAGGTGCTAGGATTATAGGCATAAGCCACTGCACCCGGCCAGTATTTTTGGATTGTAACTCCTCTAGTTTTTCTCTTGATGGTGTAAAAGACAAATGTATAAAACAGCAATTATAAATCTATGTTAATGGGCATATAGTAGATAAAGTTGCAATTTGTGACAATGACATACAGGAGGCGGGACAGAGCTGTCTATGAGCAAAGTTTTTGACCACTATTGAGTCAAATAATATCAACTCAAAATAGTGTCACCAATTCAAAATAGTCAATCCCATTAATCACTGATTTCATACATGTAACATTGTCTACTTGCTAAAATTTATTTGTAACCCCCAAATAATCATAAAATAACCCCCAAATCAAATTATTATAAGTGTTTATAATAATCAAAATAACATTTTTAAGAATAACTTTGGAAAAAAGAGAATTATAACTCTTGTGTCAATATGGAGATAAATTAAGAGATGACACTGACTAGAAAGTATCAAATCATTTTGGTTGCTAAAGGGAGAAATAATGAGAATCTGAAACATAATCAATAGAATTAAATAAGCAAATGGATATAGTGAGTTTGAGAAAAAGAGAAGAAATGTCCAGCCTGGGCCATTAGATAGCTAATAGTGCCATTACCCAAAACAGAACAAGTTAACAGAAGCCTAATAAATTCCATGATAAATATATTAAGCTTGAAATGACTGTGGATGATCCAAGTGAAGGTATGCAACAGGAAATTGGATATGGAGAATGAAAACTCAGAAAAGAGACTGAGACTGGAGATAAAGTATTTAAAGATGTCAAACTACAGGTAAATGAAGCCATGGAAATGGTTTATGTCTCCTACCATCATCACACAGAGTCATAAAAGACGGCCGAAGGACAGAAGCAGAAAGAAGAGCTAACAGAGGAAACTGAAAAGAAACTAACAAGGGTGGGTGGGGTACTAGAAGAGACTGGTGTCTCTGAATCTAACAGAAGGGGTGGCCCTTCCCCTTCTTTCCTAGCATGCTTCACTGGAGTTCAACTAAGATAAGAATTAAGTAGCTTCTATTAGATCTGATAGTAAGGAAGTCATTAGTGACCACGACAAAATGAACCGCCATGGAGACATGAGTTGGCATAGAGAACTAGGAGTTGAAGAGTAAGCAGTTTTAAGTGAAGCAAAGAAATGCGTTAGTATGCTAGGTGCGGTGGCTCATGCTTGTAATCCCAGCACTTTGGGAGGCCGAGGCAGGCGGATCACCTGAGGTCAGGAGTTCAAGACCAGCCTGGCCAACATGGTGAAACTCCATCTCTACTAAAAATACAAAAATTAGCTGGGCATGGTGGTGTGCACCTGTAGTCCCAACTACTTGGCAGGCTGAGGCAGGAGAATCACTTGAACCCGGGAGGCAGAGGTTGCAGTGAGTTGAGATGATGCCATTGCACTCCACCCTGGGCAACGAGCTAAACGTCATCTCAAAAAAAAAAGAAAAGAAAAAGAAATGAGTTAGTAGCAAGCACCACCACCCCCAAAAAAAAGAGAGACAGAATTGTGCAATTTAGCCATTTTCTTTCACTTAAACTATTCCCAATTGCTGTAAAAGACTCACTCTGCATACAATGGGCTGTAACCAGCTGAAACACAACATTCACTGCTTGTATTTCCAGTAAGATAAACTGAAAAGCCTCCAATAACAAGACACCCAAGCTGATACCTTAGCATAAAACTAGTCATAGATAGAAAAAAAAGAAAACAATGTAGGAGAGCAAGATAAACAGAAAGCACAAAAGGACAGAATAAAAATAAACTTTTATCAATAATGTATCACTGTTTATCGATAATCACTATAAATAAGACAAACTAAACTCACCAGTTAAAAAAGACAAATTGTACGAATGGATGTTTACAAATCCAGCAATTCCTCAGTGTTTGTCCAAGAGAAATAAAAATATTTGTCTACAAAATTTTTAGACACTAACATTCACACTTAAAAAGATTAATCACCAAGACAGCAGAGCTCTTAGGTGAGTCTGAGTGTGAGCTGGGCAGATTGATTACCACAGCTCATTACATATTCGATCACCATGATCATTCATTTTTACTTACCGCCAACAGAAGACACATTTATTAGCACACGCCAAGCTCGGGGTGGTTTCCATGCAGCGATGGCTCTCAATTCCATAGAAGGTGTGTTTGTAACAACCTCCTCTCCCTCGAAGCATCGACTATGACAAGTAAACAAATCACAATTTGAATAAAATCATCAATGCACAGAAACAAACCACCAAGGCATCATTTTTAAGAGAAACCATGTGTTTCGTAACCATAAATACTCCTACTGGTATCTGCATGACGCAGGAAATTAGCATTGGAGCATTTTAGTGTTTTGGCAGTGCCTTGGGTTTTTACTAAAGCCCAATGAAATAAACCTATGATTCATTAACTCTGAAAACTCTATAGGGAGAACCACTAATGCTTTCATTTTCAAATCCATCAGACTCCTTCAAATAATATTAGTACAATAATATATAATGCTAAGAAACAGATAAAACAGACTCCTAAAAAACGGGGGCTGTCTGCATATGCAAGCGTATCCCTGCTCTGAATAAAGAAGGATGGGTACGGGAGAACAATCCTGGAGTGTGGTTCTTTTGTTTGTTTTGTTTTGAGACAGGGTCTTGCTCTGTTCCTCAGGCTGGAGTGCAGTGATGCAATCATAGCTCCCTGCAACCTCCAGCTCCTGGGTTCAAGCAATCCTCCCGCCTCAGACTCTCAAGTAGCTGGGACTATGGCTGTGAGCCACCATGCCTGGTTATTTTTTAATTTTTTGTAGAGCTGAGGTCTCACTATGTTGCCCAGGCTGGTCTTGAACTCCTGGTCTCAAGCGATCCTCCCACCTCAGCCTCTCCAAATGCTAAGATTACAGTTGTGAGTAAGCCACTGTGCCCAGCCCTGGAGTATACATATTTGAGACATTGTGGGGGCAAGCAGCAGGTATGTAAGAAATAGATTATTATTCCCATTTCCAAAAAAATCACCATTTGATGCAAGGGATAAAAACATATATCATGAGTCATATAAGTTGGTACATGTAGTAAGAAGGTAATCTAAAGAAATATCTAGATCAACTAGGGTTGGAATCAAGATAATATCAAGCTTTAAAAGATAAAATCAGATCTGTCCAGAGCTCTGTGTAAGACCAGCTTGATTTCAGTACAAGTGAAAGCAGTGAAGCCTGGGAGGAGGTTATGTGAGAGAGGTAATGATGACTTTCTCCTAAGATCAGTGGAACTGGTAGGTTACCGAAGAAGTGAAATCAATGTCATTCCCCACTGAGGGGCACACCAGAGGAAGTCATCCAAAATAACTGATTTTGAGGCCAAGTGACTGAAATAACATGGAATTAACAATACCAGCAACGAACAAGGAGAAGGAAAGTGGAGACATGAATGAGTAGCCTTTACACATGTATGATGTGTGTCAGTGTACTACTTTTTTTTTTTTTTCTTTTGAGACAAAGCCTCACTCTGTTGCCTAGGCTGGAGTGCAGTAGTGTGATCTGGACTCACTGCACCCTCCGCCTCCCAATTCAAGTGGTTCTCCTGCCTCAGCCTCCTGAGTAGCTGAGATTACAGGCATGCGGCACCACGCCCAGTTAATACTGGTATTTTTCGTAGATGCAGGGTTTTACCATATTGGTCAGGCAGGTCTTGAACTCCTGATCTCAAGTGATCTGCCCGCCTCGACCTCCCAAAGTACTGTTATTAATATAAGCCTGTCCACAATGAAAGAACATTACATAAAATTCTACTAGCTTAATTACTGTCAGTTGACCATGAATACTTTTAACCACTTTTTGTTCTGACTTTTAAAAAAAAAAAAAAGTTTCCTTGTCCATCTCAGTACTGCATTTGGAAAAAAAGGAGTGAAGGGAAAATACTGTTCATACTGTTCAAGATACCTGTGCCTACACACCTCTTCCAAGTTCCTAATAAAATGTACAAGGCAGCAAACAAAACATTCAAATCTTGCAAATAGCACTGAAAACCCAGTGTCCAACAAATGCCAGAGTCACAGATAATTTCCACAAAATCTCATGCCACTAGAGAAACAAAGCTGAATAACTGTACATTTCAATCACTTAATTAAGAAGTTAATACACTTTGTTCTGAACTGTCCTGTGCTGCCCTGTCCCATTCAGATTGAAGTCCTAACCCTCAATGCAATGCAAAGGCATGTGGATATAGGCTCTTTAATGAGGTATTTAAAGTTAAGTGAGGTCATGTGAGTGGGACCCAAATCTGACAGAACTACCGTCCTTCTAAGAACAGGAAGAGAGACCAGAGATCTCTCTGCCCGTGCACAGGGGACAGATAATGTAAGGACTAGAGCCCATAAGATGGAAGAGCAACCAAGGTAGCTTCACCAAAGGATCAGTGAGAGCTTCCCAGAGGTGTGCCGTCCAAATCCAATACTGAAGGACTAAAAGGATTTTTCAAAAGGACTCTGTAAGACACAGGCATAGAAGCACGTGAGAAGAGGATGGAATGTTTTTCGTTTTAAAAAATGATTTCCCCAAATGTTTAAGTCTGTGATCCATTTTGAATTAATTTTTATATAAGGTGTGAGGTTTAAGACACTTTTTTGGAATTTGTTGGGGGGAGCAGTATTTGGGTCTTTTATTCTTTTCTGCTGGTTTTGGCCTATGGATATCTAATTGCTCCAGCAGCATTTGTTGAAAATTTCACCATGGAACTTGATATGGTTTGGCTGTGTCCCCACCCAAACCTCAACTTGAACTGTATTTCCCAGAATTCTCACATGTTGTGGGAGAGACCTGGGGAGGAAACTGAATCACAGGGGCCAGTCTTTCCTGTACTATTCTTGTGGTAGTGAATTAAGTCTCACAAGATCCGATGGGTGCCTTGTACATGGAGACAGGGTTTCACCATGTTGGCCAGGCTGGTCTTGAACTCCTGACCTCAAGTGATCCACCTGCCTCAGCCTCCTAAAGTGCCAGGACTACACGCGTGAGCCACGACACTCGGCACAGATTGGGTAAGTTCTATTGTTCTGTCCTGTTCACCAATCATTCTATTGATCTGTTAAGGTCACTGATTCTATTTTGTCATCTCCATTTGACTACTGGGCCCATCAATCACAGTATTTCTCTTACTATACTTCTCAGCTTTAGAATTCCCTCTTGGTTCTTTTATAACTGCTATTTCTTTGCTCAGGTTTCTTTTTCATTTGTTTCAAGACAATTTGTAACTGATGGCTGAAGCATTTTTATGACAGCTACTTTAAAATCCTTGTCAGTTAATTCCATCGTTTGATTTCTCTGGTGTTGCTGTCAGCTGATTATCCTTATTCAAGGTATGATTTTCTTGTTTCTTGGTATGGCAAGAGATGTTTTTGTTGTATCTGAGACATTCTGTCTATTATGTTGGAAATTCTAGACCCTGGTTCATTCATGCTTTTATTTTAGTACATTATTTCAATTTAGCATGCAGGTCCTGGCCTACTTCTTCTGCGTGCTATGGTTCCAATGGGCAGTTTAATTTTCAGAGCCTTTGCAGTGTAATTTTTCTTAGACTCCCACTGGTCCCTGCTGGAGCTGTCTGAGGGAGAGGGAGGGACTCCTCCAGACTGTCCCACTGGGAGTCTCTCAGTGGAGAAGGAGAAAGTCAGGCCAGCTGACTTCCAAGGTCAGGCTGCTTTTGTGGCAGCTTGTCTGACCTATGCCCTCTGGCAGCCCCAGTATCTCTGGGTAGAGAGGGAAGTCTCAGACCCACAAGGACAAAGAGGGTCCCCCAGCTGGGCCACTTGTGGTGGTGGGGTCCCTCTTGCTGGTGCCACCCAGCCAACATCATATCTCTTGGTGGGGGGAGAGAGTCTCAGGCCCAGCAGGGATCGACAGCATTTCACAGGCCAGGCCACTTGAGGGGGCTGCAGGCTGGGGAGAAGGATCATGTCTCTCTAATTAACATATAGTGACAGAAAGGAAATCAGTGGTTTACAGGAAGTAAAGAGAAATTTGGATTATAAAGAAGAACAAGGACATTTTTGTATTTTGGAAATACAAAACATTTTGTATTGAAGAAATATTATCTTAACTATGGTGATAGCTTCACGGGCATATACATGTATAAAACTTTATCTGGCAGAGCAGGGTGGCTCATGCCTGTAATCCCAACATTTGGGAGCCTGAGGCAGGTGGATTACTTGAGGTGAAGAGTTCGAGACCACTGTGGCCAATATGGTGAAACCCTGTCTCTAATAAAAATACAAAAATTAGCTGGGCATGGTGGCAGGAGCGTGTAATCCCAGCTACTTGGGAGGCTGAGGCAGGAGAATCTCTTGAACCTAGGAGACAAAGCACCACTGCACTCCAGCCTGGGCGACAAAATGAGACTCCATCTCAAAAAAAAAAAAACTCATCAACTTGTACACTTTAAATATGTACAATTTCTCATATGTCAATTATACAGCAATAAAACTGAAAACATTTTAAAATTTAAAAATAAGACACAGGAGTCCGCTGAAAAATTTCCCACCAGCCAAAGTGTGAAAATTTGATGATCAAAACGGAAAATAACTATAATGGATGGAGTTGATGAAAATGCATCATTACATTCAAAACCAAGGGAAAAAGTCACCATTTGAAGTGGCAAGTAAAACAACTCCTACTTTGAAAATTGGTAGTTTAAGAGAAAACAAATCAGGCATTTATCATGCCATATCAGTAGGAACTGTATTTCAGAGTAACTAAATATTCTTGGTTGATTAAAAAAAAAGAAAGAAAAGCTCTCCTTTACAGAATAATGCCAGCTAGTAAATGCAGAATAAATGACAGAATTAAAAAATGCTTTTACAAACTCTAATTACATATTATTTCAGGGAAGTATTAATATTATCAACTTGTGGGATTTTTTTTTTTAAGACAAACATTCGCTTAATGGTTGACAGAAAACTAGATGTTATCTTAACGCCAAAATAATGTTCTAAAGACATAGAAGAAAGGAAGCAGTAGAGTATCATTACCGTGTTTCAACTGTCAGTATTAGCATCACAAATAGTGGGCTGACCAGCAAAAAGACCATGACTCGCTGAAGGCTCAGATGATCATTAGCAATTTTTTTTTTTTTTTGAGACAGAGTCTTGCTCTGTCGCCCAGCCTGGAGTGCAGTGGCGCAATCTTGGCTCAATGCAACCTCTGCCGCCCGGGTTCAAGTGATTCTCCTGCCTCAGCCTCCCGAGCAGCTGGGATGACAGGTGTGTGCCATCACGCCTGGCTAATTTTTGTATTTTTAGTAGAGACGAGGTTTCAGCATCTTGGCCAAGATTGTCTTGAACTCCTGACCTCATGATCCACCCGACTCAGCCTCCCAAAGTGCTGGGATTACAGGCGTGAGCCACTGCACCCAGCCCAATCATTAGCAATTTTAGAAATAAAGTACATTTTAATTAGTTATGATTTTTTAAAATTACATTTTGTTTTAGATATAATGCTATTGCATACTTAACAGACTACGGTATAGTGTAAACATGACTTTTATAAGCAATGGGAAACCAAAACATTTGTGTGGCCTCGCTTTACTGTGACGTTTGCTTCATTGCAGTGGTCTGGAATGAAACCTGAAATACGTCCAAGGTAAGCCTGTCATGTGCTGGCATGCTAGCCCTACCTCAATAAGGGTTATTTCCCTCTCTTAATCACATATAAACAAGTCTGTCTTGAAAGTCTTGTAAAAAATAATAATAATAATAACCGCTAGTCCCTTTACTTCTATTGTTTGTTTTGGTTTTGGTTTTGGTTTTGAGACAGAGTCTCGCTCTGTTGCCCAGGCTAGAGTACAGTGGCGCAATCTCGGCTCACTGCAACCTCCGCCTCCCAGGTTCAAGCGATTCTTCTGCCTCAGCCTCCTGAGTGGCTGGGACTACAGGTGCCCACCACCATGCCCGGCTAATTTTTGTATTTTTAATAGAGATGGGGTTTTACCATATTGGCCAGGCTGGTCTCGAACTCCTGACTTCCAGATCTGCCCACCTCGGCCTCCCAAAGTGCTGGGATTACAGGCGTGAGCCACTGTACCAGGCCTGTTTTTTGTTTGTTTTTTTTTTTTGTTTGAGACAGAGTCTTGCTCTGTCGCCCAGGATGAAGTACAATGACACAATTTCAGCTCACTGCAACCTCCACCTCCCAGGTTCAAGCAATTTTCGTGCCTCAGCCCCCCAAGTAGCCGGGACTACAGGCACATGCCACCATGTCTGGCTGATTTTTATATTTTTTGAAGAGATGGGGTTTCATCATGTTGGCCAGGCTGGTCTCCAACTCCTGACCTCAGGCAATCCACTTGCCTCGGACTCCCCAAGTGCTGGGACTTCAGGTGTGAGCCACTGCAGTCAGCCATTTTACCTCTGTTAAAGCTAAACTTATCTATTATAAGAAGGTGCAAGTAGCTAACTGCTTCCTGGCACCTTCTAATGTAGTAGTGCCAGACTATGTTTGTACAGAAATACATAATATTTAATACAAAGGACTTCCCTTTTTCTCTCATTATCTTATAGTTTGGACAAAACACATATTATATTATCCATAAATTTACTTTAACAATATTATAGAGTATGGTATAAACAAAAGGCACTGAGTCTGATATTACTGAAAATCAATGGATTGGAAAGAAGAAACTTGGGATATGAGAAGTATTAAAAATAAATAAAATAAAATAAAATGACAGGGTTTAGCATATTGTTAACAAGAGTAGATGGAATAACAGAAGTGTCATCTGGCTGGGCACAGTGGCTCACACCTGTAATCTCAGCACTTAGAGAGGTCAAGGCAGGTGGATCACTTGAGTGCAGGAGTTCAAGACCAGCCTGGGCAACATAAGGAGACCCTGTCTCTACAGAAAAATTTTAAAACTAGCCAAGCATCGTGGTGCGCACCTATTGTCCCAGCTACTCAGGAGGCTGAGTTGGGAGGATCACTTGGCCCAGGGAAGTCAAGGCTGCAGTGAGCCCTGACTGCATCACTGCACTCCAGCCTGGCCGGGCGTGGTGGCTCATGCCTGTAACCCCAGCACTTCGGGAGGCGAAAGGGGGCAGATCATGAGACTCCAGGAGTTCAAGACCAGCCTGGGAGACATGGTGAAACCCCATCTCTATAAAAAATACCAATGTTAGCCAGGCGTGGTGGTGCGTACCTATAATCACAGCTACTCCAGGTGGATCACTTAAGCCTGGGAAGCTGAGGCTGCAGTGAGCCGAGATCGTGCCACTGCATTCCAGCCTGGGCGACAGAAGGAGCCTGTCTCAAATTTAAAAAGAAGGGAAGTGTCGTCTGTCAGAATATTCCTGCCCCTTAGGATAAAGCCAGAGGAAAAGGAGTGAAAAACAGGAAGAAGAGTTTCTCGAATATCCACAAATAATAGCAACAGGCCTGTGGAGCAGATTGTACTAAAAAGATTCAACAGAGAAATCTGGAGAATGTTATTCTGACAACAGCAGCAGCTAAGAATCAGGTTCTTTATTAGGAAGGCCCACCAAGGTAAATGAAGTATCAAGCACAGATCAGGTATGGATTGTGAAAATGGGCAGGGGCAGTCCCGGAGAAAAATGAAGACAAAGGGATGTTTCCTGCAAAGCCCAAGTGGGCACAATGGAAAAGGCCGGCACAGGGAGAGGCGGGGCTCATGCTGGAAGGGGCATGTAGAAATGGAGAGTGAAACATAGTCAGCAGAAGGGATCGTAGGTATGAACCCAGGATAGAAATGTTTAAGAACTGTAATAAAGAATGTAAAAAGTCAAGCATGGTTGGAGAAGAAAAGTTGGTTTAATTAGAACTACCAGTTTGTTATTATTTTATTTATTTAGTTATTTATTTTTTTCGAGAAGAAGCCTGACTCTGTCGCCCAGGCTGGAGTGCAGTAGCACAATCTCAGCTCACTGCAACCTTCGCCTCCTGGGTTCAAGTGATTCTCCTGCCTCAGCCTCCCAAGTAGCTGGGATTACAGGCATGCGCCACCACGCCCAGTTATTTTTTTTTTAAAGTAGTGACAGGATTTCACCACGTTGGTCAGGCTGGTCTCAAACTCTTGACCTCAGGTGATCTGCCTGCCTCGGCCTCCCAAAGTGTTGGGATTACAGGCATGAGCCACGACACCCAGCTGTGTCAGATTTGAGCTAACCAATAACAGTAAAGAGACTGAGTTTTGTATGGGGAATCTTTCTAGGGCAGAACAGGCTGAGAAAAGGTCTGGCAGACAGGACTGGAGATGCTACATCACCAGGAACTAAGTTACTGGTGGCCTGTGGTCACTCAGCTCCTGGAGATACAGTACAAACAGTGGCAAGAGATGCAAATCAGGTACCTGATAAAGAGCCCTTATCCAGAATATATAAAGAACTTTTACAATCCAACAATAGACACATAATCCAATGTAAAAATGGGCCAAGGATTTGAAGAGATATTTCTCTAAGGAAGATATACAAACGTCCAAATCGCAAATGAAAAGATGCTCAACATCACTGGTCGTCAGGAAAATGCACCTCTAAGAGATACCACCTGACACGCCCTAGGATGGCAATAATCAAAAAAATGAACAATAATAAATGCTGGCAAGGCTGAGGAGAAATCGGAACCCTCATAGACACAGGTAGGAAATGAATGAAAACATCTCCATGCGAAAATGTGTACATATAATAATGTCGGCCAGGCACGGTGGGTCATGCCTATAATTCCAGCACTCTGGGAGGCTGAGGTGGGCAGATCACCTGAGGTTGGAGTTCGAGACCAGCCTGATCGACATGGTGAAACCCTGTCTCTACTAAAAACACAAAAATGAGGCATGGTGGCACGCGCCTGTAATCCCAGCTACTGAGGAGGCTGAGGCAGGAGAATTGCTTGAACCTGGGAGGTGGAGGTTGCAGTGAGCCGAGATCGCACCACTGCACTCTAGCCTGGGTGACAAAGTGAGACTCCATCTAGGGGGAAAAAAAAAAAAAAAAAGAAATGCAAAGAATTAAGAAGAGTGGAAGTGATCTTGGCTATAAAAAAAAAAAAACAGAATGGAGAACTTATACTACATAATTTCAGACTGACAACAAAAGCTCACATAATCAAGACAATGTGGTATTGGCACAGGAAAGACAAATATATCAGTGGCACAGAATTTGGAGAGACCAGAAATAGGCCTGCCCGTATGATGGACTGACTGTCTACAATGGCCTAGAAAGTAATTCAATGGAGAAAGGAAAGTACGAAATTATCAGAACCAACATGGAATTACTTATGTTAAGCAAGCCCTGACAAAGCTGGGGAAGGTCATGAAGAAAGGGCTCTCATGCTTGTATGCCTGATAACAAAAAAGATTCTACAAAAGCCACAACCTTGAACAAAGGCCATCACAACCTTACACAGAAATACATCTGTTAAGACATCAGCCCGACAACTGCCTGCCCAACCTTCGACAGTATCACTCTTGTTCTTGATCTTTGTAGCCAAGAATAATGACTTCAAAACAATTCTGTAACACTCCTCATTTTTTCCTTTAAAGCTGGGTGTAGGCCAGGCGTGGTGGCTCATGCCAGTACTTTGGGCGGCCGAGGTGAGTGGATCAGCTGAGGTCAGGAGTTCGAGACCAGCCTGGCCAACATGGTGAAACCCCATCTCTACTAAAAATACCAAAAAATTCACCAGTTGTGGTGGCGTGTGCCTGTAAACCCAGCTACTAGGAAGTCTGAGGCAGGAGAATCCCTTAAACTCGGGAAGCGGAGGTTGCAGTGAGCCGAGATTGTGCCACTGCACTCCAGCCTGGGTGACAGAGCGAGACTCTCTAACAAAAACAAAACAAACAAAAAAAGCAGGGTATAGTGGGTACAATAGTTCCAGCTATTTGAGGGGCCAAGGCAGGAGGATCACTTTAACTCAGGAGTTCAAGTGCAGCCAGGAGAAAATAACAAGACCTGTCTCTTAAAAAAAAAAAAAAAAAAAAAAAAAAAAACAACCATTGTCTTCCTGAAAATGGACCTAATTTATTACGTTCCCACTGCTATGTTCTATTCCCAAATAAACATTTTTTTCTCTTAGAAAAAAGGCCTCTCTCTGTTTGTTATCTGGTTCACATAATTGGTGTCAGAAACAGGACCTGAAAAGGCACTGTAAGAATTGGTGATTCTTGGCACCACTACAGCACTCACTTGACCCCTTGAGCTCGCCACCACCATGATTCTCCTTTTCTGTCCTGGTGTGTCTTCTCTCAGTCTGAGTCTCCTTCCTTTTAGGAGAGGCTTTTTTACTTTATTTGGAACGTGGTTTGGATAAGGCCACCTTAATAATGAATCACACATCCCTCTTGGGATGATTGATAGACTTTTTACCTTTTCTGGAAAGTATTTTCTAGTATAAAGAAAAGCGTCTTTCTGGATTAAGTACTCTTGGTTTCTACAAAATTGACATTCTCTCTGGGAGGCATGACTTCTCTGGTTTGTGTACCCCATTTAATATCTCATTTGATATGCATGCCTAGTAAACGTTTTTGAACACTCTTATCTTGGATTCTTTTCATTTGATTTGACTCTTTTCCCAGGCTTGTTTCTGAAAACTTTCTGAGACCAAAATAAATGTTCTGGATAGTGGGCACAGAATGGCTAATTAAAAGCCACTAGGCGGCGAGGTGCGGTGGCTCATGCCTATAATCCCAGCACCATGCGAGGCCAAGGCAGGCAGATCACTTGAGCTCAGGAGTTCAAGACCAGCCTGAGCAACATGGCAAAACCTCGTATCTACCAAAAAATACAAACAATTAGCCAGGCGTGGTGGCACGCACACCTGTAGTCCCAACTACTCGGGAGGCTCAGGTGGGAAGATCGCTTGAGCCCGGGAGGTGGAGGCTGCAGTGAGGTGAGATTGCACCACTGTAATCCAGCCTGGGTGACAGAGTGAGACTCCATCTCAAAATTTTAAAAAAGCTACTAGGGTGGTTGCCACCATCTAAAACACTAGTCTGAATTCCTCATGGGATTTATAGAATTTTCTTTGCTCTTGAGAGATTAATAAGAAATGGAATAAGATTCTCAAACATTTAGGCATGCTAGGTTTTCTGGGACTATAGAAGGCTATATATTATGGCCCATTCTTCTGCACATTTTTCAACTGATGGGCACATTGCAAGGAAAATTCAGAGCACTAAGGGTCATTATTCAAAAAGACCTGCAACTATAGAGTTAACATGTTGAGTCTTCTAACTCACTATCTCTCTATTTGTTTTTCTGCCTACTTTAAATCTGCTGACTTTTCTACTGGTGTTGAGATGAAACGCACTGCTTATGGCATTCCAGCCAAGATATTTTTAAAAAGAGAGAGAGAGAGAGAAGTCTTTTAAAGGGCTTTCAAATTAATGACTTTATGAATTACAACAGCTCCATGGTAACCAACAACTTTGACACCTTTTAGAAATATAAATTTAGGTTTGCCTAACTAGCAACTGTGTATGGTGATGAAACACTTAATTGAAAAATCAATCTCTAAAAGAAAAAGAACTAGATAGATGTTTATAATGCTAGGCACTCAAGTCAAACAGGTCAAAATCTTGAGCTTAGAGCAATAATAAAAGGTATGTCTGTCCAGCATATACACACAAAAAAAAATCTTGCTTTTTCCGGCACGCAGAGGCAAAAAGAAAAAGCCAAAACAAAAAACAAACCAAAAAAACCTGCTAAAGTTCTTCCCTGCCTACATTTGCTAATTAAGCAAACCAGACAGGCAAACAAAAGATAGATATGTTACTAATTCAAGGCTACCTGGAGATTTTATTTTACTTATACAATTCAACCTGTCCTAGCTATTATGTAAACATCGAACTTTTAACCCTAAACTCATCTGAAACTACAAAAAAGTGGCAGGGGTTGGGGGATGGTTTCAAAGATGCTTTAAAAATCAAAGTGCCATGAAAACTGCTGTACCCAAAATTTTGGCCCACGGCCTTCATTATTAGATTAGCTATTGAGGCAAATAAAGTTTAGACATATGAACAGGTTCCAGTTTTGCCAGAAATATAATCTGGATCCGACTGTCTTATAAACCAGTGAGTTTGTATTACAATCTCATGATGAAAATTCAAAAATGAAAACTATAAGATCTTTATTTGTGTGCATATTTATGTGTTTATATGTATGTGCATGTATTTTATGTTGTGTCTACATTGTATAACTGGGCATAGTTAGTTGGCAAGAAGTCCCTTAAAGAGAAAGGAGTGCTCACATAAAATATATAGTAATTAACCCAAATGCCTTTCAGTTCACATGACTTATGTAAATCTCTAATCAATAAGTTGGTTTTAAAGTTATTGGTAAGATAAAAATTAAAATATCTTCAAATTTGTCAGCATGCATCTTTGCCTAGGTTTACTGCTCAGACAGTTTATATTTGTCTCTATTAGACATTTTAAGACATCACGGTTTCACAACAAGGTTATAAAACTATAAACCCAGCCTACAACAGAATGATCTTCGTTTGTGTAATGTTTTGATAAATAAGACTAATTTATCACTGTTGGTTGAAAAAAAAAAACAGGTTTATATCCTGACTTATTGGACACCTGATATTCACAAGCTATAAAAATGATTAACAGGGAAATAACTTGAAATGACATTTAGCTTTGTCTAATATCTCAATTCTCATGAATAATCTAGGTAAACTGTTAATAAATAAATTACATCAATGTAAATGGGATAAATGCTTCTAAATGAATTTTTCAAGTAATTTGAAATCTTAAAGTTATGTTCAATCAAATAATAAATACTAATTAAATGTCTGGGTCATTTCCAACTAAGATTTTTAAAATTATGTTACAGGGAAAGAAACTTCTAAAAATTATAAAATGGTTCTCATCTATAAAACAGTTATAAGTGAAAAACAATTCAAGATCTTGCTTTCTAGGTTTTCACTAAAAGTAAAGGTTAAGAACAGTTTAAAATTCTAATGAATATGTAGAATTCTATATATAAAATGTGCCTAAAACATATAAGGTATTTTTTAATAAGAAAAAAGTATAAGATAGGCATAAAAATGTGTTCCTTACTGAGAAAAGAATGATTTAGAGTCAGACACAGTAGCTCATACAAGGGAGACTGAGGTAGAAGGATCACTTGAGGCCAGGAGTTTGAGGCTGCAGCAAGCACTCCAGTCTGGCTGACAGAGTGAGACCTTCTCTCGGAAAAAAAGAAAAAATTAACATTTTTTTTATTTAAAAATTTTTTAAAGAATAATTTTATCTAACTTAGAGGTTATTTAAAGGTTATTTCAAAATATGGATATGGAAAGAAATAGAATACCAAAAGAGAGAGATGTGAAAAAAGTTATGGATACGAAGATATATTTTTTAAGGAAGGTTACAAAGAAAAGAATAACTTTGTATGAGAAAGAATCTCATGTGATAAGCTTTTGTTCTAAACTAAAATGACTGCTTATTTAAGATAAGGAAGTGCAGGACAAAGCAGAAAGTCCAAGCACATCAACAATGATCCAAGAAAAGTCATGATCAGGTTCATGAAAAGACAATTTATAAAAGGAATTTTGCACGTGATTAAGTTGGCTATAATTAAAAGAGATTGTTTATGTTTAGTCTTTCTAAAAACTTATCTATGATGCTAAAAATACACTAATACAAAAATTTTAAAATTTGGTTACCTATATTAAAACAACATGGTTTACCTAAAGTATTTGTTTTTAATAACATTGCAAGAGGTTTTGATTTTTAATTCTGAAATCTGTTTAACACTCATCTCCTAAACTATTTCTATTTCTTCCTGAGATCTAATTAATTTTCCTACTCTCAGGTTGGAGATGTAATGTTTTTCATTTCACTTCTTCAGGAAAAGTTCTTTCTTTTTGAAGTTTCTCAAATTTGTATCAGAAGTTCAACCTTTGCTGTACCTCACTGCAAATGATTTGCAGGTCATACATCATTGCCTTCTGTTCTTTCTTCTCTTAAAAAGGTATATCTTTTTGCTTGGCTAGGGTGATAACTCTCTCCTTCAACCTTTTTGTCAACTCCTGTTAACTTTTTTTTTCCTAGTTCTAACTCTGCTATTATGGCCTGACACTAACATGTTTATTTTAAAAGCCTAGAAAGCAATGTTTTCCTTCAGTATAATTTGATTCTGTACTCTTGGCTTTTCTTGATATGTCTGAATTATTCCCTGTACTGAGGAAACTTCCCATGCTGTTACTAAGAGTCATGCATTCCCCTACTCAAGGTACTAGGGTGTTTTTTGTTTTTTGTTTTTCTTTTTAGACAGCGTCTCACTCTGTCACCCAGGCTGGAGTGCAGTGGTGTGATCCCGGCTCACTGCAACCTCTGCCTCCCTGGTTCAAGCAATTCTCCTGCCTCAGCCTCCTGAGTAGCTGGGACTACAGGCACACACCACCATGCCTGGCTAATTTTTTATTTTTAGTAGAGATAGCATTTCACCATGTCGGCCAGGCTGGTCTTGAACTCTTGACCTCATGTGATCCACCTGCCTCAGCCTCCCAAAGTGCTGAGATTACACGCGTGAGCCACCACACCCAGTCACAAGGTATTAGTTTTCTTTTACATTCCTCTATACACTCATGACCCTCAATATGCTCTTTCTATTTCTGATTAAATTCAAGTACACTTCTAATCAGGTTTGACTTCCAAGTTACCTAAATGGGTTTCCCACAAAGACAGGCAATCACAATACAAAAGGTTTTTCTTTGCATTTTTAGTAACTGGCCTTTAAAAAAAAAAAAAAAAAAAAAGATTTTATGCTTTATCAAGATAATCTCCTATGCTGTCTTTATTAGATTTTCGATTACTTGGGAAAACTGAGCTTTACAGGGTTAAGGTTTTTCTTTTCTTCTTTTTTTTTTTTTTGTTTTTTTGAGATGGAGTCTTGCTCTTGTTGCCGAGGCTAGAGTGCAGTGACGCGGTCTCGGCTCACTGCAACCTCTGCCTCGGCTCACTGCAACCTCTGCCTCCTGGGTTCAAGCGATTCTCCTGCCTCAGCCTCCTGAGTAACTGGGATTACAGGCACCCACCACCACACCCGGCTAATTTCTTGTATTTTTAGTAGAGATGGGGTTTCACCATGTTGGTCAGGCTGGTCTCAAACTCCTGACCTTGTGATCCACCTGCCTCGGCCTCCCAACGTGCTGAGATTACAGGCGTGAGCCACCGCGCCAGGCCAGGTTAAGGTTTTTCTATCCATGTAAATTTCCATATTGCTTTTGAAGTCTTTTAATTATCACTCTGATTAAATGAGTAACTACTATTTATGAGTGACCTGTGATTCTGTTTTGATCACGTGTTTTGAACCTTTTGGCACCTCTGGCAGGTTTCCACAGAATCAAAATCCAAAATTCTTTCTGACCTAAAATTAACTTTATGATTGTCCAGTTATGCCCCTGAAAAGCTTCAAGTAATGTATGTCACATCTTACAGAGATATTAAATGATTCATCTTTTTTGAAACATTATACGGAATACATGGACAAATAAGTAATATTAGCTCTTCTTTTAGTTATTTTTGTGGGTATGTTATTCATATAAATATTCTAAAAAGTATATAAATTCATTAAAATATAATATGTTATCAGTCATAATTGATTTCTTTTTAAAGTTGTATTTGTATGGATATGTTATTAATGTGAATATTCTAAAGATTATATGAAATGTATAGAAGTCTGATGGCCCTATGATCCAGGTTGTTATCTTAAAACACTGCATGTAAGAAATAAATACATTCCTTATCAATTGGGAAATTTCATCGGATCTTAACCATGGCTTTCCTAAGTTGTTGTTGTCAACCACTGTTACTGTTCTGAATTATTCTCTGAAAACATCTGCAATCAGCTACATTCCAAAACTGCTTTTTACGGAAATGACTTTAACAAGTACTCTTTTTTTTTTTTTGAGACGGAGTCTCGCTCTGTTGCCCAGGCTGGAGTGCAGTGGCGCGACCTCGGCTCACTGCAACCTCACCTCCCGGGTTCAAGTGATTCTTCTGCCTCAGCCTCCCAAGTAGCTGGGACTACAGGCACACGCCACCACGCCCAGCTAGTTTTTGTATTTTTAGTAGAGATGGGGTTTCACCAAATTGGCCAGGCTGGTCTCAAACTCCTAACCTCGTGATCCGCCCGCCTCGGTTCCCCAAAGTGCTGGGATTACAGGGGTAAGCCACCGCACCCAGCCCAACAAGTATTCTTGAACACATTTCTGATAACTTTAAGATCAATGGACTAAATGACAACTTCCAGAACTCTAATATATCAAAGAAACTGATTGGTGCATAAAACTGTCAATGGCCAACCTCGTAGTACAATGGTACTGCATCTGACTCCATAAAATTGCTAATCAAGATCAAGCAAAATAAAATTTAATGACTTCAAATTAAGTAATTGATGACAATAATGTGTTTGTGACTTTTCATTTTTGGTTCTTTACTTAAATATTTTGTCTAACAGATTTAAGACATTTTTCTTGCATAAGCTATCTATAATATATATAATATATATTATAGACATATATAACATAGGTCTATTATATATATATTTTATATATAATAGATTCTTTTTATATATATATATATAGTATTTGGTAAAGTATACTTTTGTGAACAAAGATGGAACCATTTGCTTTTCCTCCCTATTGGATTCCTCCCAAAATTCACAAACGATTTGTATTCTTATTTTTATTTATACAAATTCAATAAAAATCTGCTCTCAAGCAGGATACAGCTGGAAATATACACACTGGTTATATACCAGCAAGGCTTTGACTGAAATGTCTTATTTGAAAATGTGCATTGAATGCCTGGCTTCCAGAGTTCCCAGACTTGCAATGAGTCAGTAAAAATTGTCACTTCCTGGAAGGCCCAAGATCCTTAAGATTGTATGTAAGATGCCCTGGTTTGGCTTCCTAGCTCAGGAGGTTCTTAAATCTGAGATTCCTGTGTGATCAACGTGGGAGGAAAAAGTTATGTCTCCATAGAAAAACTATAATATACCTATTCTTATTATAGATTGTAGCCCTGTGCATTGTTTTAAAGTTCTTGTTATCTACGTGTAGACTGGACTAGATCTTGAATTCTTCTAATTTCCTCCAATACTTGGTCACAATTCTCCAGCTGGCTTATAAAGCTTTATTAGCTGAAACTAGATAATTTTTTTTTGAGACAGAGTCTCACTCTGTCGACCTGTCTGGAGTGCAGTGGTGCAATCATGATTCACTGTAGCCTCTACCTCCCGGGTTCAAGTGATTCTCGTGCCTCAGCCTCCCGAGTAGCTGGGACTACAGGCACACACCACCACACCCATCTAACTTTTGTATTTTTAGTAGAGACAGGGTTTCACAATGTGGGCCAGGCTGGTCTTGAACTCCTGACCTCAAGTGATCTGCCAGCCTTGGCCTCCCAAAGTGCTGGGATTTCAGGTGTGACCAACTGACGCCCGGCTGAAACTAGATAAATTTTAAGAAACAAGCCTCATGTCTGATTTATGAACCACAAAAAATGTTCACCCAACTGCCCAATGTCATGACCAAAGATATTCAAACTACAAACCAGAAGAAAAAGTTGCTATTTTCACAGTGTAAATAGCTTTCTCCAGGAGGTTAGAATAAGACTTCATACCATAATGAGACTTTTACCCCTCTTAATGCTACTCTGCTCACTTGGCAGACTAATAGTGTAACTGAAATTTTATAATCAATAGCCTCTGCTGGTAACTTAACAAAACCTAACTTAAAGAAATATTTTGGTATCGATTCATTAAACAAGAAAATGTCTGTGCAATTTCTCATATTACAAGCTGTACCTGGATAAATTCCTCTGGGAAAGCTGAAACCCATATACATAAAACAATACAGGCCATAAGGTTACAGCAGGTCTCACCTAATTCCCTATGGTGATTTGACTTATTCAATTGGTTTTCTTTAAGCCTAGATTTACAACTCAAAGCCATTATGCAAACTGACGTTGTCATGTTACTATTAAGTTTACCTTTTATTTTCCCTTTTTAAACTTTTAATCTGGGCCAGGCACGGCGGCTCACGCCTATAATCCCACCTTTGGGAGGCTGAAGCGGGTGGATTACTTGAGGTCAGGAGTTCGAGACCAGCCTGGCCAAGATGGCAAAATCCTGTCTCTACTGAAAATATAAAAATTAGTTGGGAGTGGTGACCGTTGCCTGTAATCTCAGCCACTCCAGAGGCTGAGGCAAGAGAATCACTTGAACACGGGAGGCAGAGGTTGCCGTGAGCCAAGATCACACCACAGTACTCCAGCCTGGGAGACAGAGTGAGATTCAGTCTCAAAAAAAAAAAAAAAACTTAACTACAGGGCCGGGAGCGGTGGCTCACACCTGTAATCCCAGAACTTTGGGAGGCCAAGGCAGGTGGATCACTTGAGATCAAGAGTTCGAGACCAGCCTGGCCAACATGGTGAAACCCTATCTTTACTAAAAATACAAAAATTACCCAGGCGTGGTGGTGCACGCCTGTAATCCCAGCTACTCGGGAGGCTGAAGCAGGAGAACTGCTTGAACCCAGGAGGCGGAGGTCGCAGGGAGCCGAGATCACACCACTGCACTCCAGCCTGGGTGACAGAGCAAGACTTTGTCTCAAAAGAATAAACAAACAAAAATAAGTACAGGATGAATGATCAGTCATGCTTTCTGAGAAAGATCCTGATCAAAAGGAAGAAATGTAAAAGTTGTCAAAATCAAAATGGAGTTACCAATATTAAGAAAAGCAGAGGCAGGGAAGACCATGAGGAGAGTTATCTTGTATGCCTGGTAATAAAAAAGATTCTACAAAAACCACAACTTTGCTCAAAGGCTACCACAACCTTACACAGAAAAATGCTTATCTGCCAAAGTCATCTGCCCAGCAACTGCCAGCCTACCCTCGGACTGCCATCACCCTTGTTATTGATCTTTGCAGCCAAGGATAATTATTTCAAAACAATTACATAATCCTCCTCATTTTTTCCTTTAAAAATCTTCGTCTTTGGCCAGGCGCGGTGGCTCACACCTGTAATCCCAGCACTTTGGGAGACCAAGGCGGGTGGATCACGAGGTCAGAAGATCGAGACCATCCTGGCTAACAAGGTGAAACCCAGTTTCTACTAAAAATACAAAAAAAAAATTAGCCAGGCGCCTGTAGTCCCAGCTACGTGGGAGGCTGAGGCAGGAGAATGGTGTGAACCTGGGAGGTGGAGCCTGCAGTGAGCCGAGATCACACCGCTGCACTCCAGCCTGGTGACAGAGTGAGACCTTGTCTAAAAAAACAAAAAATAAAAAAAAAAAAACAGTGTCTTCATTAACTTATAATAACTCATAAAAAATTAAAAATTAAACTTTGTCTTCCTGTACCTCCCCGAAAACACAGTTTACTGTGGCTTGCATATTCCCATTGCAATGCTCTATTCCAAAATAACCATTATTTTCTTCTAGAGAGCCCTTCTCTGTTTGTTATTTAGATTGACAAGTCTTCAACAAATGGTGCCAAAACAACTGCATATCCATACTGGCTGAGGTGGGATAAATCTTGACCTTTACCTCACACCATTCATAAAAATTAATTCAAGACGAATCACAGGCCCAAACATAAAAGTTAAAACTACACACAGGGCCAGGCGAGGTGGCTCATGCCTATAATCCCAGCACTTTCAGAGGCCAAGGCAAGCAGATCGCTTAAGTCCAAGAGTTCAAAACTAGCATAGGCAACATGACGAAACCCTGTCTCTACAAAAAATACAAAAAAATTTTTTGCTGGGCATGGTGGCATGCCACTTGGGAGGCTGAGGTGGGAGGATGGCTTCAGTCCAGGAGGTGGGAAGCTGCAGCAAACCAAGATTGCACCACTACACTGTAGCCTGGATGACAGAGCAAGATGCTACCTCAAAAGAATAAACAATTTTTTAAAAATTGGCTTCTTCCACACAGGGTGCTTAGGAGAAATCCGCCTAAGCAAATCTGTCTGCCCTCTCAGTCACTGAGCCCCTGATGAGCTCCTGCCACCGCTCTAGGAATACACACATTGAAGTCTGGGGACAATATATTTATCTAACTTCTGTATCAAAATTAAAGACCTGCTATGGCAGTGAAAAAAGAAACTGAATTTATCATTTTCAACTAAAGAAAAATGACAGACAAAAATCGAACCTGTACGCGGGGCGCGGTGGCTCACACCTGTAATCCCAGCACTTTGGGAGGCCGAAGCGGGAGGATCACGAGGTCAGGAGATCAAGATCATCCTGGCTAACACTGTGAAACTCCGTCTCTACTAAAAATACAAAAAATTAGCCAGGTGTGGTGGCGGACACCCGTAGTCCCAGCTACTCGGGAGACTGAGGCAGGAGAATGGCGTGAACCCAGGAGGCGGAGCTTGCAGTGAGCCGAGATCGCACCACTGGACTCCAGCCTGGGCTACAGAGCGAGACTCCATCTCAAAAAAAAAAAAAAAAAAAGAAAAGAAAACAAAACAAAACAAAAAAATCAAACCTGTGGTGCAGGACAGGATCCTGTGCCCTATACGATTTCTCTGATTCTTATGGGTTTTTACACCATTAACACTTTTAATACTACCTTATTTTACTATTTTTCTTCTCTACCTATTATTTTATTTTTTTTTTCTTTGAGACGGAGTCTCGCTCTGTCACCCAGGCTGCAGTGCAGTGGCGCGATCTCGGCTCACTGCAAGCTCCGCCTCCTGGGTTCCCGCCATTCTCCTGCCTCAGCCTCCCGAGTAGCTGGGACTACAGGTGCCCGCCACCTCGCCCGGCTAATTTTTTTGTATTTTCAGTAGAGATGGCGTTTCACCGTGTTAGCCAGGATGGTCTCGATCTCCTGACCTCGTGATCCTCCCGCCTCGGCCTCCCAAAGAGCTGGGATTACAGGCGGGAGCCACCGCGCCCGTACCTATTATTTTCTTACACATTTATAAGAGAAAGAACGTATTAAAAGAAGCCTACTCTCGTAATTTATGGGATGATGCAAAGAACACGGAGGCAACTCTGTGGGATGGGCATACAGCAGTTTGGCATGGTAAGCAGGGATGCTTTCATCTCTGTGTTGCCGTTCACGTGTATGCATTGGAACTGTGTTACCATGCCATTTCATTGACTGAGAAGATACTGAAAAATATAACGGAAGTGATATTTACTATTCCCTGTTATCTGTTTGCATGCATTGTGCATATGTAAGTGTCTTCCTTAAAATGAATTTCCCACAGAGATTAGTTTCTATTAAACAAAGAGCCAAGCAGCACTGAAGATTGTAAGCTGACATGTGAAAATGTATATTTAACACATCTAAAAGAGTAAGAGACTAATTTATTAAAACTATAAAAAACTGCTTTAAAAAAATTAAAACTACGAAGCTTCTAGAAGAAAATCTAGAATATCTTTGTGACCTTATGGTTGGCAAAAATTTCTTAAAATACAAAAAACCCTAACCATAAAAGAAAAAATATGATGTAGTGAACTGTATCCAAATTAAAATTTTCAAAAGATACCTTTATGGAAATAGAAAAGCCACAGTCTAGAGAAATATTCACAGTGCACATTCGACAAAAGATTCACATCCACAACATATAAAGAACTTCTAGAAATCAATAATATAGAGTCAAATAACCCAGTTTGAACAAAGATGTGAACAGACATTTCACAAGTATAAACAGCCAATATGCACAACACAAGATGTTCCTGGTTGGGCATGGTGGCTCATACCTGTAATCTCAGCACTTTGGGAGGCTGAGGCAGGTGGATCACTTGAGGTCAGGAGTTTGAGACCAGCCTGACCAACGTAGTGAAACCCCGTCTCTACTAAAAATACAAAAATACAAATATTAGCTGGGCATATTGGCACACACTTGTAATCCCAGCTATTCAAGAGGCTGAGACAGGAGAATCACTTGAACCCGGAAGGTACAGTGATCCAAGATCGCACCACTGCACTCCAGCCTGGGTGACAGAGCGAGACTCTGTCTCAAAAAACAAACAAAAAAAAGTTCCTACCCATCAACCATCGCCAGCAAAATGTAAATTAAAACCACAATGAGGGTCGGGTGTGGTGGCTCACACCTGTAATCCCAGCACTTTGGGAAGCCAAGGTGGGCGGATCATGAGGTCAGGAGATCGAGACCATCCTGGCTAACATGGTGAAACCCCATCTCTAATAAAAATACAAAAATTAGCTGGGTGGGTACTCGGGAGGCTGAGGCAGGAGAATTACCTGAACCCTGGAGGTGGAGGGTGCAGTGAGCCGAGATTGCACCACTGTACTCCAGGCTGGCAACAGAGGGAGACTCCACCTCAAAAAAAAAAAAAAAAAAGCAAAAAAAAAAAAACCACAATGAAGTACCATTTCACAACCATGAAAATGCCTAAAATTAAAAGACAATACCATAGGATGGTGAGAATGTGTAACAAATGGAACTTTAATAAATTGCTGAGCAAGTATAAAGTAGTACAACCACACTGACAACAGTTTGGGAGTTTCTTCTAAAGTTAAATATATACCGACTTTGTGACTTAACAATTGCACTTCTAGGCATTTACCCAAGGAAAACTGAAATTCACATTCACCAAGTCTTGTGAAGAATGCTCACAGTACTTTTTTTCATAATAGCCAAAAACTAAAAACAGACCAAATGTCTATTTACGGATTTTTAAAAACTGGTATATTCATATAATGGCATACTACTGAGCAATAAAAGTGAATGAACTACTGATACATGTTACATGATACGACACTGATGCATCTCAAAAATATGTTGAGTTTAAGAAGACAGTTGCAAAAGACTCCACATTACATGATTCCACTCTTAGGAAATTCTTTATCTTTTTTTTTTTTTTTTTTTGAGACGGAGTCTCACTCTTATCACCCAGGCTGGAGTGCAGTGGCGTGATCTGGGCTCACTGCAACCCCCACCTCCCAGGTTCAAGCGATTCTCCTGCCTCAGCCTCCCGAATAGCCGGGATTACAGACGCCCACCACCACATCTAATTTTGGTGTTTTTAGTAGAAACAGGGTTTCACCATTTTGGTCAGGCTGCTCTCGAACTCCTGACCTCAAATGATACGTGCACCTGGTCTCCCAAAGTGCCGGGATTATAGGCGTGAGCCACTGCACCTGGCCACTCTTATGAAATTCTAAAAAAGCAAAACTAAATAACAATAATAGCAATTAGGACAATAATTCCCTAGGGAAAGGGAGTTATTGACTGGAAATGGGCACAATAAATTCATTGGGGTGGGGATAACAGCTTATATCTTAATTGGAGTTGGTGAATATAGGGTCTACCATCTATCAGAATTTGCTGAACTCATTTTAAAAAATCATTTAAAAATCTGTGCATATTAAATGTAAATTGTACCTCTAAATAGTAAATTTATTGACAGTGTATAAAAATAGCTATTTAAAAGTTGCATATAATAGACATACTTAATAAAAACAAAAAAAATACCTTTGTCCACCTGCAAAGCTTCACCCCAGAGTGGCTCCCAATCAACTGATAACCTGAGTGGAAAAGCAGGGAACACAAAGTTGGACTGATCCAAAGTGTCATATCAAAAAGTGACATTAAAATTTAGCAAATTTTTTTTTTTTGCTAAATTATTGCAGTCAACCAACCCATGGCAGAAAACAAGATTTAATTCAGCAAGATGAGAAAACAATTTAAAATGTATATGTATCTAATAACATAGACTCAAAATACATAAAGAAATGATCTTTCTTTTTTTTTTTAAAGACAGTCCCACTCTGTCGTCCAGGCTGGAGTGCAGTGTTGCAATCTCAACTCATTGCAACCTCTGCCTCCTGGGTTTAATCGGTTCTCATGCCTCAGCCTCCTGCATAATTGGGACTACAGTTGTGCTTCACCCTGCCAGGATAATTTGTTTGTATTTTCAGTAGAAATGGGGTTTCACCATGTTGGCAAGGCTGGTCTCAAACTCCTGTCCTCAAGTGATCCATCTATCTCCACCTCCCAAAGTGCTGGGATTACAGGCATGAGCCACCGCACCCAATCAAGAAACAATAAATTAATCCAAAAATTATATGAGGAGATTTTAACCTCTCTGTATCTAACAGATCTCATAGGTAAAAACTCAGTAAAACTCTAAAAGATGTAAGCAACACAACACATAAACTGGACTAAAAATACACAGAGCCCTGCACTCACCAACTACAGAATTTACATTCTTTTCATGGACCAGTGAAACATTTATAAAAATGAACGGCATGCTGGGCCATAAAACAAAAGTAATAATATATTTCAAATGAATGAATGGGGAGCTATCATCAGTAATCTTTGAAAGAAGATGAAGAACCAGGTGTCAATGGGAGATTAAAACAAAGTAATGTTGACCCAAAGACAGAAAAATCAAATTCTAGGAACTACATCTGAAATGTGAATTCTCAGTAGCCGTACAACCTATCATTTCACATTTTTGAGCTACATAGGACATGAAAAGCATGGAAAAAGCCAGGCCAAAGTAATCTCATTTCCTTTTTAAACAAACTAGTAGTACAAACAAGTAGTACATTCTGATTTCAGAAAGCATTCAATACCGTTTCTCATGAGGCTTCAGGTAATAAGCCACAATTATCATGAGTCGCTCACACAAAAAGACTCTTGCAGGCAAATAAGGCAAATGGAGAAATACAGTCTGGATGATAGCATAAGTGGATCAGTGGCTGGTTAAACATCCATATTCACACTGTGATGATTATTGGAGCAATGTCAATTTGGATTACAAGTCTCCAGTGGCGACATTTACAGGGCTTTGTCTTTTATCCTCTTCTACATTTATGTAAACACCTTGCATATAAATAAACAAAGGACTGCTTATGTACTCGAAGGTGGAACTGAGTCCAATTGAATAACTAATCTCTGATACCAAATATGCATTTAAAAGATCCCCAGAGGAAATTCTAGTTCTTCTCTTGGAATTCCATATTATATTGTTCATACTATCATAGAAATCATCCTCTACAACATTAACTCTTTGTATTTTTCTCTCCCAAGATACATAGGTTTCTATAAATTTTGCATTTAGGTAAAGAAAAAAACTGTACATTACAGGATGGAGAGATCTGTAGTTGACCACAGCACAAATATAAGCCAACAGTGTACAACTGCTGAAAATCATTGTGTGGAATTCTGCTTCTAGCCAAGATGGAGTAACAGAGAGGATTTACAATCCTACCTGAAATACCAAAAAATGGACAAAATATATGAAACAACAGATTTCAGAACATGAGACATCAGGCAACAAAAGATGGTGATTCCATAGAGATAGGAAAAAATTAAGGTGAGCCCTCCCGTTACCTCGGCTTACTGTCTGGAAACCTTCTAGGCCATGTAGCAAAGAGAGACTACCCAAGCGAAGCCCAGTGGACTCTTGAGTTTGGAAAATGGAACAGATGACAAAGGTGGCTACAGTTTGCAGGATTGAAAGCTAGAGAGATGAAACCTATGAAGAGACTCCAAGAGTCTACAGGGGATTTCTCTCAAGTATTTGCCCAAGTACTATTTAGCACATTCAGAAGAGAAACACTACTCAAGGATGGGAAAGAACCATTTCTGGAAGACTAGACATTTAGAGAAGAAACAATTACAGAACTTGAAGACACAGTGATAGAAACTATCCCAAATGGGATGGGTGTGGTGGCTCACGCCTGTAATCCCAGCACTTTGGGAGGCGGAGGCAGGTGGATCACCTGAGGTCAGGAGTTCAAGAACAGCCTGACCAATATGGTGAAACCCTGCCTCTATTAAAAATTCAAAAATTAGCCAGGCATGGTGGCACATGCCTGTAATACCAGCTACTAGGGAGGCTGAAGCAGGAGAATCGCTTGAACTCTGGAGGAGGAGGATGCGGTGAGCTGAGATCATACCACTGCACTCCAGACTGGGCAACAAAAGCGAAAGTCCATCTCAAAAAAAAAAACAAAAAAAAAGAAACTATCCCAAATGAAAAGAGGGAGAGAGGAAGGGAAGGACTGGGGTAATGCCTGATGCTTACAGCAGGCTGAGAATTGTAACTGTTTCTGACAGTCAGACTATAAATCTAAAGATGCACAAGGCATTAGGTAGACTACATAGAAGCGTTTTGCCTCAATAGTGAGGAATAATTAGCCCTATACTGAGCCGGCTCTTGTCTCATCATCTAAGAAGCTATAAAAGTAAGATATAAAGCTCAAATTATTTCCAAGTAACTTAACCTCATCCCAGAAAAAAAAAAACAAAAAACTGTTTATAAGAGTGTTTATATAAAAATATCCAGGCCAGGTGCGGTGGCTCACGCCTGTAATCCCGACACTTTGGGAGGCCAAGGTGGGCAGATCAGGAGGTTAGGAGATCAAGACCATCCTGGCTAACAAGGTAAAATCCCATCTTTACTAAAAATACGAAAAATTAGCCAGGCGTGGTGGTGGGCGCCCAGTTACTCAGGAGGCTGAGGCAGGAGAATCACTTGAGGCAGGAGAAGCGCTTGAATCCAGGAGGCAGAGGTTGCAGTGAGCCAAGATCGCGCCACTGCACTCTGGCCTGGGCGACAGAGTGAGACTCCGTCTCAAAAATACATAAATAAATAATAAAAATAAAAATATCCAGTACCTAATAAGGTAAAATTAGGTCCGACATCCAATCAAAGATATGAAGCATGCAAACAGATAGGAAAACATGACCAATGAGGAAAAAAAATCCATCAACCAAAGCTGATCCAGAAATGACAAAGACATTAGCGGATTAGGACAATAAAACAGTTATAACTGTATTCTACAGGCTCAAAAAGGTAATAGATATGGAAAATATAAAAAGCCCCAAACTGAACTTCTAGAAATGAAAACTACAATGTCTAAGTTGAAAACTATATTAAATAGGATTAATGGAAGATGAGACATTACAGAAGATTACTGAACTTGAAAACATAGCAATAGAAACTATCCAAAATGAAAAGTGAGACAGAAGAAAGAATTTTTTTTAAATGAATAGAACATGAATGAGTTGTAGATCAAATTCAAGCAGGCTATTATTACACATATAATTGTAGTCTTCTAGGAAGCAAGTGGGTGAAGGGGGGAATATTTGAAGAAATAATGGCCAGAATTTGTCCAAATTTCATGAAGACCATAAATCCACAAAACCCAAATAAAAAAAACACGAAGAAAACTACACTGAGGCACATTATAATGAAAATGCTCAAAATCAGCATTAAGAGAAAATCTTCCAAGTAGCAGGGGGTTGGGAGAAGGAGGATCCTATTTAAAGGAACAAACAAAAGGATGACTGATTGCTGAACTCTAATCAGAAGCAATGTGAGCAAGAGGACAGTGGAGTAACATCCGTAAAGTACTGAAAGAAAAAACTGCTGTCAACCTACAATTCTATATTCAGCAAAAAATTACTAAACTTGAAGACACAGTGATAGAAAATGAAGGCCAAGTAAAGCCATTTTCAAATATATGAAAGCTGAAAGAACTCATCACCAACAAACCTGCACTATAAGAGATGTTTAAAAAGTCCTTGGAGTTGCCACAGGTAAATTTAAATGAGAGAAAAAAAAAAAAAAAAAAACACAAGTAGTCCTTCAGGCAGATGGAAAAGGATACCAGACGGAACACAGATCTACATGAATAGAACATGGCAACTACATGAGTACCGAAAATGGTAACTATATAAGTAAATATATGAGATTCTAAGATTGTAAATATATAAATCTTTAGTACATAATAGATGCTTTGATTGAATTAAACATAAAAATAGATATTTTTGTTGAAGAAAAAATAATAATAAAGTGTAGGCTTTAGAGGATACATAAAACACTCAGTGTGCTGGTTTATACCTGTAGTCTCAGCTGTGCAGGGGGCTGAGGCAGGAGGATTCCTTGAGCCCAGGAGTTCAAGGCTATAGTGAGCAATGGTCATACCACTGCACTCTAGCCTAGGCAAAAGAGCAAGACCCTACTCAACTAAAAAACAAAAGTAAAAGTAAAATGTGTGATAAAAATTACATACAGGTTAAGAAAGAAATAATGGAAGTATAGTATTGTAAGGTTCTTCTACACATTAAGTGAGATAACATCACTCAAAGATATACTATGAAGTGATAAAGTAAAGTGTAGGCCAGGTGCAGTGGTTCACACCTGTAATCCCAGCACTTTGGGAGGCTGAGGCAGCAGATCACTTGAGGCCAGGAGTTCAAGACCAGCATGGCCAACATGGCGAAAAAATTAGCTGGGCATGGTGGCATAGTCTCTAGTTCCAGTTGCTCAGGAGGCTGAGACAGGAGAATCACTTGAACCCAGCAGGCAGAGGTTGCAGTGAGCCAAGATCATGCCACTTCACCCCAGACTGGGTGAAAGAGACTCTGTCTCCAAAAAAAAAAAAAAAAAAAAAAAGAGGAATAGTGTAAAACCTTGAGCAACTATTAGCAAAAATGTTATTGCTAGTAAGCAAAAAAATATAAAATAGAGTCATTTTTAAAAATTGAATTAATTTGAAAGAACACAGAAAAACAGGAAAAGGGAAATCAAAAAGCAGATGAAATAGAAAATAGCAAGATAAATTTAAATCTATAATGAAATCACATTAATATAATCTACCCTAATTAAAATATAGACAAAGATATTAAAATACAAATATATATATATATATATTTCTCTAGTGCACCAGACTGACGGTTCCTTGAAGAAGATACAGTTTCCTGTGTTTCTCTGCATTGTCAGACTGTCACATAAAAGGTCTCTCATAAATACAGAGGGGAAGTGGGGAGGGGGAAGGAGGAAAGGAGGTAGGTCTACTGATTCCCATTTTACTACTGTTTCTTCCACAGGAAACTAGTATTATTACTCACTCATGCAACTATAACCTCCTTAGTAAGGTAAGACCACAAAAATCCAGATACGACGACTCTACATAAAACACTTCTAATTAACCCCGTCTCATATCATATGAGCTTTTCTATGCATTTTTAATAGCTTTCCCAATGACAGCACTTTTGATCTGTGAACTTGACCCACACTAATAGTAATATCCCAATAAACTAAGCAAAAAGGTAACTCACTGGTCCAGGCAGCCAACAGAAGCGATCCGCAGAAATAAGAAGGTGAATCTTTAGCCTGCTATATCTGCCGCTATGAACAGCTGCTGAGCTAACTAGACAGAGACTTCATTCTAGGTATTACATTAGAATGCCTAAGACTATAGTCATATAACAATTCTTGAAGATTTTCACCTTGTTTAGTAAGGGCTTCTCGGAGAGCAGGAGTTATCATAGCTCTTCTTTCACCATCTTCATTCCTCCCCATGTTCCTGAACAAACCAGACTTCTCTTCCTGCTGTTCCTTTTCTCTCTGCATTAAAATAAAAAAGAATGAAATCCAGAATTGGCAATGTGCAATGTAAATAACAGCACAATCATGAACACCTAGCATCAGAAAAAAGGTCCATTATGAGGCCGGGCACGGTGGCTCACGCCTGTAATCCCAGCATTTTGGGAGGCCAAGGCAGGCCAATGAGCTGAGGTCAGGAGATTGAGACCAGCCCTGCCAACATGGCAAAACCCCATCTCTACTAAAAATACAAAAATTAGCTGGGGATGGTGGCTCACACCTGTAATCCCAGCTACTCAGGAGGCTGAGGCAGGAGAATCACTTGAACCCGGAAGGTGAAAGTTGCAGTGAGCCGAGATCACACCACCACACTCCAGCCTAAGCAACAGAGAAAGACTCCATCTCAAAAAATAAATAATTATAAATAATTTTTAAATTTTTTTTTTAAAAAGGGCTGTTATGAACCATGGCCCACAAAACCCATCCTCTCCAAAGTGAACACACTCACAATGAGACAATAATCTAAAGACATGCCAAGATGCTCTTGTTTAAAGTAACTATATACTCAAACATACACACCCAAAAACCATAAATCTACAATTCACTTATCTAAGTGTCAAACATTTTCAGCAATCTGAGTACAGATAGCTGCCTAACTTCAGCAAGTTGCTTATTTTCTCTGAATTTCCATTTCCTCACCTGAAAAGGGAAAAAAATAACAATAGCAATAGAGAAGAAATATGTTGAAGGTTAAATGAAATAAAATCACAGCACAACCCCTGATGTATAATAGGCGTTCAATAAATTATAGCTGCTGCTGGTATTACATCTCTAAACCCCCAAAACAAGTGAAAAAAGTACTCGAAGGTACCCTGAGAGCCATCAGCTCAGAGACCAAGTCACCCCACTACCACCAACAGCCTTCCCAATGGCTCCTTCTCCTTTATTTTATTTTTTGAAACGGAGTCTCACTTTGTCACCCAGGCCAGAGTGCAGGGGCACGACCTTGGCTCACTGCAACCACCGCCTCCCAGGTTCAAGCAATTCTCATGCCTCAGCCTCCCGAGTAGCTGGGACTACAGGCGTGCACCACCATGCCCGGCTAATTTTTTTGTATTTTTAGTAAAGACAGGGTTTCGCCATGTTGGCCAGGCTGGTCTGAAACTCCTGGCCAATGTCCGCTTCTAGAAGATCCCATGCAGGATATTTTTCTTCAGTGATAGAAAAAGAAACACTTAAGAAATCCAAAGGATAATATAAAATTGATTGTGTTTCATGTTGACTTTGGCCACCAGGAAATTTCACCAGCACACCTTTGATTACTGTTACAAAACCTTGCACCATTCTGGTCTTCTATTCATTGTAATTGGCTTGATATGACAAGATGACCCTCATTCCGTCTTTCTTTTTTTTTTTTTTTTTTGAGACGGAGTCTCACTCTGTCGCCCAGGCTGGAGTGCAGTGGCGCGATCTCAGCTCACTGCAAGCTCCGCCTCCTGGGTTCACGCCATTCTCCTGCCTCAGCCTCCCGAGGAGCTGGGACTACAGGCGCCCGCCACCTCGCCTGGCTAGATTTTTGTATTTTTTAGTAGAGACGGGGTTTCACCAGGTTAGCCAGGATGGTCTCGATCTCCTGACCTCGTGATCCGCCCGTCTCGGCCTCCCAAAGTGCTGGGATTACAGGCTTGAGCCTCCGCGCCCGGCCCATTCCGTCTTTCAATTGATTTCTTCCTCTCTTTTTAAACGTTTATTTGTGTATATTTTAAAATATATCTCCCTATCTTTTTGGGAATGGTAGAGTGCTAAATAATAATTTCAGAGACAACACACAAGATCTGTGTTAGACTTTAGGGGAGATACTCATCAAATCTTACTGACAGCTGCAGAAATTCACAATAACTCATTTTGGCAGTGGTCCTACCACTAAGCCCCAGACCACCCCTGGTGCCTATTTTAAATGTCCAGCCATCCAGCCCCCAGGTGAATAAGTGAATGGACTCACCGTAACACCTCTTCTACTTTAACGTGAGAATATCTCACAGATGAGATCTCAGATCTGCTTCAAACTAAAACAGAAGGGGGTATACAAAGGGTACTTGGGGGAGGATGGCCCGTAAGTTGCTGGTTGATGAGGCCAGGCAATAGGTAATAAGAATTCACTATATCACTCTGTGTACTTCTGAGAACATTCAATGTTCCCCATACATAAAATGTAAAACAAGATTAAAATTTTTAACACTTGGCCGGGCACATCGGCTCACACCTGTAACCCCAGTACTATGGGAGGCCGAGGCAGGGGGAATCACCTGAGGTCAGGAGTTCGAGACCAGCCTGGCCAACATGGTAAAACCCCGTCCCTACTAAAAATACAAAAATTAGCCAGGCATGGTGGCGGGCACCTATAATCGCAGCTACTAGGGAGGCTGAGACAAGAGAATCGCTTGAACCCAGGAGGCGGAGGTTTCAGTGAGCCAAGATTGCATCACTGCACTCCAGTCTGGGCGACAGAGAGAGACTCTGCCTCAAAAAAAAAAAAAAAAAAATTAACACTCACAGAAAGTAAATGAAATTTGGAGTCAATATCTCTACATTCTCTGTTACTTCAGGGACATGCTCTGAAATAGGAAATCAGTGAAAAAAGTACTTTAGAGAATCAAATGTACCAAATGAGAAAAAAAAAAAAAAAAAGCCACATTAAGTCCTATCTGTCCTAAAAGTCAGCATTCCAAATTACTAAATATAATCAAAATGCAAGGCAAATGAACATTTTGGCTTCCAGTAATAGAGTTCTTAATTACACATTACTGGATGGAGCTGAAAAAATTCATAAACAAACATCAATCATTTGTTCTTCCAATAAATGTAATTAGTTTAATGCTAGGCCTTTTATACAAATAAAAAGGCTCCAGTTATTATTTTGTTAAGATAGTTTAAAATAGAAGGAATCCTTTGCCTTTTGTTTTCCGAAATGAGGCCTCCCTACGTTGCCCAGGCTGGTCTCAAACTCCTGGGCTCAAGTGATCCTCCCGCCTCAGCTACCCAAGTAGTTTGTTTTGTTTTTTTAATCTAAAAGCAAAAGTGTGAGCTTGATAAAGAAGTCTTGTGGTGAAGCAAAACGAACAAATCTCAACCTTGAAAGCATTTAAATTCTCTGAAGCAATTCTATAGCAAGTCTCTATAATTCCTCCACAAATCATGCAAAAAATTGATGAGAGATGGCAGTATTTGCCCTCAAAAGCCTCTGTCACCACAAAACATCACGGCTTATTTGCTTAACCCAAAGGCCAAATAAATCCAAAATTGGACCCAGGCCCATGACACTGGCCTCTGACCACTGTGCCCAAAGCTCCACAGATATCCTCTTGGGGTTTTTTGTTTTGTTTTGTTTTGTTTTGTTTTTTGTTTTTTTGAGACAGAGTCTCGCTCTGCCGCCCAGGCTGGAGTGCAGTGGCGTGATCTTGGCTCACTGCAAGCTCCGCCTCCCGGGTTCACGCCATTCTCCTGCCTCAGCCTCCCGAGTAGCTGGGACTACAGGCGCCCGCCACCTCGCCCGGCTAGTTTTTTTGTATTTTTTTAGTAGAGACGGGGTTTCACTGTGTCAGCCAGGATGGTCTCGATCTCCTGACCTCGTGATCCGCCCGTCTCGGCCTCCCAAAGTGCTGGGATTACAGGCTTGAGCCACCGCGCCCGGCCTTCTCTTGGGGTTTTAAACAGAGACTTCTGGCCCCTACAAAATGAACAGACTCCAAAGGACGGCCATGGAATACTGTCCCTGTCCCTTCACTAGAGAAAGTATCTATTATAAAATGTGAGTGTTGCAACCCCAGAGTCAGTCATAAGGGCTATGATTAAACGTCTTGAGCACTCAGGACAAACAAAATTCATCATTCCTTCCCTCTAAGGCAGCTCAATCCTATCTTCCATATGCAGTAGTAACTTCGCTTCTGAAAAGAAATGTAATGGTTTATAATACTCCGCAAGGGAGTTTAATGCACCATTCAAATTCTAACTCTAATCTGCTAGGTGCAGACACTGTTTACTCTCTGCCCAGAATATAACAATACAACAACCCATATAGTTTTGTGTATTTATTCATTTATAGTTGTTACATGACCTAAATAGAAATAAGTAAGATCCCAGAATCAGCCAACCTTGATTTCTTCCTCTCCTGTACCATCCCATTTAAAGATGAGTGGCCAAATTCTGTAACCACATAACCAGCCCAATCTGGTTCAATTACATGTAGTAAACTTGTAAGCTGTATTTCAGTTGCCATGAACCCCCAGGTTGTAGGTCAGGTAACTCGAGCACAGATGAACCCAGTGTGCCCAATGTGTGACACCAGAGGCAATCAGAACTAAAAAGTCAACCACAGGCAGAACCAAAGGGCTAGGATCAGGGAAAAGAGAGAATTAAGAAGCAAGCCTCGGCATCACCTCAGGGCATGCGCCAATCAGATCATGCCTTGGCATCGCCTCACGGCATGCTCCAATCAAATCACACCTCCTGGCATCACTTTGTTGCAAGATCCAATCAGATCACACTTCACTAATTATACTGCCTCATGGTAATCCTTCTGCCTATAACATCTGCTCCAGTCTCCAGCTCAGGGAGACAGATTTGAGTGTTTCTTCCTATCTCCTTGCCAGTCGACTCCCAATAAAGCCTTTCTTTTTTCCAAAGCCAGTGCCATGGTATTGGTTTCTATTTACATCCAGCAGTAAGCCCATTGCCCAGTAAAACAGTTCTAGGGTTTCATTTCCTAACATAACTGTTCTCTCCACCTACAATGCCACCGTTCTTGTCCATGGCCTTGATTTCTCCTAAGGGACGACAGCAAAAGCCAAACTAAACGGTCTCCCTGTCTCCAACCTCCACTTCCATTCCTCCCATCTCCCATACCCATCACACTTGCCTTGAAACAAAACTCATGTCCTAGCCAAGCTGCAGTGGCCTGACATGCAAACAGGAAAGCCAATTATAAGCCAACTTCCTAAGCACTTATGAAAATCGCAACGAATACACAAAACGTTCTTTACAAACTGACAGGACTACATGAATCTTATAGAGTAATAGGAATAAAGCAGTGGTACTAATGTTTTTTGTTTGTTTGTTTTTGTTTTAAATATCATACAATACTGGTTGGGTGCAGTGGCTCATGCCTGTAAACCCAGGACTTTGGGAGACCGAGGCAGGAAGATTTGGTTGAGCCAAGAAGTTGGACCAGCCTGGGCGACAGAGTGAGATCCCAGCTCTACAAAAAAAACAAATTTTTTTTTTTTTTTTTTTTTTGAGACGGTGTCTCACTCTGTCTCCCAGGCTGGAGTGCAGCAGCGTGATCTCAGCTCACCACAAGCTCCGCCTCCTGGGTTCACACCATTCTCCTGCCTCAGCCTCCCCAGTAGTTGAGACTACAGGTGCCCGCCCCCACACCCAGTTAATTTTTTTGTATTTTTTTTTTAGTAGAGACGGGGTTTCACCGTGTTAGCCAGGATGGTCTCGATCTCCTGACCTCGTGATTCACCTGCCTCGGCCTCCCAAAGAGCTGGGATTACAGGTGTGAGCCACTGCGGCTGGCAAATTTTTTTTAATTAGCCAGGTGTGGTGGCACGTGCCTGTCATCCGAGCTACTTGGGAGGCTGAGGTGGCAGAATCACTTGAGCCCAGGAGTTCAAGGCTGCGGTGAGCTATGATCACAGCACTGCACTCCAGCCTGGGTTACAAAGCAAGACCCTGTCTCTAAAAGTAAAAAAATTTTTTTTTAAATCATACAATACTACTTAATTCATTTTGATACCATCGTCCCAGAAACCACAGTACCACCCGATTTTGCCTACGATAAAAACAAGGCAAAAAACTGATGTGCTAAAGACTTTAAAATGCTATATAGTTGGAAACTGACAAACAGGAGTTTTACGAGAAACAAGCTTTTTTACCAAAACATACATTTCTCCCAGGAAAGAGTCTTTCTGATTGTTTGATCCTTTTTTTTTACCATCATGTGATTCCTTTTCTTATCAATCTTCTAGAAAAGGTTGGCTAGGCTGGGAGTGGTGGCTCATATTCGCAATCCTAGCACTTTGGGAGGCGGAGGTGGGTGGATCACCTGAGGTCAGGAGTTTGAGATCACCCTGGCCAACATGGTGAAACCCCATCCCTACTAAAAATACAAAAATCAGCCGGGTGTGGTGGCAAAGGCCTGTAATTTCAGCTACTGGGGAGGCTGAGGCACGAGAATCACTTGAATCCGGGAGGCAGAGGTTGCAACGAGCCGAGATGGCACCACTGCACTCCAGCCTGGGCAACAGACTCTGTCTCAAATAAAAGATTGGCTATAGAATGCCCAAATTCTCTAGAGGTCATTTTTCTAGACAGTCAAGCTGGCTAGGCCTGGAGCCATGCCCGCACAAGGTGGGCATTCAGAAAATGTTGGTTGAATAAATGAAGAAATGCCTCCAAACTATCAGACAGCTATTTCTAGACCTGGAAATTTAGACCACACTTCTTTCAGTAACTAATTCTAAACCTGGTAACTTTCAATATTAAAAACTCAGGTCGGACGTGGTGGTTCACGCCTGTAATCCCAGCACTTTGGGAGGCTAAGGCGGGCAGATCACTTGGGGCTCAGAAGTTCAAGACCAGCCTGTCCAACATGATGAAACCCCACCTCAACTAAAAATACAAAAATCAGCCAGGTGTGGTGACATGCGCTTGTGGTCCCAGCTACTCGGAAGGCTGAGGCAGAAGAATCACTTGAACCTGGGAGGCGGAGGTTGCAGTGAGCTGAGATCACACCTGGGCAACAAAGCAAGACTCCATCTCAAAAAAGAAAAAGAAAAAAAAAAAAAAACTCTTCTTTATGTTTAATTATACATGAAGTAGAGTTTTAATATTAATCTAAACTAATAAAATTAATTATATCACTGAAAAAGAGTCACAGTAAAAAAAAATTAATATTTAATAACTTCTGCTGTAATTTAACCCCACATTTAGAATCCTATTTCTTTAATAAATGAATCTCCAACATATCACTCACTGGTCATGGTTCAGTTTTAAAATGACCAATTTTCACCATTACTCAAAGATTTTGTATATACTGGATTCTAAAAATGCCTTTTGAACTTGTGGAAAAGCAGTGTGTCCAAGCGTGTGAAGAGCTTTACTCTGACACAGTAATTCTATTTTGGATAACCTACCTTAACAAGATAACGTGGGGACTCATTGTTAAGTGCTCCTAGCTACAGAGACCATGGTGAGTCCAGACGGTTTAAGGGCAGCATATTGGGCTTGAAAGCATATCACCTCCTGTCTCTAGGTGAAGTAAACACTCCAAAGCCTTAAAAATAATTCTGAAACTAGCTTCCTGTTATTCCACTGCAATACCAATAGAACTTTATAATCAGAACTGGACATACTGAGATCCTTCTGCAATTTAAATAGCTGGTAAATTGAAATGTTTCTCCAGTGAGTAACCGTCAGGCATTTGCCATTTATTTCCAAAATTAATGATGCTGATGTTAGTGTTTGTCTGCTTAGCCAGAACATTGCTGTGGGGAGCATTTAGCAACATTTATTTACTACAGGAAAAAAAAAAAAAATAAGTAGCAATAGGCTTTACATTTACAAATCACAACATAAGAGAAAGAGAAAATAAACAATATAAAAATTATCAGGCTCCTCCTGACTCGTGGTTCTCTAAACACTACAACTTCTCTTCTGAGAAACACTTTTCCCTGGGGAGGCAGCCAAGAGGAGTGACACAGACAGATGGAGTCCAGGCTTGAGCCCGTCAATTTACCAGCCACCTGACGATCAACAAATTGCTTAACCTAAGCCTCAGTTGCTTATCTGTGAAATGCTAAATTGCAGATAATAATAGTATGATTATCTCAAGGTCACTGTGAGGATTGAGTGAGATAATCTAGTCTGTATTTTGATTTCTCCTTTTTTCCTTTATTTTTTGAGACAGGGTTGTCTCAGGCTATTGCCTAGGCTAGAGTACAGAGGCACAATCTCGGCTCACTGAAACCTCCTTCTCTCAGGTTCAAGAGATTCTCCTGCCTCAGCCTCCCGAGTAGCTGGGATTACAGGCGTGTGCCACCACATCCAGCTAACTTTTGTATTTTTAGTAGAAATGAGGTTTCACCATGTTTGCCAGGCTGATGTTGAACTCCAGACCTCAGGTGATCCACCAGCCTCAGCCTCCCAAAGTGCTGGGATTACAGGCATAAACCACTGCACCCAGCCTCCTAGTATTTTAAACCTACACTGGAACTCTCCTCTCTCCCCACACCCCCTAACCCATTCTCCTATTCAATCAAGTCACATTGCCTCCCACTGCCTCCCACTGCCTTCAGGAGAAAGCTCAGCCCTCCACTGCAGGACTTGAGAAGCCCCTAGGATCCTACCCCATCTTCCTTCTCTATGTCACAGCTCCACACATCCCTATCCCTACTCAACTCTAGGCACACCAAACTGTTTAGGGTTTCCCAAACATGCCACCCCTAACACCCCATTCCCCCGACATCTCCATCTGTCTCCCTAACATTCCAGTGTTTCAAAGTTTAGTGCTCTAGTTCTTAGAAACTACTTTCATCCTTCAAATTATCTTCAGTCCTAGAAGTCTTAGATATTACTACAAAGGGAGGGAAGTAGAATACCATGGTGGTGTTTTGGTAGGACCAAATCTATCCTATTTGAAGACATATTCTTATATAAGTTAATATTATATTCTAATTATTAACTATTATAGTTAATATATTCTAATTACATTGGAATAATAGTTAATATTATATTCTAATTTTAATTATATATATTATACTAATATATAATTATATTAGAATAATTAGTTAATATTATATTCTAATTCTAATTGTATATTATACTAATAATATATAATTATATTAGAATAATTAGTTAATATGTTCTAATTCTAATTATATAATTATTATATAATTCTAATATGATTATATACTTGCTATATAATTAATTCTAATATGATTATATAATGGTTATATAATTAATTCTAATATAATTATATAATTGTTATACAATTAATTCTAATATAATTATATAATTGTTATACAATTAATTCTAAAATGATTATATATTAATTCTAATAGAATTAGAATATAATTAGAATTAAAATATAGTATTATTATATAAAAAATATATTAACTACTATACAAGAAAATACAATGTGGCTGGATTAACTGTTTTAATCTACATAAGAACTTTACAAGGCAGATACTATTATATCCCACATTACAAATGAGAAAATGGAAGCACAGAGGGGTAAAATAATTTGTCCACATACACAAGCTGAGACATATGACTCCATGAAAGTTAGTATTACTCAAAAACCAGTCTTAAAATGACAGTGCTTCAGCCCAACTCTTAAGCACTGGCACATACTACTTCCCCCAACAGTAACAACTAAGGCAATTTCATGTGGTGTGTCATGGATGATCATGTGGAAAGCACTCAGAGAATACATGTGAACCAGCCCCAAAGAAAATGCCAGAAAAAGCCAGCCTCAGTGGCTCACACCTGTAATCCCAGCGCTTTGGGAGGCTGAGGCAGGTGGATCACCTGAGGTCAGAAGTTCAAGACCAGCCTGGCCAACATGGCGAGGCGCTGTCTCTACTGAAAATACAAAAATTAGCCAGGCGTGGTGGCAGGCGCTTATAATCCCAGTTACTCAGGAGGCTGAGGCAAAAGAATTGCGTGAACCCGGGAGGTGGGGGGTTGCCGTGAGACGATATTTGGCCACTGCACTCCAGCCTAGGCGACACAGCGAGACTGTCAAAAAAAAAGAAAGAAAAAAAAGAAAAAAGAAAATGCCAGAAAAAGAAAAGGAAAAGAAAAGCCAAACAGTAAAACCTCCATTGCCAAGTTTAGTATCCCATATCCCATATAAATCGAAAACAAGATCTATTTGAACACACTGCTGTAACCTAACAATCCTGAAAAACGAAAACTGACAGCTTATTTTCGTGTCATACTAAAGTTGGAAAAAAATAGGTACTTTTCCCAAAGATCTGATGATTTTATGAGAGATTTTTATGAGAAAGCTGAAATATCACAAACCAGCTGCTTAAAGCTCATAAAGCCCAAATTCATTACATTTCAAAAAATAATGTACATGGATGTCCGAAACCTTCATTAATGTTTTCTCCAGTGCCCTCTAATGGCCATAAGATGACAAAGCAAAGAAAAATACATACCCATAAATTACCCCAAACTCTTCACCCACTATAAACAAAGTTTTTAATTTTTTTTTTTTTTTTTTTTTTTTTGAGATAGGATCTCGCTCTATCACCCAGGCTTGAGTGCAGTAGCATGATCTTGGCTCACTACAACCTCCACCTCCCAGGCTCAAGCGATCCTCCCACCTCAGCCTCCCAGTAGCTGGGATTACAGGCATGCACCATCACACCCAGCTAATTTTTGTATTTTTTGTAGAGACAGGGTTTCGTCATGTTGCCCAGGCTGGTCTCAAACTCCTGAGCTCAAGCGATCCACCTACCTAGGCTTCCCAAAGTGCTGGGATTACAGGCATGAGCCACTGCACCCAGCTAAACAAAGCTTTTAAATAAAGCTTAACCTGGCAGAAAATACAAAAATCTCTAAATTAGCTATCTCATGCATCATTTTAAGACAATTCCACCGATGAAAATTACTCAGATTTTTAATGAAGAGTCATAACATTACACATTCACTTTGACCCACCATATCAATATGGGGAATGTGTAAATGTAGGAAAACATTCATACATCTTTCAAAAGTAAGAAAAGTCTCAGACCAGTGTTAATTATAAGAGCAGAAAACTTGAAAGCACATCAAATGACCAACTCTAAGAAAATGTATAAGCAAATTTAAAACATCTAAGCAAGGCCAGGACTGGTGGCTCATGCCTGTCATCCTAGCACTTTGGGAGGCCGAGGCGGTGGATCACTTGAGGTCAGGAGTTCAAAATCACCCTGGCCAACATGGTGAAAACTCCATCTCTACAAAAAATACAAAAATTAGGCAGGCATGGTGGCACATGCCTGTAATCCCAGCTACTCGGGAGGCTGGGATGGGAGAAATGCTTGAACCCAGGAGGCGGAGGTTGCAGTGAGCCGAGATCGCACCACTGCACTCCAACCTGGGCGACGCAGCGAGACTCCATTTCAAAAAAAAAAAATTGGCTGGGCGCGGTGGCTCACACCTGTAATCCCAGCATTTTGGGAGGCTGAGGCAGGTGGATCATGAGGTCAAGGGATCGAGACCATCCTGGCTAATACGGTGAAACCCCGTCTCCACTAAAAAATACCAAAAAATTAGCCAGGCATGGTTGCAGGCGCCTGTAATCCCAGTTACTTGGGAGACTGAGGCAGGAGAATGGCGTGAACCCGGGAGGCGGAGCTTGCAGTGAGCTGAGATTGCACCACCGCACTCCAGCCTGAGTGACAGAGCAAGACTCCATCTCAAAACAAACAAACAAACAAACAAAATTATACTGACCAGAGGACAGTGGGAGCCTCGGACTTAAGAACAATAGAACCAGTCGGGCACAGTGACTCACACCTGTAATCCCAGCACTTTGGGAGGCCGAGGAGGGCCTATCACAAGATCAGGAGATCAAGACCATCTTGGCTAACACGGTGAAACCCCATCTCTACTAAAAGCACAAAACCTTAGGGGGTGTGTGGTGGCGTGCACCTGTAGTCCCAGCTGCTTGGGAGGCTGAGGCAGGAGAATAGCTCAAACCTGAAAGGTGGAGGTTGCAGCGAGTGAGACAGCGGCACCGCACTCCAGTCTGGGCGACAGAGTGAAACTCCATCTCAAAAAAAAAAAAAGCAAGACTCCATCCCAAAAAAAAAAAAAAGAAAGAAAGAAATGTTTCACAGGAAAAGAAAAAAGGCAAATGAACAATAAACACAAAATGCATCCAATCTCACTCACAATTTTAAAAATGCAAATTAACACAAAGCTACTATTTTTCAGATTGGCAAGATTTGAAAGACTGATAACACCTCGGATATAGAGAAACAGGTACTCTCAATTCTCTTCTACAATGGAAGCAGAAGGGAAACTTTTTGCAACTTTTACAAGGCAATTTGGAAATATCAAAACTACGAATTCCCTTTGATGCCAGAATTTCAATTTTAGGAATTTACTCTTCAGATAAGTTTATATCAGCCATAAAAAAAAATATGAGCAAGAGTATCCATTACAAAAATGAGAAAACACCTCAATGTTAATGAACAAGAGCCAAATAAATTGTGGGACATCATAACGAACTACCTTAAAATGAACCTTACATTGAATTCATCTAATATGACAGGACCAGAAAACTGTCACGTTAAAGGGAAAGAAAAGCAGTCTGCAGACCAGGAGTACAAAATGATCCCATTTGTGTAGCCAAAAAACAAAATTATAACAAAACATAAATGTGTTTATAAAGGGCAATAAAATACCTGGAAGAATATTGTGAAAACTGTGGTTACTATGAAAAGCGGATCCAGGAAAAACAGGAACAGAGGACTGCTGTCTGTGAAATTTTTAAACACATGTAAACAGGGTTTTAAATTAAAGGAGGCCAGGCGCGGTGGCTCATGACTGTAATCCCAGCACTTTGGGAGGCCAAGGCAGGTGGATCACTTGAGGCCAGGAGTTTGACATCAGCCTGGACAACATGGCAAAACCCCATCTGTACTAAAAAAAATACAAAAAATAGCCAGGTGTGGTGGCACACGTCTGTAATTCCAGCTACTTGGGAGGTTGAGGCAGGAGAATCACTTGAACCCAGAAGGAGAAGGTTGCAGTGAGCTGAGATTGCATCACTGCACTCCGGCCTGGGCAACAGAGCAAGACTCCATCTCAAAAAAAAACAAAAAATAAAAATTAATTAATTAATTAAATGATACTACAAAGAGAAGATCAGATCAAGTTAAAATCTCTCAAAGAAATATCTAAGAAACAGTTTTACAACATTAAAAATGGCTCCCGCAGCCGGGTGCAGCGGCCCACGCCTGTAATCCCAGCACTTTGGGAGGCCGAGGCAGGCAGATCATGAGGTCAGGAGTTCAAGACTAGCCTGGCCAAGATGGTGAAACCCCGTCTCTACTAAAAATACAAAAATTAGCCGGGCATAGTGGCAGCTGCCTGTAATCCCAGCTTATCAGGAGGCTGAGGCAGAGAACTGCTTGAACCCCGGAGGCGGAGGTTGCACTGAGCCAAGATCATGCCACTGCACTCTAGCCTTGGTGACAGAGCAAGACTCCATCTCAAAAAAAAAAAAAAAAAAAGGCTCCCCCAGATCATGGAGATGAAAGAGTAGAGAATGGAGGTAATGAGACAGGGTTTTCGAAGATTTCTCTGGAGAATGTTGGTAAGGTACTTTTCTCTCAAAAGGAGAGAGGCTGCAGGGAGCTGTCAGCCTCTTATCTCTAGCCCCACAAGAAAAGTGCCAATCCCAGCCTCTCAAAGAAGTTGCTCTGTATCCCCCGCCCTCAGAGGATTACAGATTGAGGTATGGCTGCCGCCCAGGAAATTTAGAAGCAAACAGATCAGCTACTTGCATTAGCAAGTGAGCACTACTGCTGGGTAGGAATTGGCCTGTCCCCTCCAAATAAAGAACTCAGGAGTGTTCCCCTGACAGCAGGATGGGGACGAGGGAGATCTCAGATCCTGACCCATTGGTCAAGTAAAGCAGAGAGCAGGTGACAGATTTCAAAAGAGAAGCCAGAGAGGCAGGGCACAGAGGAGGGACTAAGCAGCCATCAGTATACTTCTTGGCCAGGCACGGTGGCTCACACCTGGAATCCCAACACTTTGGGAGGCTCAGGCAGGCGGATCACCTAAGGTCAGGAGTTCAAGGCCAGCCTGGCCAACATGGTGAAACTCCGTCTCTACTAAAAATACAAAAATTAGCCAGGCGTGGTGGTGCACACCTGTAATAGCAGCTACTCAAGAGGCTTACACAGGAGAATCGCTTGAACCTGGGAGGCAGAGGTTGCAGTGAGCTGAGATTGTGCCACTGCACCCCAGCCTGGATGAGACAGTAAGATTCTATCTCAAAAAAAAAAAAACAAAGGTATACTTCCGGGAAGTATAGAAAAGGTATACTGCCAGGAAATGGGCTCAAAAAATAAGGAAAAAGAAAAAGAAGTACACCTCTCAGCTTCTCAGAGTACATTTTGCTCAGGGCAAGGGACCTGCCAGGGAGATGGTCATAGCAAGTATCTCCTAAGAAGCCATGAAAACATTCCCTGGAAAGAGAGTCAACTCAAAACACATGACTAGGAGAGAGAGCACAAAGACATCTATGACAGCAGTGATCAAGTAAGAACTTTCACTTTTCCTTTTTTTTTTTTGAGACAGGGTCTAACTCCCGTCATCCAGACTAGAGTGCAGTGACACGATCTCAGCTCACTGCAACCTCTGCCTCCCAGGCTCAAGCGATTCTCCTGCCTCAGCCTCCTGAGTAGCTGGGGTTACAGGCGCATCACACCTGGCTGATTTTTGCTTTTGTATTTTTGGTAGAGACTGGGTTTCGCTATGTTGCCCAGGCTGGTCTCAAACTCCTGAGCTCAAGTGATCCATCCGTCTCGGCCTCCCAAAGTGCTGGGATTACATGCGTGATTCAGCACGTCCAGATTACTTCTCTTTATCTGTCCTGCCTCCCTGCAGCTGCTCCCAAACCCTATGGAGATCCAAAACAGCAGCTAACAAATACGCTGGGTGACAGAGTGAGACCCTGTCTCCAAAAATAAAAAATAAACCAAAAAACCCACTGCAAATTTCCCAAAATGTCCAAACAATGGTCTTTTCTCTTTGATCGAAGACTAAAATTTACAAAATGCATTTGGGGTCTCTTTTCATTGTCTTTTTTTTTTTTTTTTTTTTTTTTTTTTGAGACGGAGTCTCACGCTGTTGCCCAGGCTGGAGTGCAGTGGCGCGATCTCGGCTCACTGCAAGCTCCGCCTCCCGGGTTCCCGCCATTCTCCTGCCTCAGCCTCCTGAGTAGCTGGGACTACAGGCGCCCGCCACCGCTCCCGGCTAATTTTTTGTATTTTTAGTAGAGACGGGGTTTCACTGTGGTCTCAATCTCCTGACCTTGTGATCCGCCCGCCTCGGCCTCCCAAAGTGCTGGGATTACAGGCTTGAGCCACCGCGCCCGGCCGTCTCTTTTTTTTTTGAGACAGTCTCGCTCTGTCGCCCAGGCTGGAGTGCACTGGCACAATCTTGGCTCACTGCAAGCTCCGCCTCCTGGGTTCACGCCATTCTCCCGCCTCAGACTCCAGAGTAACTGGGACTACATGCACCTGCCACCACGCCCAGCTAATTTTTTCAATTTTTAGTAGAGATGCGGTTTCACAGTTAGCCAGGTTAGCCAGGATGGTCTTGATCTCCTGACCTCATGATCCACCTGCCTCAGCCTCCCAAACTGCTGGGATTACAGGCGTGAGCCACATTGTCTCTTTTAATCCTAGAATGGTGATCGCCTCACCATGTTTTTTTGTTGTTATTGTTTATGACATTGACATTTACAGAATCTAAAAGGCTTGTGGCAAATACTGGATTTGTCTGATTGTTTCCCCATGATAAGATTCAAGCCAAACATTTTTTGATGCAAAACTACACAGATGATGATGTGTGTGTGTCTTGCTATATACATCATATCAGGAGGAACTTGAGTCCAATTTTATCAGAAACGATGATGCTAAATGTGGTTGCTTAGTATAGGTGGGAATCCCCTGATCTCTCCATTTGTAATCAGAGGGATTAGTTTCTAATCCCTCTGAAATTAGAAACTAATATATGGGGGGTTTTCCCCACTCATTCCTCATTTCTAGTTGGTTTAGTTTGTGGGATGGTATTTTGAGACATTGAATATCTATTCCCCAAAGACATTTCACACAATCGTTGCTTAAATCAACTTGTTTTGTTTTGTTTTGTTTTTGAGAAGGAATCTTGCTCTGTTGCCCAGGCTGGAGTGCAATGGTACAATCTCAGCTCACTGCAACCTCCGCCTTCCAGGTTCGAGTGACTCTCCTCCCTCAGCCTCCCCAGTAGCTGGGACTACAGGTGTGTGCCACCACGCCTGGCTAATTTTTGTATTTTTAGTAGAGATGGGGGTTTCACCATGTTGGCCAGGCTGGTCTCGAACTCCTGACCACAGGTGATCCGCCCACCTCAGCCTCCCAAAGTACTGGGATTACAGGTGTGAGCCACCGCACCCGGCTGACTAATTTCTTTTTTTATTTGATGTAATATAATCTATTATGTTCATTAATCTTTTTGAAGCTCAAATTGTTCCAAGTTTGGCCTGTAAGAAACCCTTTGAGTTGGTTCCTATGTCTTTTTGGCAGGTCTCCATAAGTCTCTGAGGCCCCACTTGTTCAATAAGATGTTCCAGGGCTCATCTGTTACCCTTCTTTCGCCAGTCCTGAAACAAGCCCTTTATTATAAGGAACGGTATTCAGAAAAACAAGATCTGAGTGCTTAATACATTCATTATTTCTGGGTCTGTGGCACAATAAAGAATATATCTGGGCCAGGCACGGTACAATGGTGCAATCTCAACTCACTGCAACTCCACCTCCCGGGTTCAAGCGATTCTCCTGCCTCAGCCTCCTGAGTAGCTGGGATTACAGGCACGTACCACTACGCCCAGCTAATTTTTGTATTTTTTTTTAGTAGCGAGGGGTTTCACCATGTTGGTTAGGCTGGTCTTGAACTCCTGACCTCAGGTGATCTGCCTGCCTCAAACTCCCAAAGTGCTGGGATTACAGGGATGAGCCACCACACCTGGCCACATATATCTGGTCTTTGACCCTGGTTCTTGATACATAGCTTTAGAAAACCTTGGCATTTCCTAAGTAACAGATTCAGGATGAAGGCTGATCACCAGAAAGAAATCACGTGATTAGAGGATTAGAATTTAGGGCCAGCCTGACCTTTGAGGAAAAGAAGTTCACTGGAGATTGAGCTTAATCAACTACCAAATGATTTAACCAGTCGTGCTTGCATGATGGGACACCAACAAAAACCCTGGACACTGAAGCTCAGTGGGGCTTCCTGGTTGAGGAACACACTGATGTGCCTGGATTCCCAGAGGAGAGGACACAGAAGCTCCATGTCTCTTCCTCATGCCCATTCCCTAGACCTTGCCCAAGAGTATGTCTTCCATTTGACCGTTTCTGATCTGTGGCCTTTATAATAAAACTGCAACCTAGATCAGCCTGGGCAACATGGCGAGACCTTGTCTCTACAAAAAAATTTAAAATGTTCTTGGCGTGTTGGTGCATGTCTGTAGTCCCAGCTACTCGGGAGGCCAAGATGGGAGGATCCCTTGAGCCCAGGATTTCAAGGTTGCAGTGAGCCATGATCACAACACTGTACTTCAGCCTGGATGAAGGAGTGAGACCCTGTCTCAAAAACGTCAAAAAACAAAAACCAAACCAGCAATCTTAAGTATAGAGCTTTCGGGGAATTCTGTGAGTCATTCCGGCAAAAGAGTAGGTAGCTGTGAGACTTCCAGCTGGTATCTGAAGTCAGGGCAGTCTTCTATAGGACTGTGCCCTAAACCTATGCAGTCAGACACTAACTCTGGGTAAGACATATCAGAATTGAACTGAACTACAAGGTACCCATTTGGTGCCAGAGAATCGATGTCAGAACATGCAAAGTCCTTTCAGTGAACATAGCTAGAAAATACTATTTATATATATATATGCACACACACACACACATATATATGCATATTTAAACTAAGTTTGCAAATATAAGTGCACATTTTTTAAAATCTTAAGTCCATATCAGCCTCCAAATCAAATCCAACACCACTTGGAAATCACAGTAATGCATATCAATCCACCATAGTGTTATTCAGAGCCACACAACAACATTCCATTGTGTGGATACACCACGCCTTTTTCAACCAGTACTGGACACAATTGTTTGCTATGTATGCTGCAATGCGTAAGCCTGTGGAAATACTGTTTTGCATTAATGAAGCTGTATCTTTAAGGCAAATTCATACAACTGGGCCTGCTGGATAATGGATAAATGCCTATGTGACTTTGGTAAAAACTGCCAAAAGCCCTTCCATACAGGCTAGACCATCCTGGACTCCCACCTGCAAGGTATGAGTGCCTGTTTACTCACAGCCTCGCCTAACTGAGTATGTCATCCAGCTTTTGAGTTTTGGTTATTATATTCTGAAAGGTGAGAAATGTTTATCAGTGTAGTTTTCATTTGTATTTCTCTTATTACAAGTAAAGTTAAGCATCTTTTCATGTTTAAATCTCTTTGTAGAGTCGTTTCTGAGAAATTCTTATTCATGTGTTTTGTCAACCTTTTCTACTATATTTTTCGTCAGCTGGAATTATAGGCATGCACCACCACACCCAGTTAATTTTGTATTTTCAGTAAAGACAGGTTTTCATCATGTTGGTCAGGCTGGTCTCGAACTCCTGACCTCAAGTGATCCACCTGCCTCAGCCTTTCAAAGTATTGGGATTACAGGTGTGAGCCACAGCAACTGGCCAGGTCTGCCTTTTTTTTGAGACGGAGTCTCACTCTGTTGCCCAGGCTTGAGTGCAGTGGCATGATCTCAGCTCACTGCAACCTCTGCCGCCAGGGTTCAAGAGATTCTCATGCCTCAGCCTCCCAAGTAGCTGGGACTACAGGCATGCGCCACGTATGTCCGGCTAATTTTTTTTGTATTTTTTAGTAGAGATGGGGTTTTACCATGTTGGTCAGGCTGGTCTCGAGCTCCTGACCTCAAGTGATCCACCTGCCTCGGCCTCCCAAAGTGCTGGTATTACAAGCATGAGCCACCACACCCGGCCAGGTCTGCCTTTTTTGTTTGTTTGTTTGTTTTTGAGACAGATTCTTGCTCTGTCACCCAGGCCAGAGTGCAGTGGCGCAATCTCGGCTCTCTACAAGCTCCACCTCCGGAATTCACACCATTCTCTTGCCTCAGCCTCCCGAGTAGCTGGGACTAAAGGCACCTGCCACTGCGCCCAGCTAATTTTCTGTATTTTTAGTAGAGATGGGGTTTCACTGTATTAGCCAGGATGGTCTCAATCTCCTGACCTCGTGATGTGCCTGCCTCGGCCACCACAAAGTGCTGGGATTACAGGCGTGAGCCACCGTGCCTGCAGGTCTGCCTTTTTTTAAGAGTTCATTGTATAGTAAAAAGATAAACACCTTGTCTGAGATATAAAGGGCAAATAGTTTCTCCTGTTTTGCCTTTTGATTTTCCTTATGGCCAGGTAAAATACTTTAAAGTCATTCATAAATTTAATGTTTTTTATTGCTTCTAGATTTTGAATCATATAGAAAAGCGTGAGCCACCGCACCCGGCTGACTAATTTCTTTTTTTATTTGATGTAATATAATCTATTATGTTCATTAATCTTTTTGAAGCATGAAATCCTACTGCATCGTACATTCTCACATTCATCTAGTCATCTAGTCACTGAAACAGTCACATCCCAGACTGATATTTCCTGGATTCCTAGGGGCCCCACTCACGCTGATCTCCACACCCACAGACCAGGCTGCCATCCTTAAGCCCCAACACCACTTAGTCTATACAGCAGAGAAGCAAATTAACACTGGAGTTTCACTTGGAAACTCAACCATAATAAATCCTATCATGTTGTTCATCTTCAAACAGCCCTGAATAAAATCTCTCTGACCATCTACACCAAGCGTGTCCAAACCACAGCCCACTGGCCCAACACAAATTTATAAACTTTTTTAAAACATTGTAAGATTTTTTTTTTTGCAATTTTTTTTTAAGCTCATCAGCTATCATTAGTGTATTTTATGTGTTGCCCAAGACAATTTTTCTACCAGTGTGGCCCAGGAAAGCCAAAAGATTGGACGCCCCTGATCCACACTGTCCTCAGTCCTTGTTCTCAAATCTGCTTATCCTCTGATGAGCTGACTTTCACAGGGCTGAGATGTTCACCATGCTCATGAAAAATGGCAAAAAAAAATTATAAAACCCTCAAGACAGAAGCTAGAGAAATGAAACTCTTCTTGTGAGCTCAGATGGGCTACATAGCAATAAATACCAAATGTTAACCAACTGCGGGAGCCAAGTGCAACATTTCCCAAAGTAATGGTACCTTTTCTTTCTTCACATGATCCATAATTTTGCCCAAATCTTCAACATCAACAATGGAATTTAGGCTCTGACGGTCCTCACCACCAAACTCTTCTTCACTGGAGCTCTCAAAGGGCTCTTCCTCCTGGAAGAGAAATGCTTCAGAAACAGTGTTCAAAGGGGCAAAGGCAAAGTTCTCTTACACTCCCTCCCACACTAAGAATTCACTAGGTCTCTAAATTCTTGTTTGTTTTTTTTTGAGACACGGTCTCGCTCTGTCACCCAGGCTGGAGTGCAGTGGCATGATCTCGGCTCACTGCAACCTCCGCCTCTTGGGTTCAAGTGATTCTCCTGCCTCAGCCTCCCAAGTAGCTAGGATCACAGGTGCCCACCACCACACCTGGCTAATTTTTGTATTTTTAGTAGAGACAGGGTTTCATCATGTTGGCCAGGCTGGTCTCGAACCCCTGACCTCAGGTAATCCACCCACCTCAGCCTCCCAAAGTGCTGAGATTACAGGCGTGAGCCACAGCGCCCGGCTATCTATAAATTCTTAATTTAAAAATAAAATCTAGGCTAGGTATGGTGGCTCACCCAGCTCTTCGTGAGGCTAAGAGGGGAGGTCTGCTTGAGGTCAGGAGTTTGAAACCAGCCTGGGCAACACAGCAAGACCACATTGCTACAAAAAATGTACACAATTAAGACAGATGTGGTAGCACATGTCTATAGTCCCAATTACTTAGGAGACTGATGCAGAAGCGTCACTTGAAGCCAGGAGTTCAAGACCAGCCTGGGCAACATAGTGACACCCTCATCTCTACAAAACAACAACAATGAAGAAATAAATCTTAAGTCTTTAGCATCAGACTTATAACTATGAAAGCGCATGATGGAGTGAGAACAACTAACACTTCACCTGCCCTCCCACGTCACAATGACGTGAGCTGGGCTCAGGGGAATGAGACACATGCCAAGCAGAAGTAGAGGAAATGTGACATCACTGGGGAGACACATTTGCGGAGTATCTACTACGTCCCCAGCACAATGTTCATATACCCATTCATTTCATCCTCAACTATTTATGATGTAGATAGGTTCAACATCATCTCATAGATGAGGAAATTAAAGCTAGAGAAGTTAAGAAATCTCGGCTAATACGTGGCAGCCTTCATCCCTTTCTCCAACGGAGGATAAGGCAGAATCAAACAATAGAGAGATTTTGTTTGTTTGTTTTGTTGTTGTTGTTTTGAGTCTCGCTCTGTCACCCAGGCTGGAGTGCAGTGGCATGATCTTGGCTCACTGCAACCTCTACCTCCTGGGTTCAAGCAATTGTCATGCCTCAGTCTCCAGAGTAGCTGGGACTGCAGGCATGCACCATCACACCCGGCTAATTTTTATATTTTTAGTAGAGATGGGATTTCACCATGTTGGCCAGGCTGGTCTCAGACTCCTGACCTCAGGTGATCTGCCCGCCTCAGCCTCCCAAATTGCTGGGGTTACAAATGTGAGCCACCGTGCCCAGCTGATAAAGAGATTTTTAAGAGGTGAAGTAGTTGTTTGTTTTCAACAGCAGGTACTTTCTGAGTAACTCAAGGGTCACTTTAAAATTAAAAGAAACAGGCCGGGCACGGGGACTCATGCCTGTAATCCCAGCACTTTGGGAGGCCAAGGCAGATGGATCACCTGAGGTCAAGAGTTCGAGACCTGCTGACCAACATGGTGAAACCCTGTCTCTACTAAAAATACAAAAATTAGCTGGGTGTGGTGGCATGCATCTGTAGTCCCAGCTACTCCAGAGGCTGAGACAGGAGAATTGCTTTAACCTAGGAAGTGGAGGTTGCAGTGAGCCAAGATCACAACACTGCACTCCAGCCTTGGCAACAGAGCGAACAAAAAAAAAGAAAACAATTAAATTAAAAGAAACAAAATGTCAATAACCTTCATATACAGGCCAATATGCCCCACAGCATAGCAGAGAGATATCATATAATCAGATGCTGCTGATCAAGTGTTCAATACAAAATAAAACAGCCCCCCTTAGACAAGGTCACTCCTTATGCTGCGCCAGATGATAGGATTACCATGGACAATCTAACCCTCTTCTACTACAAACCAAGCCTGAGACTACAGAAGCAGCACTGTGGGTGGCTCCCTGGTATCTCTTTTGCTTTGTCAATAAATGAATAGTCTTCTCTGCCTTGCTTCCAGATGACAAAATAAACTGTTCCCAGAAATAAGTGTATGGATGTGTTCTTTAATTTAGCCCAGCTTCAACAGAAAATCTCTGCCAGTTAACTCCACCCTGATGTCCCAGCCTCATGACCAAGCTGTCAAGGAGAGTCAAGTATACCACCTGAAACATACTTTCTAACGATTAGTCCATTTTTAGATCTTCTAGTCCAGTGTTTTCCAATCAGTTTGTCTAAATATATAAGAATACCTTCAGTATTAGGATCTCCTGATGTACTCATTTTCCTAGAATTGCAATAAGTTCCGTATTGCCCATGTGTCCTGTGCTCCTACCTCATCATTTCCAATACATTTCAGAATCTTACACACAGAAGAGACATCAGGGGTCATCTGGTCCAATCTCCCCAGATTATCCTGGACAAGAAGTCAGTATAACTTTTGCTGTAAAACACCAAATTGTAAGTATTTCTGACCTTGTGGGACATACAATCCTGTCTTAACTACGCAAATCTGCCCCTCTAACACTAAAGCAGCTATGACAACACATAAATGAGCATGGCTATTCTCCCAAAACCTGTATTTTAAAAAATTAAAAAACAAGCTGGGTGCACTGGCTCACACTTGTAATCCCAACAGTTTGGGAGGCCAAGGCAGGAGGATTGCTTGAGTTCAAGAGTTTGAGACCAGTCTGGGCAATACAGTGGGACCCCATCTCTACAAAAAAGAAAAAAACTTGGCTGGGCATGGTGGTGCACACCTGTAGGCCCAGCTACTCAGGAGGCTGAGATAGGAGGATTGCTTGAGCCCAGGAATTAGAGGCTACAGTGAGCTGTGCACTAACTACTGCACTCCAGACTGGGGGACAGACTGGCCCCTGTTTCAAAACACAACAGGCAATAGGCTGCATCTGGCCAGTGAGCCTGTTTGCTGATCCCTGTCCTAGACTTTCCTTGATAACTTCTCCTTAGACTCGAGTTTCTGATGGAAAGACTCATGTCGAGAATTTACTTTTTCCAAAAGGAACCTATTTCATCTTCACATAAAATCAGATCAAAACTGCTATTAACTTGGCTCTGTGACCTTGGGAAACTTCAAAAGTTCTCGTGAACACTGAATATACTCATGGTAGCCAGTAGTGCTAGAAAATTAATGCAACACATTCCCCTGGCCCCCACAAAGATTGCAATCCAGTAAGAGACATACAGATGCTACATTTAAAGGGGCTTTAATGAGAGGGTTTAGGAATATGAAAAGGAGCCACGATACCTGAGTCATATGTGAAGGGTAAGTAAACAGGCCTGGCCAGGGAAAGACATGTGGGTATGCTGTTGGAAGGGGATGGGCAAAGTCAACCGAGGCAAGCACCACGAGGCATTTAGCTACTGTCCGCCACTCAGAAAGTACCAGCAGATGGAGAATAAAGCATACGACATGGGGAGAAAATGTAGCAGAGAAAGATGTGGTCCGGACTGCAAAGGATCTTGCCTGCCCTGGAAAGAGAGAACGAGAAGCGTCTAACATGGTCTGAACAGAGAAATAACACAAACCTGCATTTCAATAGCTCACTCAACTGGGAAGACAGAAGGTAATTTAAGGGAAACAAGACTACAGACAAGGATAAATCTGAACAATGTACGACAATCCCCTTGGGAAGAAAAGATGCTGGCCTGAACTAAAGAGTAACAGGTGAGCAGAAGGTTGGATATTCAAACTTATTTGGCAAAAAAAAATTTTTTTTTTTTGGAGACCACAGTCTCACTGTCGCCCAGGCTGGAGTGCAGGGGCGCGATCTCAGCTCACCACAACCTCCGCCTCCCAGGTTCAAGCAATTCTCCTGCTTCAGCCTCCCGAGTAGCTGGGATTACAGGTGCCCGCCACCATGCCCAGCTAATTTTTGTATTTTTAATAAAGACAGAGTTTCACAGTGTTGGTAAGGCTGGTCTCGAATTCCCAACCTTGTGATCCGCCCGCCTCGAACTCCCAAAGTGCTGGGATTACAGGTATGAGCCACCACGCCCGGCCTTGACAAATATTTTTAGCACCAAGGAGACCACATGGCTAGAGGTTGGAGAGGAAGACAGAGAATAGTAGGATGACAATGGAGAAATTCAAGAGTCAGATTAGGTGCTAAGGTCACACTAAGAAATGAAGTTTTTATGAAAGCAGCAATGAAAAATCACTTTTAAACAAGAGGGTAACATGATCTGATTTGTACTTTTAAGATTACTTGGCCGGGCGCAGTGGCTCACACCTGCAATCCCAGCAACTTTGGGAGGCCGAGGCGGGTGGATCGCGAGGTCAGGAGATTGAGACTATCCTGGCTAACATGGTGAAACCCGGTCTCTACTAAAAATACAAAAAATTAGCCAGGCATGGTGGCAGGCGCCTGTAGTCTCAGCTACTCGGGAGGCTAAGGCAGGAGAATGGTGTGAACCCAGGAGGCGGAGCTTGCAGTGAGCCGAGATCGCACCACTGTACTCCAGCCTGGGCGACAGAGCGAGACTCTGCCTTAAAAAAAAAAAAAAAAAAAAAAAAATTACTCTGAGGCCGGGTGTGGCGGGTCACGACTGTAATCACTTTGGAAAGCCAAGGCAGGTAGATTGCTTAAGCCCAAGAGTTTGAGATCAGCCTGGACAACAGAGTGAAACCCTGTCTCTACAAAATATACAAAAATTAGCCAGGCACAGTGGTGTGCACCTGTAGTCCCAGCTACTCAGGAGGCTGACGCAGGAGGATGGCTTGAGCCCAGGAGGTTGCTGCAGTGAGCCAAGAGTGTGCCACTATACTCCAGCCTGGGAACGACCCTGTTCCCCACCCCGCATGCCCCAAAAAAGTCTACTCTGAATGATAGATGGAGAAGAGATAGGAGGACAAAATATGTGGCTGCTACAGTAGTCTGGTCAAGCAATATGGCTTGAACTTGCACGTTAGCAGTAGAGATGGAGGTAATTGGATGGATGTGAAATATTTTAAGCCAGAGGTTTGCAAACTACAGCCAAATCCAGGCAGCCTTGGGCCAGATCTCAACATGACAATTCATTTACATGTCCCCTATGGCTGTTTTCTTGACACAATGGCAGACTTGACAGTTTCAACAAAAACCATGTGGCCCACAAAGCTGAAAATATTGACTAACCGGCCCTTCATAGAAAGTTTGCTGACCTCTGTTTTGGACAAAGAAGAAACCAGACTTACTGAGGAATTCAGTACAGGAATGAGGCAAAGGAAAGAATCAAGCACAGCTCTTAGGTTTCTTTTTAAGCCACTGAGATGGTGGGAGTGTTTCCTGAGATGGGAAACACGACAGTGGAACAGAACAGAAGGGTGGAGATAAAGAGCTCCATTTTGGATTTGTGAAGCATCAGATACACAAGAATAAATTTTTAAAAGGCATACATGAGAAGAGAATTCAGGGTTGACCCTGGATCTGGAAGTACAAATGTGGGAATAACTGGCACGTGGACGATGTTTGAAGTCGTAAAACTGGATGAGATCACCCAGGAAGACAGTGTCAGCGCATAATCCAGCACCAAACCTGAATCACTCCAACATGCAGAGGCTGTATAAAGAAAAGGAAAAGACCCCAAGTAAAAAAGGAGAAACTCTATGACAATGACGTCATGAAAGTCAGGAAGATAGATTCAAAGGAGGAATCAGCTATGACAAATGCTGCTGAGAAGTCAATTAAAATAAAGACAGAAATTTCCATGAGACGCATAGATCTAAAAGGTGAGACACAAAACATTTTTTTTTTTTTTTGAGATGCGGTTTTCGCTCGTTACCCAGGCTATACTGCAGTACCACGATCTCGGCTCACTGCAACCTCCACCTCCCAGGTTCAAGCAATTCTCCTGCCTCAGCCTCCCGAGTAGCTGGGATTACAGGCGCCTGCCATCACACCCAGTTAAATTTTTTTTGTATTTTCAGTAGAGACAGGGTTTCACCATGTTAGCCAGGCTGGTCTTGAACTCCTGACTTCAGGTGATCTGCCCGCCTCGGCCTCCCAAAGTGCTGGGATTACAGGTGTGAGCCACTATGCCCAGACCCTTTTTAAAATTAGAGACAGTGTCTCACTATGTTGCCCAGACTGGTCTCTAATTCCTGGCCTCAAGTAATCCTCCCACCTTGGCCTTGGAAAGCACTGGGATTGGGATTACAGGGGTGAGCCACTGCACCTAGCCAAAATATAGTTTAAAGGGTTTATTTGCGCTAAAATGAGGGCAGTTGCCTCAGGCACACTTTGCAGTTGAAGGGACTGCTCCATTAGCTTTTGTTACAACCAGGTTTTTTGTTTTTGTTTTTTTTTTGAGACTTCCTTGCTCTGTCGCCCAGGCTGGAGTGCAGTGGCCGGATCTTGGCTCACTGTAAGCTCCGCCTCCCGGGTTCACGCCATTCTCCTGCCCCACCCTCCCGAGCAGCTGGGACTACAGGTACCCGCCACTTCGCCCGGCTAGTTTTTTTTTTTTTTGTATTTTTAATAGAGACGGGGTTTCACCGTGTTAGCCAGGATGGTCTCGATCTCCTGACCTCATGATCCGCACGTCTCGGCCTTCCAAAGTGCTGGGATTACAGGCGTGAGCCACTGCACCTGGCCAACAAGCAGGTTTTTAAAAGCAAAGGGAACAAGGAGTGGTCAATACCAAGTTATTGGACAGAAATTCTCATTGCTTTACAGAGATAACATTGATTAGTGATTAGCTATGCACTGTTGAATGATAGGATATGAGGTATGGTGTGAAATGCATATAGCATTTTATGTCTACCTGGAGGCAGTCAGTCTAAAGCCCACAGAGCAGATGGCTTCAAGAGACAATTATTTAGCTCAACAGGAAGTGATATGACAGATGTTTCATTCCAATTTCATTTCAGTCCAAGCTATGACTGAATTGAAATTGGAATGAAACATCAATTTCAATTCAGATTACGGGTCCCATAATTTAAAGAGCTTGCAGCCAGTGTGGAGGCTCGTAATCCCAACACTTTGGGAGGCCAAGGTGGGAGGATCGCTGGAGGCCAGGAGTTCAAGATCAGCCTGGGCAAAATAGTGAGACCCTGTCTCTCCAAAAACAAAAATTAAAAGTAGACAGGATGGTGGCGCAGGACTGTAAGTCCCTGCTACTCAGGAGGCTGAGGCAGGAGGATCACTCGAGCTCAGAAGTTCAAAGCTGCAGTGAGCTATGATCACTCCACGACACTCTGGCCTGGGCAACAAAGCAAGACCCTGTATAAAATAACATAATAAAATAAAAAGCTTTCATCTCTTAAATAAAATCTATTTTCCTTTTGTAAATCCCCCTCAGGCTTGATGACATGAAGTCCCCTGGGTGTAGAAAAGAGCAGTTCAGGGGGAGAGAAAGCCAAACTGGAGTAGCTGAGAGTTGACAGAGGCTTCTGTTCCCAGCCATATGACAGACAGCACACTTTCAACAACTCTCCTGCAGAAAACAACAAAAACTAAATAAGGTAATTTTTTTTTTGGGGGGGACAGAGTCTCGCTCTACCGCCCAGGCTGGAGTACAGTGGTGCAATCTCGGCTCACTGCAACCTCCACCCCCCCAGTTCAAGGATTCTCCTGTCTCAGCCTCTGGAGTAGCTGGGACTACCAGTGCCACCACACCCAGCTAATTTTTGTACTTTTAGTGGAGAGAGGGTTTTACTATTTGGCCAGGTTGGTCTCGAACTCCTGACCTCAAGTGATCTGCCCACCTCAGCCTCCCAAAGTGCTGGGATTACAGGTGTGAGCCACCACACCCAGCCAAGGTAATAATTTTTAAAGCACAATTTTAAGTGCCTCACTGAGTTGGCAAAAATGTAAGGAATCCAGAGAGGGCAAATATAACCTGGGAGCTAAGCAAGAGACAGAGCTAAGAGGTATCTGCTAAACTCTGGAGACGCCTCTCTATTTTTTCAGTTTTTGGGGTTTTTTTTGTTTTTTCTTTAAACAAAGTCTCACTCTGTCACCCAGGCTGGGGTGCAGTGGCACCATCTCGACTCACTGCAACCTTCACCTCCCAGGTTCAAGTGATTCTCCTGCCTCAGTCTCCTGAGTAGCTGGGATTACAGGTGTGAGCCACCACGCCTGGCTAATTTTTTTGTATTTTAGTAGAGACGGGGTTTCACCACATTGGCCAGGCTGGTCTCAGACTCCTGACCTCAGGTGATCTGCCCACCTTGGCCTCCCAAAATGCTGGGAGTACAGCCGTCAGCCACCGCACCCAACCTGTTTTTTGTTTTTTAAGTTTGTTTAAACAAATATAATTCTGGGGTGTCTTTATAAATTTATGGGAACAATCTAGTAGAGAAAAGAAATGAATGATACAGGAGAAGAGAAGCAATCAATGAAGGAACCCAGTCCTTGATTCCGCAGCATGGACAGATGTAGTCTGGGACAGGAACCAGACAGTTGGTCTTCTGAGCCAGGAGAGGTAGTGAAGATCTGGAAATGGGCTGGGGAGACACTGAGAGAGCTCCCCTCTGATGGCTTCAGATGGGAGCTGAGGGAAGGGGTCGGGAGGAAATGCGTACGGAGCAGTCATCTTGGAGAGTAAGAAGAGGAATTTGCAAGGAAAGTTGTGAGACTGTAGGGCACTTCTGAGTCTACACTTTAGCCTGTGGTCATGAATCTGTAGTCAAACAATCAGCAGCAGGCATGGGGAAGGCTGATGTGAAGGGGGTGGTTTCAGGCTGGGTTGGGTTTTGGCCAATCGGGTTAGAAGAGTCAGTGAGAGGTAAAGCAATTGAAAAGGTTAAGGCTTGCCACAGTGGCTCACGACTGTAATCCCAGTACTTTGGGAGGCCAAGGTAGGTGGATCACCTGAGATCAGGAGTTTGAGACCAGCCTGGCCAACATGGCAAAACCCTGTCTCTACTAAAAATACAAAAATTACCTGGGCATGGTGGCACACACCTGTAATCCCAGTTACTTGGGAGGCTGAAGCAGGAGAATCCTTGAACCCAGGAGGCAGAGGTTGCAGTGAGCTGAGATTGCGCCACTTCACTCCAGCCTGGGAGACAAAGCAAGACTCCATCTCAAACAAAAGGGAAAAAAAAATTGAAGAGGTTTATAACAGAGTGAGGATAAAACTCAAAATGGGGTTTAAGGAGGGAAATGAAGTAAGCAGTTTCTACTACTCAATAAAAATGTATAGGTTCAGATGGGATTCTTTTTTTTTTTTTTTGAGATGGAGTCTTGCTCTGTCACCCAGTGCAGTGGTGTGATCTCGGCTCACTGCAAACTCCATCTCTCAGGTTCAAGCGATTCTCCTGCCTCAGCCTCCCGAGTAGCTGGGATTACAGGCGCCCGCCACCACGCCCAGCTAATTTTTGTATTTTTAGTAGAGACAGGGTTTCACCATGTTGGCCAGGCTGGTCTTGACTTCCTGACCTCATGATCTACCCGCCTCATCCTCCCAAAGTGCTGGGATTACAGGCATGAGCCACCGCACCCGGCCGGATCAAAAGAATTTTAAAGGCCAGGCACAGTTGCTCATGCCTATGATTCCAGCATTTTGGGAGGCCAGGCCAAGTGGATGGCTTGAGCCCAAGTGTTCGAAAAACCAGCCTAGGCAACATGGTGAAACTCTATCTCTGCAAAAAAAAATAGACAAATTAGCTAGGTGTAGTGGCACATGCCTATAATCCCAGCTATTTGGGAGGCTAAAGTGGGAGGATCACCACTGCCTGGGGAGGTCGAGGCTGCAGTGAGCCATGATCACACCGTTGTACTCCAGACTGGGGGTGACACAGTGAGACCCTGTCTCAAAAAAAAAAAAATAAAAGGAATGCTGTTAAAGTAGAGGCCACAGAATGAGGTCATAGTAAGCATGAGAGGAACTTGGATTTCAGATGTGCCAATGTAAGGGAGAGACCAGGGTCAGTGGAAAAATGGTTGCTGGAGGTGTGTAGGCCAGAAAACTGCAGGCCAGGGTGTTAAACAGATCATCCACAACGATGCCACAGCCTCAAAGAATAATGGTAGGAACAGGGGTGGAGAGAGAAACAATGAGTCAGAACATAAAGTTGCTGCTGAATTACACAACTGACCAGGTGGCCTAAAGATAACAGCTGTGAAGATGACAGGAGTGTTACAGCCTGAAGACAGGAGCTTCAAAGGAATTGGGGTATTTAAAGAAAGAAGCAAGAGAAATGCTCAGAATGTGAGGGAAAAAGAACAGAATCTAGGATGACTTGCAGCCTTCAGTTTGAGTAACTAATGGAGTCATTGAAGTCAGGAGGTATGTGTGATCTGGGGATAATGAGACGTGAGCTCAGGCTGGGACAAATTTAACTTCTCTGTGGCTCCATTTTGCAACCTGCAAAATGTGGTAAAAATCTACTTGACTCTAACAATGCAAGGATTAAAGAAGAGATTTTGGTTGTGGTTTTTTTTTTTTTTTTTTGGAGACCGAGTCTCACTCTGTCGCCCAGGCTGGAGTGCAGTCGCATGATCTCAGATCACTGCAACCTCCACCTCCCGGGTTCAAGCGATTCTTGTGCCTCAGCATCCGAGTAGCTGGGATTACAGGTGCCCATCACCACGCCCAGCTAATTTTTGTCTTTTTAGTAGAGATGGGGTTTCACCATGTTGGCCAGAATGGTCTCAAACCCCTGACTTCAAGTGATCCACCCACCTTGGCCTCCCAAAAGTGCTGGGATTACAAGTGTGAGCCACTGTGCCTGGCCTAAAGAAGAGACTCTGGAAAGCATCTAGTACGATATGGCTTAATTTCTAAGGCCTCACTCTGTCTCTGAAACACCACCACATGAGTTTCACACCCTCCTTCTTTCTTTGCTATTGTTCCTATCTTTGTTTTTGAGGTAGGGTCTCACTCTGTTGCCCAGGCTGGAGGGCAGTGGCATGATCACAGCTCACTGCAGCCTCAAATTCCTGGGCTCAGGCGATCCTCCCAACTCCACCTCCTACGTAGCTGAGACAACAGGCGTGCACCACCATGCCTTCCTAAACATAAAATTATCGTGGTAAAGATAGGGTCTTGCTATGTTGCCCAGGCTGGTCCTGAACTCCTGGACTCAAGCAATACTCCCACCTTGGCCTCCCGAAGTGTGAGGATTACAAGTGCAAGCCACTGCACTCAGCAGATCTTCCTTCTAACCAGAAGCCAACGAGGTAGTTTATTGAGGAAGAGGTCAAGCTCAAGATCTCCAAGCAGAGGGGAAAGCATCGAGAGATGGACACACAGGCAGTATACCTCAGTGTCTTTGTGATGCAATTCATCCTGCTCGTGAGATCCTTCCTCCCTCTCCTCTGAGCCATGTTGGTGAGATTCACATTTGCCTTTCTTGCAGTGGCCACCACAGGACTTCTTTCTCTCCCCTTTCTGAAGTGCCTGCAGCTGGGAGATGAACTTGGTCTTCCACGCTCTGAAGTCCGCCTCAATGCTGCCATGCTTGCTTTTAACCACGTCGCAGTCGCCCTCCCCTCGACTCATCACACGATGTGCGCCAAGCATCCAGAGCCACTTGTCAACATTTTTGCCAACCTGCGAGGAAAAGACAGGCTAAAAGCACTGTTCTCTAAATCAGGGTTTTCCAGACTGCTCTGCAAAAGCCCAAAGTCCTTCTGGGGCCCCTGGTCACGGGCTGCTGCTGAGGAAGAGGAAATTGCTTGGCACAATGACCTTCAAGCCTTCAAGTTCCAGCCTTGACCCAGAAGAGCTGCATTTTACGTATTCTACTTTTCTGCATTCAATTTTTTGTTAATCAAAAGGACAAACAAATCCCCTTTATCAAATGAAGGGTTAATGACTAAAACAAAAATTTGAAACCTACCATTCTATATCATATTAAGAACAAAACAGGAGTTAACAAAATAAATGAGTTCCAAAAATGTAACAAAGTCTATGGGGCCTAAGCTGATTCAGTTATAAAATGAAAATGTAATCAATTTGGCAAGATTCGTGATTTCCTAAACTCAGTAATTTATTTCACTGTGATATGAAGCAATTAAGCTGAGGAACAGAGGTTATCAGAGGCACAGTTAAGAGCTCAAAAACTTAATCAGCTTCCTCGGTGGCAAGGCATTAAACAAAATATTTACGTATCTAGACCAGGTGCAGTGTCTCACGTCTGTAATCCCAGCACTCTGGGAGGCTGAGGCAGGCAGACTGCTTGAGGCCTTGAGGCCAGGAGTTCAAAACCAGCCTGGCCAACATGGTGAGACCCCCGTCTCTACTAAAAATACAAAAATTAGTGGGGCGTGGTGGCACACGCATGTAATTCAGGCTACTTGGAAGGCCGAGGCATGAGAATTCCTTGAACCCAGGAGGCAGAGATTACGATGAGCCGAGACTGTGCCATTGTACTCCAGTCTGGGCAAGAAAGTGACTCTGTCTCAACAAAAAAAAAAATTTACATATCTGAATTTGCCCATTCATAATCTAATTTCTTTGAAAATATGGAGATAGGCCAGGTGCAGTGGCTCACGCCTATAATTCCAGCACTTCGGGAGACTGGGGTGAGAAGCATGCTCAAGCCCGAGTTCAACAACCAGCCTGGGCACCAAAGGAAAACCCAGCCTCTACAAAAAATACGAAAACTAGCTGGATGTGGTGGGCGCCTGTGGTCCCAACTACTCTGTAGGCTAAGGTGGGAGGATCACCTGAGCCCAGGGAGGTCGAGGCTGCAGCAAGCTATGATCATGCCACTGAACTCCAACCTAGGCAGCACAGTGAGATCCTGGCTCAAAAAACACATAATCAAAAATGTTTTTAATGAAAATATGGGGCAAAATCTACATTGTGACACAATAGAATGAAAACAGCTTTTTTTTTTTTTTTTTGAGACAGAGTCTCCCTCTGTCGCCCAAGCTGGAGTGCAGTGGCGCGATCTCGGCTCACTACAAGCTCCGCCTCCCGGGTTAACGCCATTCTCCTGCCTCAGCCTCCTGAGTAGCTGGGACTACAGGCGCCCGCCACCACGCCCGGCTAATTTTTTGTATTTTTAGTAGAGACGGGGTTTCACTGTGGTCTCGATCTCCTGACCTTGTGATCCGCCCGCCTCGGCTTCCCAAAGTGCTGGGATTACAGGCGTGAGCCACTGCGCCCAGCCTTTATTTTTATTTATTTTTTTTGAGACGGAGTTTCACTCATTACCCAGGCTGGAGTGCAATGGTACGACCTCGGCTCACTGCAACCTCCACCTCCCGGGTTCAAGTGATTCTCCTGCCTCAGCCTCCCAAGTAGCTGGGATTACAGGCACGCACCACCATGCCCGGCTAATTTTGTATTTTTAGTAGAGATGGGGGTCTCTCCATGTTGGTCAGGCTGGGGTCGAACTCCCGACCTCAGGTGATCCGCCCGCCTCTGCCTCCCAAAGTGCTGGGATTACAGGTGTGAGCCACTGCGCCTAGCCGAAAACAGCTTTTAAAGAAAACTTCCCACCTCCACCGTCACTCATACTCCACCAGAGACAGACAGCCAGGCAGGGCTCGTCCCTAGGAAGAGGTACACAATGCAAATGACCAAGAAACTGAGAGGCTCCATCGTTTCATTGTTTTCAAGTGTAAAGAACAGGATGCAAAAGGAGCCAAGTTAATTTCATTTAGAAAAATAGCCCAGGGGCCAGGCGCGGTGGCTCAAGCCTGTAATCCCAGCACTTTGGGAGGCCGAGACAGGCGGATCAGGAGGTCGGGAGATCGAGACCATCCTGGCTAACACGGTGAAACCTCGTCTCTACTAAAAAAATACAAAAAACTAGCCGGGCGAGGTGGTGGGCGCCTGTAGTCCCAGCTACTCGGGAGGCTGAGGCAGGAGAATGGCGTGAACCCGGGAGGCGGAGCTTGCAGTGAGCTGAGATCCAGCCACTGCACTCCAGCCTGGGCGACAGAGCGAGACTCCGTCTCAAAAAAAAAAAAAAAAAAAAAAAAAAAATAGCCCAGGAAAACTACCCAAAAATTTTAATGTTTTATTACATAAAGGGCAATGAATGTTTTTTTCTCCACTTCCCTTGAAAAATTCATGATTGTTTTAAACTGAGTTCAGGCTGGACATGCTCACGCCTGTAATCCCAGCAATGTGGGAGGCCAAGTTGGGTAGGACTGCTTGAGGCAGGAGTTTGAACCAAGCCTGGGCAACACAGTGAGAGACCCTAATCTCTACAAAAAGTTAAAACATTAGCAAGGGGTGGTGGTACACGCTTATAGTTCCAGCTACTAGGGAGGCTGACTTCGAGGATCCCTCGAGCCTAGGACTTCAAGATTCAGAGAATTCTGATCAGGTCACTGCATTCCAGCCTAGGCGACAAAGCAAGACCCTGTCTTAAAAAAAATAAAAATAGCCGGGCGTGGTGGCTCACGCCTGTAATCCCAGCACTTTAGGAGGCCGAGGCGGGTGGATCACGAGGTCAGGAGATCGAGACCATCCTGCCTAACACAGTGAAATCCCGTCTCTACCAAAAATACAAAAAAAAATTAGCCGAGCGTGGTGGTGGGCGCCTGTAGTCCCAGCTACTTGGGAGGCTGAGGCAGGAGAATGGCGTGAACCCTGGAGGCGGAGCCTGCAGTGAGCCGAGATCGCGCCACTGCACTCCAGCCTGGGCGACAGAGCGAGACTCCGTCTCAAAACAAATAAATAAATAAAAATAAAAATAATTTTAAAAAAAAATTTTTTAAAGAGTTCTCCTGCATTAAGAGCTTGGGCAGGCCAGGCATGGTGACTCACAACTGTAATCCCAGCACTTTGGGAGGCCAAGATGAGTGGATCACCTGAGGTCAGGAGTTCAAGACCAGCCTGGCCAACATGGTGAAACTCTGTCTCTACCAAAAATACAAAAAAATTACCAGGGCATAGTGGTGGGTGCCTATAATCCCAGCTACTCAGGAGGCTGACGCAGAAGAACTGCTTGAATCTGGGAGGTGGAAGTTGCAGTTAGCCAAGATCACGCCACTGCACTCCAGCCTGGGTGGCAGCGTGAGACTCCATCTCATAAAAAAAGAGCTTGGGCAATAAAGGTCACTCAACAACAGAAAAGGCAGTTGAGCAAATCCAAAGACTCAGTAATCTTCCATCTACAAGGTCCTGCCTGGGGACCATGGGTCCAGCCCACTAAAACACTAAACAATATGAGGAATACTCATTCATTTTATTCAACAAAAATGTATTGAGAATCTACTGTATGCCAAGTTTGAATATGTATGTATAGCAATATCCAGTTATAAAGAATAAAAGAGGGCCGGGCACAGTGGCTCACACCTGTAATCCCAGCACTTTGGGAGGTCAAGGCGGGTGGATCACCTGAGGTTAGGCGTTCAAGACCAGCCTGGCCAACATGAAGAAACCCCGTCTCTACTAAAAATACAAAAATTAGTTGGGCATGATGGCAGGTGCCTATAATCCCAGCTACTCAGGAGGCTGAGAAATGAGAATTGCTTGAACCCAGGAGGCAGAGGTTGCCATGAACCAAGACCACACCACTGCACTCCAGCTGGGGAATAGAGCGAGACTCTGTCTCAAAAAAAAAAAAAAATAGAATAACAGAAGAGGCTGGGTGCAGTGGCTCACGCCTGCCTGGCCAACATGGTGAAACCCCGTCTCTATTAAAAATACAAAAACGAGACAAGCATGATGGCACATCACTGTAATCCCAGCTACTCAGGAGGCTGAGGCAGGAGAATCGCTTGAACCCGGGAGGTGGAAGTCGTAGTGAGCTGAGATGGCGTCACTGCACTCCAGCCTGGGCGACAGAGCAAAACTCTGTCTCAATCGATCAATAAATAAAATAACAGAAGAAACGTATTTATTTATAGCTACCAAAGTCTGTGGATTATTTCACGTGTGTGTGTGTGTGTGTGTGTGTGTGTGTGTGTGTGTGTGTGTATCTACAGGGAGAATTTATTTCTATAACTCAATATAGACCTACCTTGTTGAAGTGGCTGGCATAGGCAGAATTTCCCAGGCCAAACACCGCATATCTCATACCCTTCAGGTAACTTTTGCCAAATCGAAAATCACTGGACGCTTCCTCTAACCATTTGCAGAACCACTCTGCACTTTCGGTTGGTCGGCCATCAGTATATGTCGCAACCAGGAACACACAGACATTTTTACTAGTCACCTAACCAAGAAAGTAATTGTTTCAGTAGAATATTCGAGGCATAAATTATCTCAATGAAGAAAAATCCTTTGAAAAAATGCATACTCATCTCTAAGAACAAAGGGCTTGCTGCCTTTTTGGTTTTTTTTTTTTTTTGAGACAGAGTCTCGCTTTGTCACACAGGCTAGAGTGCAGTGGCGTGATCTCAGCTCACTGCAACCTCCACCTCCCGAGTTTAAGCAATTCTCATGCCTCAGCCTCCCAAGTAGCTGGGACTACAGGCGTGCACCACCACGGCTAATTTTTCTATTTTCAATAGAGATGAGGTTTCACCATGTTGCCCAGGCTGCCCTATATGCCTGAGCTCAAGCGATCCACCAGCCCTGACCTCTCAACTTGCTGGGATTATAGGCAAGAGCCACCATGCCTGGCCTCTATTTTTTTAAAGAAAGTTTTAGTGGAACACAGTCACGCTCATTCATTTACGTATTATCTATGGCTGTTTTGTGCCTCAGTGACAAAACTGAGTAGCTGCCCGGCCCACAAAGGTGAAGATACTTACTACCTGGCCCTTTACATGAAAGTTTGTCAACCCCAACTCCATGTGCTGCTTCTTTTTTTTTTTAGATGGAGATTTGCTTTTGTCACCCAAGTTGGAGGGCAATGGCACAATCTCGGCTCACTGCAACCTCCGCCTCCCAGGTTCAAGTAATTCTCCTGCCTCAGCCTCCCAAGTAGCTGGGATTACAGGCACCCACCACCATGCCCAGCTAATTTTTGTATTTTTAGTAGAGACGTGATTTCACCACGTTAGCCAGGCTGGTCTCGAACTCTTGACCTCAGGTGATCCGCCCACCTCAGTCTCCCAAAGTGCTGGGATTACAGGCGTGAGCCACCACGCCCAGCCTCTAACTGCTTCTCTGACTCTACCTGCATCAGCGTCGCCAGGAGCACTGTTCAAGCTCCACAGTGCGGCTAGGCTAAGTCCTGAGATTCTGCATTTCTGGCAAGTTCACAGGAGATGCTGATGCTGCTGGCTCAGGGGCCACATTTTGAGAACCACTGCTGTAGGGTGAAATCCCCTAACTGGGCATGACTGGAGAAAGGGGAGAAATATTTTTCAGATGAAGAAATTAAATCCTCATAGATATTAAGTAATAGGCCCGGGCACAGTAGCTGATGCCTGTAATCCCAGTACTACGGGAGGCCAAGGCAAATAAATCATCTGATGTCAGGAGTTCGAGACCAGCCTGGCCAACATGGTGAAACCCCGACTTTACTAAAAATATAAAAATTAGCCAGGAGTGGTGGTGGGCACCTGTAATTCCAGCTACTCAGGAGGCTGAGGCAGGAAAATCACTTGAACCCTGAAGATGGAGGTTGCAGTGAGCCAAGATCACACCAGTGCACTCCAGCCTGGGCAACAAGAGCGAAACTCCATTAAAAAAAAAAAAAAGATCTTAACTAACACATTGAGGTCACACAGCTAATAAGAGACTTCTCTGATTCCAAAACCCATACTCTTTCTGCTCTTGACCTTTTGGTTGGATTGCCCATGGTCTACAAGCATAACACACTGCCATCAATAACAACCCTTCCTTGATTAAGAGATTCAAAACAGGGGTGAGGGCTGTATATATCTATATTATATATCTATAATCCTAGTACTTTGGGAGACTAAGGCCAGGAGTTGGAGACCTGCCTGGGCAACATAGTGAGACCGTATCTCTATAAAAAAATCTTTTAAAATTAGCTGGGCATGGCAGCACATGCCTGTAGTCTCAGCTACTTTAGGAAGCTGAGGAAGGAGGATCACTTGAGCCTGGGAGGCTGAAATTGCACCACTGCACTCCAGAGCCTGGGTGAGAGAGTGAGAGCCTGTCTCAATAAAATAAATTTTTAAAAAATAAAAATAGTAGGGGCCAGGCACAGTGGCTTACACCTGTAATCCCAGCACTTTGGGAGGCCGAGGTGGGCGGATCACTTGAGGCCAGGAGTTTGAGACCAGCCTGGCCAACATGGTGAAACCTTGTCTCCAGCAAAAAATAAAAATAAATAAATAAATAAAATTAGCTGGGCATGGTGGTGCATGCCTGTAAATCCCAGCTACTTGGGAGGCTGACGCAGGAGAATCACTTGAACCTGGAGGTGGACATTGCACTGAACTAAAATTGCACCACTGCACTCCAGCCTGGGCGACATAGTGAGACTCCATCTCAAAAAAAAAAAAAGAAAATTGTGGGAAGGAGTGAACTTCCAACCACCCAAGCTTTCTCACCTCTAGCCCTGCCCCAGGAGAATTTAACAAACCTGAAGGACAAGCCCCACACATGAGAATCAGTGAACCTCACTCCACATTCAATGCTCTGATTCACATTGGAATTCAACTAACTGAAATCCCTTAGCATGAAAATTAAATTTACTCTGAAGATTCTAGTTACCTAATTAAATTTATTCTGAAGACTGCAGGTCAGTTAAATTTGAGAGTTCTGATTGAAGAAAAAATAAGACAATTACCAACCTCTTCTATCAGATGATCATCCGGATCATATTCTTTTAGATTAATAATTGCCACAGGTAGATCCAAGGACATAACTGCTTCAGCAAGAACTGTTGCAAATCCCTAATAGGACAAAAAAAATATCAAATAAAGTCTTCAACGAGCCAAATACAGCCCTCATTTACCCCTGTTGGCACAAGAATGTGGCAGTCCTCATGAAAAATGTCTTCAGTGACTGATATGTATCTTCATGAACACAAATTCTATCCTCAGCCTTACTATTTTCTTGGGTACTATTACAGAGATCATTCGTGTTGTTCTCATCCGATCAGGGTTTACATAGGACTGAATCTAATTTGGCTTTGGATGATCAATCTGCCTTGCCCTACTAGATTAAACTTATCAGCCAGGCAAGATGGCTCATGCCTGTAATCCCAGCGCTTTGGGAGGCTGAGGTGGGAGGATCACTTGAGGCCAAGCCTGGGCAGCAAAGTGAGACCTCATCTCTATAAAAAATTTAAAAATTAGCCAGGTGTGATGGCACATACCTGTAGTCCCAGCTACTCAAGAGGCTGAGACGGGAAGATCCCCTGAGCCCAGGGGTTAGAGGAAACAGTGAGCTATGATCACACCAATGCACTCTAGCCTGGGCCACTGACTGAGATCCTGTCTCATAAAGAAAATATATTAAAAAGAATAAACACAGAGAAGTGCAAAAAGAAATAGTGAAGAATGGGCTGCGCACAGTGGCTCACACCTGTAATCCCAGTACTTTGGGAGGCCAAGGCGGGCAGACCACTTGAGGTCAGGAATTCGAGACTAGCCTGAACATGGTAAAACCAGTCTCTACTAAAAATACAAAATTAGCCAGGCATGGTGGCACACACCTGTAATCTCAGCTACTCGGGAGGCTGAGGCAGGAGAATCACTTGAATCCAGGAGGTAGAGGCTGCAGTGAGCCAAGATTGCACTCCAGCCTGGGCAACAAAACTCCATCTCCAAAAAAATAAATAAATAAAATAAAAGAAATAGTGAAGAGTGAAAAGAATGGGAAACATGAAAAGAAGCTGGTTGACAGACAGGAAAAAGCCCTAGGGAAGAGTTCACAGGGCTGCCAGAACCCCAGAGAAGCTCTGGGCTCCGAGCAGCCACTGCAACAAAAGATGGCATGAATGTCTTTTGTATGCTAATGAGATGACTTATTGGAGTGAGGCCTCAGGTAGCTTCAGGATGGAGGCTGGTTGCCAGAGAAACTGAGAGAGGTTAAACTCAACACCTCCTACCCCGGCCCCAACAGGGAACACTAGGGAGAGAAGAGGAACTGGAGATTGAGCTTAATCACCAAGGCCAATAATTTAATCAATCGTGCCCATGTAATGGAGCCTCCAAGAAAAACCCCTGAAACAATGGGGATTGTGTTGGTGAACATACCAATGTTCCGGGGGGGAAGACTCGGCCAGAGATGGCCTGGAAGCCCTGCTCAACCCCCACCCCTCCATAGCCGGCCCTGTGCAGCTCTTCCATTCGGCCGTTCCTGAGTTGCATCCTTTATAATAAACTAGTAAACATAAGTCAAGCAACTTCCTGAGGTCTGTGAGTCATCCTACAGAACCTCAGGAGGCAGTGGTGCAGAACCCTAAATTTAAAGCCAGGACTTGTGACTGGTGTCTGAAGTAGGGGCAGTCTCGTGGGCTAATGGTAACTCCCAATAGTAAGCATGAGAACTGGTATAGAAAAAGGACAGGTTGGCCGGGCGTGGTGGCTCACATGCCTGTAATCCCAGCACTTTGGGAAACTGAGGTGGACAGATCACTTGAGATCAGGAGTTCGAGACCAGCCTGACCAACACAGTGAAACCCCGTCTCTACTAAAAATACAAAAATTAGCTGGGCATGGTGGTGGGCACCTGTAATCCCAGCTACTCGGGCGGCTGAGGGAGGAGAATTGCTTGAACCCAGAAGGCGGAGGTTGTGGTGAGCCGAGATCATGCCACTGCACACCAGCCTGGACAACAGAGCGAGACTCCGTCTCAAAAGAAAAAAGAAAAAAAGAAAAAGAAAAAAGGTATTTGGGGGTCAGAAAACACTACTGCAGCAGGCCTCAAGAACTGATATGGTTTGGATATTCATCCCCTCCAAATATCATAAACATGTAATCTCCAATGTTGGAGGTGAGCTCGAACAGGAGGTGTCTGGGTCATAGGGATGGGTCCCTCATGAGTGGCTTTGTGACCAGTGGAGGGTCTTGACTAGGAGCTGTCCAGGTTCTTCGCAGGTTGAACAAATAATTGAAAAAAATGCACAAGCAAAGCAACAAAAGAACAAAGCAACAAAAACACAGATTTATTGATGGGAAGGTACACTCTACAGAGAGGAAGCAGGCTTGAGCAAGTGGCTCAGGAGGTCCAGTTGTAATGTTCCTTGGGTTTTTATTAAGCTAGAAGAATTTGGTAACACCCCCAGTACCCTTTGGAGGCTTCCAATTGGTTACACCCTGTGAAAATGAAGAATTGGCTCGTGGCCAATCAGAGGTTGAAGTAGAGGTGTGGCCCGTGGCCAATCAGAGGCTGAAGTGGAGTTACACCCTATGCAAATAAAGAATTGGTCCACAGCCAATCAGAGGCTAAAGCTTTCCTTTCAGTTTAATTCAAGGAAGTCAGCCACAGGTTGGCCTTAGGCTCTCGCTCTCCAGACTCTACTCTCATACCTCAGCTTGCTGCCCTCCCCTTGGCGTGTTGAGTTCTTGCCCTATTAGTTCATAGCTGTCTGTTAAAAAAAAAAGCCTCACATCTCTCCCTACTCTTTCGTTCCCTCTCTTACCACGTGGTACCTGTTCCTCCATGGGTGGAAACTTCCTGAAGCTTTATCAGAAGCCAAGTGGATGTTGGCACCATGCTTGTCCAGTCTGCAGAACCCTGAACCAAATAAACCTCTTTTCTTTATAAATTACAGTATTAGTCCATTCTTGTATTGCTATAAAAAAATACTTGGCTGGGCATGGGGGCTCATGTCTGTAATCCCAGCACTTTGGGAGGCCGAGGAGGGCAGATCACTTGAGGTCAGGAGTTCAAGACCAGCCTGGGCAACATGGTGGAACCCATCTCTACCAAAAATACAAAAAATTAGCTGGGCATGGTGGCAGGTACCTGTGGTCCAGCTACTTGGGAGGCTGAGGTGGAAGGATCGCTTGAGCCTGGGAGGCAGAGGTTGCAGTGAGCCGAGATCACGCCACTGTACTCCAGCCTGGGCAACTGAGCAAGACTCCATCTCAAAAAAAAAAAAAGAAAAGAAAAAAGAAATACCTGAGACTGGGAAATTTATTAAAAAAAAAAAAAAAAAAAAAAAAGAGGTTTAGGGCCAGGCACGGTGTCTCACACCTATAATCCCAGCACTTTGGGAGGCCAAGGTGTGTGGATCACGAGGTCAGGAGATCAAGACCATCCTGGCTAACCTGGTGAAATCCCATCTCTACTAAAAACACAAAAAATTAGCCGGGTGTGGTGGCAGGCGCCTGTGATCCCAGCTACTCAGGAGGCTGAGGTAGGAGAATACCATGAAACCGGGAGGCGGAGCTTGCAGTGAGCTGAGATGGCGCCACTGCATTCCAGGCTGGGTGACAGAGCAAGACTCCGTCTCAAAAAAAAAAAAAAAAAAAAAAAAAAAAAAAAAGCCGGGCGCGGTGGCTCAAGCCTGTAATCCCAGCACTTTGGGAGGCCGAGGTGGGCGGATCACAAGGTCAGGAGATCGAGACCACAGTGAAACCCCGTCTCTACTAAAAATACAAAAAAATTAGCCGGGCGCGGTGGCGGGCGCCTGTAGTCCCAGCTACTCAGGAGGCTGAGGCAGGAGAATGGCGGGAACCCGGGAGGCGGAGCTTGCAGTGAGCCGAGATCGCGCCACTGCACTCCAGCCTGGGCAACAGCGTGAGACTCCGTCTCAAAAAAAAAATAAAAAAATAAAAAATAAAAAAAAAAAGAGAGGTTTAATTGGCTCACAGTTCTGCAGACTGTACAGGAAGTGTAATGGCATCTGCTTCTGAGGAAGCCTCAGGGAGACTCCAATCTTGGTGGAAGGCAAAGGGGGAGCAGGCACATGACATGGCAGGAGCAAGAAAGAGAAGGAGGAGGTGCCACCCACTTTTAAACAGCCAGATCTCATGAGAACTCACTGTAGTGAGGACAGTACATGGTAGATGGTGCTAAACCACTCAAGCGAAATCCGCCCCCAAGATCCAAGCACCTGCCACCAGGCCCCACCTCCAACACTGGGAACTACGATTCGACGTAAGATCTGGTGGGGACACAGACCCAAACCATATCAATTACCCAGTGCAGGTATTCCTTTAGGGCAATGCAAAACAGACTAACACAAGGATAAGGTGAGATTTGAGCCAAAGCTGAAGGAACTGGGAGAACTATGAGGTTATCCCAGGCGGCAGGAACAGTGAAGCGCAAAGGCCCGAAGGAGGTTACTAAGACTGAAAAAAGGGGACCAAGGAGATGGGGTAAGAGAGTTAACAAAGAGCCACAAGCATAGGATCTCTGGGCCACTGTGAGGGCTTTGGCATTGACTCTTGAACGAAGCGGTCAGTGCGGGGTTTTAAGCAGAGGGATGATGTGATTTCACCCAAGTTTTCAGTCACTGAGGTTGCTGAGTTGAGAGTATACTGGAGTCAGAAGAGGGCCGAATGGTACTGAATCAGAGAGACTGTCTTAGTTCATTTTGCTATAAAGGAGTACCTGAGACTGGGTAATCTATGTTTTTTCTTTTATTTTTTTTTTTTGAGACAAGGTCTCACTCTGTCGCCCAGGCTGGAATGCAGTGGCACAGTCATGGCTCACTGCAGTCTTGACCTCCAGGGCTCAAGCAATCCTCCCACCTCAGCCGCCTGAGTAGCTAGGACTACAGGCACACACCACCATGCCCAGCTAATTTTTGAATTTTTTGTAGAGATAGAGTTTTGTCATGTTGCACAGGCTGGTCTCAAACTCCTGGGCTCAAGTGATCCACCTGCCTTGGCCTCCCAAGGTGCTGGGATTATAGGCGTGAGGCACTGTGCCTAGCCCAATCTGTTTTAAAAAGGTTTATTTAATGCAGAGAACCCCAGTGAGATATTACATAAGATGGCCATTGCCAAGACACATAATCATCAGATTCTCCAAGGTCGAAATGAAAGAAAAAATGTGAAAGGCAGCTAGAGAGAAGAGCCAGGTCAGTTACATAGGGAATCCCATCAGGGTAACAGTGAACCTTTCAGCAGAAACCCTACAATCCAGAAGAGATGGGGGCCTATATTCAGCGTTCTTAAAGAAAAGAAATTTCAGGCAGGGCATGGTGGCTCACATCTGTAATCCCATCACTTTGGGGGGCCGATACGGCTGAATCACCTGAGGTCAGGAGTTAGAGACCAGCCTGACAAACGTGATGAAACCTCTTCTCTTCTAAAAATGCAAAAATTAGCCAGACGTGGTGGCGTGCACCTGTAGCCTCAGCTACTCGGGAGGCTGAGGCAGGAGAATCACTTGAACCCGGGAGGCGAAGGTTGCAGTGAGCTGAGATCACACAACTGCACTCCAGCCTGGGTGACAGAGACTCTGTCTCAAAAAAGAAAACAAGAAATTTCAACCAAGAATTTCATATCCAGCCAAATTAAGCTTCATGAGCAAAGGAGAAACAAGATCCTTTTAGGCAAACAAATGCTATGGGAATTTATTACAACCAGACCTGCATCACAGGAGTCCTTAATGAAATGCTAAATACGTAAAGGAAAAACTGTTATGGGCCACCATAAAAAGGTTTATTTGTTTCAGAATTCTGATATCTGAAAAAGTTCAAGATTGGACATCTACATCTGGTGAGGGCTCCAGGCTGCTTCTACTCCTGGCAGAGTAGAAGTGAAAGGGAGCTGGTGAGCACAAAGATCACATAGCAAGAGAGGAAACAAAGAGTGAAGGAGAGGTTCCAGGCTCTTCTTATCAATAAGCTCTCTTGGGAACTAAGCAAGCAAGAACGTGGCCGGGCGCGGTGGCTCAAGCCTGTAATCCCAGCACTTTGGGAGGCCGAGACGGGCAGATCACAAGGCCAGGAGATCGAGACCATCCTGGCGAACACGGTGAAACCCTGTCTCTACTGAAAAAATACAAAAAACTAGCCGGGTGAGGTGGCGGGCGCCTGTGGTCCCAGCTACTCAGGAGGCTGAGGAAGGAGAATGGCGTAAACCTGGGAGGCGGAGCTTGCAGTGAGCTGAGATCCCGCCCCTGCACTCCAGCCTGGGCGACTCTGTCTCAAAAAAGAAAAAAAGAAAGCAAGAACTCACTCACCCCTTCCCCCAGGGATTCATCTATTCAGGAGGGATCTGCCCCCAGGACCCAAACACCTCCCATTTTAGGCCGATCACCAACACTAGGGATCAAATTTCAACATGAGTTTTGGGGGAACAAACAACAAATTATAGCAGAAATCAATGGTGAGATGACTGTCCTAATCCAGACAAAATATCACGGCAGTGTCAAAGCTGTCAGAATCAACAACATGGAGTTACTTAGGTTAAAAAATCCCTGACAATAAGAGCTAGGGAAGACAAAGAATTCGCAAACTTAGATTGCTTTTTTTTTTTTTTTTGAGTTTTTGAGACAAGGTTTCACTCTGTCCCCCAGACAGGAGTGCAGTGGCACGATCTTGGCTCACTGCAACCTCCACCTCCTGGGTTCAAGTGATTCTCCTGCCTTAGCTTCAAAAGCAGGAGAAAGAGCAGCAGCAAAAAAACTTAGCAAATATATCCGGAAGAGAAAAAGAAATTCAAGTAGCAACATTCTTAAATTTGGACAAGATACTACAAAAACTGAACAAAAAGCAAAAAAGTATTTTTGCAAATAAAAATATAATAGCTGAAATAAAACATTTAAGAGAAGGTTTAGAATGCAAATCCGAGGCCGGGCGCAGTGGCTCACGCCTATGATCCCAGCCCTTTGGGAGGTGGGCAGATCAGGTCAGGAGATCGAGACCATCCTGACTAACACGGTGAAACCCCATCTCCACTAAAAATACAAAAAACTAGTTGGGCGTGGTGGCAGGTGCCTATAGTCCCAACTACTCTGCAGGCTGAGGCAGGAGAATGGCGTGAACCCAGGAGGCAGAGGTTGCAGTGAGCCGAGATCATTCGCCTGCACTCCAGCCTGGGTGACAGAGCAAGACTCCGTCTCAAAAAAAAAAAAAGAATGGAAATCCGAGAACCCAGGATTAAAAAACAAAGTTACAGCCAGGTACAGTGGCTAATGCCTGTAATCACAGCACTTTCAGAGGCTGAGGCAGGCAAACTAACTGAGGTTAGGAGTTCGGGACCAACCTGGCCAACATGATGAAACCCCCACTCTACTAAAAACACAAACAATTAGCCAGGAGTGGTGGCAGGTGCCTGTAATCCCAGCTACGTGGGAGGCTGAGGCAGGAGAATCGCTTGAACCCAGGAGGCGGAGGTTGCAGTGAACTGAGATGGCGCCACTGCACTCCAGCCTGGGCAACAAGTGAAAAACTCTGTCTCAAAAAAAAAGAACAAAGAATAAAAGGTTTGTCTGGGCATGGTGGCTCACGCCTGTGATCCCAGCACTTTGGGAGGCCAAAGCGGGCGGACTAGGAGGTCAGGAGATTGAGACCATCCTGGCTAACACGGTGAAACCCCGTCCCACTAAAAATACAAAAAATTAGCTGGGCGTGGTGGCAGGTGCCTGTAGTCCCAGCTACTCGGGAGGCTGAGGCAGGAGAATGGCGTGAACCCGGGAGGCGGAGCTTGCAGCGAGCCGAGATCACGCCACTGCATTCCAGCCTGGCAACAGAGCGAGACTCTATCTCAAAAAAAAAAATAATAATCAATAAAAAATAAATACATAAAATAAAAATAAATTCAGATGGCGCAGCTTTAAGATGGAAGATGGCTATCTACCCCAAAATCAACTATGATATGGACAGCAACATCAAGCCACTGAAACTTGAGGGCTGTTTGTATAAACTAATTAATATAAGGAGTCAATAAGTTTTGTGTAATGTTGATAAGTCTAGAAACACAGCATAAGCATCAGAGGAACTAAAAAGAGAAATAGTTAAAAGGTTTCTGGAGAGTACATTTCATTATGAACTTTCTGTACACCTGGATTTGTTACCATCTGCAAGTATTCATTTGATCGTTTTGATCTTTTTTTAAAAAAGGTAAAAACATGCATAAAGAGGCTCTGAATAAGGTTTTTCATGAGTAACATAAAAAGGACTTTGCTTTGGCCGCTCAGACACCTTTTTGCTTTTTTCACATTTCCCACCTCCATTGCTTAAGGTTTAACTTAACAAGTGACCTTCGACTATAAAATGAAGCAAAGTATCTGCACTGAAGTAGTGAAAACCTAAGTACTATTCTGCACAACTTCCACAAGAGGGCAGCAGAACCCTCTGAAGTAGTCTACAAAAATAACAGACCTTGATTTTTCCTTTAATTTATTTTCATGCTAGCCTTCCTTAAAATCTTTTCCTAGAAAGCACTAACTAGCTGTGACCTGGCTAGGCTTGGTGGCTCATGCCTATAATCTCAGCCCTTTGAGGGCCAAGGTGGGTGAATATCTTGAAGCCAGGAATTCAAGACCAGCCTGAACAAGATTGCAAGACCTTGTCTCTACAAAAAAAATAAATACATTTTTTGGCTGGGAGCAGTGCCTCACGCCTGTAATCTCAGCACTTTAGGAGGCTGAGGCGGGCAGATCACCTGAGATCAGGAGTTCGACAGCAGCCTGGCCAATATGGTGAAACCTTGTCTCTACTAAAAATATAAAAATTAACCAGGCGTGATGGCAGGCACCTGTAATCCCAGCTACTCAGGAGACTGAGGCAGGAGAATTGCTCGAACCCAGGAAGCGGAGGCTGTAGTGAGCCGAGATCACACCACTGCACTCCAGGCTGGAGGACAGAGTGAGACACCATCTCAAAAATAAAATAAAATAAAATAATTTTTTAAATAGCTGTGACATTGTAACACAGAAACAGGTAGCATCTAGATATAATTAGAGAATGGGGCCAGGCACAGTGGCTCATGACTGTAATCCCAACACTTTGGGAGGCCAAGGCGGGCAGACTACTTGAGGCCAAGAGTTTAAGACCAGCCTGGGAAACATGGCAAAACCCCATCTCTACAAAAAATACAAAAATTAGCTGGGTATGGTGGCGTGCACCTATAGTCCCAGATACTCAGGAAGCTGAGGTGGGAGGATGCCTTAAGCCCAAGAGGCAGAGGTTGCAGTGAGCCGAGATGGCACAACTGCACTCCAGCCTGGGCAACAGAGCGAGGCCCTGTCTCCAAAAAAAAAAAAAAAAGCAAAAAGGAGAAATCAAAGTACATACCAGATAATCTCACTCAATCCTCACAGTGACCCTGAGATAACCATACTATTATCATCTGTAATTTATTATTTCACAGATAAGCAACTGAAGCTGAGATGGCAACACAGCCAGATCCTGTTCTCCCCCAAAACAAGAGAGAGAATGGGAAGCATCTTTCAACTAGATATCTGCTGTATCTACTTTAGTGTCTACCTTTAACACTTTTAGCACTATTCGAAATCAAAACAAGTTTCATTACATAGATGTGTGATGTGAGGCCAGGTGCAGTGGCTCACGTCTGTAATCTCAGCACTTTGGGAGGCCAAGGCAGGCAGATCAACTGAGCCCAGGAGCTTGAGACCAGCCTAGCCAACATGGTGAAACCCCCATCTCTACTAAAAATACAAAAATTAGCCAGGCGTGGTAGCGGGCACCTATAATTCCCAGCTAATCAGGAGGCTGAGGCAGGAGAATCGCTTGAGGTGGAGGTGGAGGTTGCAATGAGCCGAGATCGTGCCACTGCACTCCAGCCTGGGGGACAGAGATAGACTCTGTCTCGAAAAAAAAATAATAATAAATAAACATAGATGTGTGATGTGAAAGTCAGGACCATATTGGAACTATTGGTGCCATCCTTTTTTCCCTATTCCCTACTTCCATACCCATGGGCATCAATAATGGACTCACAACTTTCTCTATCCTGCTGAGGCAGAAGCAAGCTTCAGAACAAAGACCCCTCAAGACAGTGACTACCAGACACCACCAATCAGCTCTAATGGGGCACAGGAGAGGAAACCCACCTACCATTGCAGAAAGGAAAAACATTTGAGGGGAAAAGGTTGGGAGAAAGAATAAAGAGGGTTAGATGACCAATTCAGTTCACTGCTAAAGGACAGTTCACTGCTAAAGGGATTTTCTTAAAATGTCAGGAAACCAAAGGAAAAGCATCATATAAAGTTTTTACCTTTGCTGTACCAGTCTGAGAACCATAAAAAATCTTCACTCCAGACACAAAGATGTCTTTCTCTTGAAGGGAGACATAACCATTTGTCATCAAATCCTGAGGTGCTCTTGGAACAGATTTTTCCTGTAAGCTCCTGTCCTGAAAGACAAATAATTACACAAAATCCATCAAGTCTAAATCATTTCCCAACTTCAGCAGGGATGAAAATTAGCACAGATACTGAGACACTTTATTTTTCTCTTAATCTGACACACTAAATTTTTCTCTTAATCTTTCTGGTTGTATTCCTCAAATATTAGCCCGCTTGGTATAATAAGGTCCTTTAATAGGCAGGACTCACATTTTTAAGGCTCATGATTTCCATTCCCTCCAAGAAAAAACTTTACATACTCTTATCCTATAAAGTATTTTAGTAGAATAATAGTAGGAACTTATTTTCTGATCCTTAATGAATGGAAAGGCAAGAGAGGACTAGTGACCCTTAAAGGTATAAAACAAATTTGTTTTTCATATAAAAGGTTCATTTTTCATTACAAAAAATCTTCCTGTATCTTAAAAATGAGACACAGAAAAAGTAAATAACTTAATCCAAGATAACTTAGTCTCCAAAAACTTAGAGAAGAAATTTATTTTAGGCATTTCATTAAAATATCTAAAGACCAAACCACAAAAGTAATTAAAGGTTCCTTTTAGTGTTTAAATCCTCTATAAAATCTGATGCCTAAATATTAAAAAAAAAACTCCACTTACCTGCGTCTTGCTGACAATCTGGAGACAAATCCAAAGGCTAATGCTAACAGCAAAGCCCAGATAAATGTAAAACCTGTTTATCCATAATGATATTAAAGGTGAGGAGAGGTCCCATGTATCCACAGAAGGATCTAAATTTAAAATGACACACACAGGTAATTTCGTTTAAAGCTATATATACAAAGATATCCATCCCGATTTTAAGAAGAAAATAAAACCAACCTTACATTCAACAACTCAGCTAAGAAATCTAATTTAAAAATCAACTGTTGGCCGGGCGCGGTGGCTCATGCCTGTAATCCTAGCACTTTGGGTGGCTGAGGCGGGCAAATCACCTAAGGTCAGGAGTTCCAGACCAACCTGGCCAACATGGTGAAATCCCAGCCCCTACTAAAAATACAAAAATTAGCCGGGTGTGGTGGCGCGCGCCTGTAATCCCAGCTACGCGGGAGGCTGAGGCAGGAGAACTGCTTGAACCCGTGAGGCAGAGGTTGCAGTAAGCCGAGATCGCGCCACCGCACTCCAGCCTAGGCGACAGACCAAGGCTCCATCTCGGGGGGAAAAAAATCAACTGTAATAAAAATAACACACTATGTAGTAACGTGATAAAATTATCATACTGTTAATACTAACTCAAAGATAAAACAATATAAAATTGTATCTTCACTTCGAAATGAGCATTTAGAAGCAAGAGTAGGGAACATAAAGTAAAAATACTTCATGTGAAATTGGGTTAATTTTGTTTTGTTGTGCTTGCTCCATAAAAAAAAGCTAAAGTAGTAACAGTACTCTTTTTACTAATTGTACTTTCAAAGGCTCATGGTTAAACTTGTAAAAGATTCTCAAGTAACTGACCGTACGCCTTTTTTTTTTTTTTTTTTTTTTTGAGAGAGATATGCAGGGACCTGGCCTCAAACGTTCAACCTAGGAGCAATTTCAAAAGTCGAAGCCTGAAATTTAGGCTTTACAGGTGCAAAAGTCCTAATACACGTGGGTAAAGTGGGAGGAGTACTTTTCTGTTTTCACTGAGGGTTGGAAACGTAGTTTCCTTCTAAACTAACCCCCTAGCCTCAAAAAGCAAAAGCCAGGTCAAAACCAGGGATCAGTCTTCCTTGCTCTCAGCGGCGGCTATCCGGTGCTGTCAAGTCCAACAGTCTCCGAAGGAAGGGCACCGAGGACGCCACTCCGCCTGGAGAGGGTCTCAGTAAAACGTTTACCTCTCCTGCCGCCCCAGGGTCCTTGCCCGCCGGGTGCCCTTACCCATCCTCCTCAGAGCCGACAGGAGACTAGGATCTCGGACCTGGATAACCCGATGGTTCGCATTGGTACCGCGAGACGCACCGAGCTACCTCGCAGCGTTAGCGGCGTACCGGGTGCCTGAGGAGCTGGGGGCAGCCATGACACTGGCGGGCCGGTCCTGATTGGCTCAGAGGGCGAAGAGGTGGGCCCAGAGCAAAGCCCAGAGCTCTGGGAAAGGAAGCCAGTGTCCGGTGCGCTCTCGGCCCTGCTCCGATTGGCTCAGAGGGGAAAGAGGGCGTACCCAGAAATAAGCACCACCCAGAGTTCCGGGCGATGATGCCGGAGCGCTTCCGCCTCCGTTTGGATTGGCTCAGACTGGGAAAAGGTGGGTCCAGAGAGAAATGATTGGCATGGGAAAATAAAGAGGGGAAAGGAGTGGGAAGGGAGGGAAACGCTGTGTGGACCTGTTTGGATTTCGGTTGGAATAAACTGACTGCAGAAAGGCATTATTTTTGGGAAACCCCAGGATGGACTCGCTATTAGATGATATTAAGGAATTGTAGTTAATCTCGTCGCGTGTATCTGTTAAGGGCTATAGGCTGAAGTATTTAATGCTGAAACCATATGATGGTTTCTTTAAAGTACCCCCAACCGGCCGGGCGCGGTGACTCAAAGCTGTAATCCCAGCACTTTGGGAGGCCGAAGCGGGAGTATCGCTTGAGCCCAGGAGTTCGAGACCAGCCTGAGCAACATAGTGAGACCTCATCTGTACAAATTTTTTAAAATTATTTATTTAATTAAATCAGCTTGGCGTGGCCGCTCACACCTGTAGTCCCAGCTACTTGGGAAGCTAACGCTGGAAGATAGCTCGAGCCCAGGAGGTCGAAGCTGCAGTGGGGCCATGACCCTGCCACTGCACTCCAGCCTGGGTGACAGAGTGAGACTGATTTTAAGAAAAAAAAAAAAAGTGTAAATAAAAAAGCAACAAAAAAATGAAAAAAGAAGAATAAAACAAGAATGTAACATGTTAATTATTTGTTGAAGCGGGGTGATGGGTACATGGAAGGTTCATTACACATTTTTGTCTACATTTTATGTTAAAATATTTCTATTATAAAAGGGTGAGTAAATAAAAATATTTATTATAAAATAATTGTAGTATAAAAAATATTTTTATTATAAAGTGGGTCTGCCCCTTGAATTCCGCGGAACGAGGTGGTGCCAACGCTGTGTTTCAACCCGGCCACTAAACATCTGCGAGCATCCTGTCAGAGCTCTCAGCTCATTGGCGAAAGTAAATTACGTCAAACAAAAGCACCTCCCTTTTTGGGCGTGGAAAGATGGCGTAAAAAGCCACAATGCGCAGGCGTCGTCGCTCACTTTTCGCCTCCCGGCTTCCGCCCCACCTGACGTCTGCGCAATAAGGTTGCCGGGCGCACAGTGGCGGCCGCCTGAAGCTACTGAGTCGCGGCGCCGCGCACTTGCGGTTGGGTCAGTGCCGCGCGCCGCTGGTGGCCTTCAGGCTGGTCGGTGCGGGTCCGCCCCGGTTCGCCGGCTCCTAGGTCTTTGAACAGCCGCGATGTCGATCTTCACCCCCACCAACCAGATCCGCCTAACCAATGTGGCCGTGGTACGGATGAAGCGCGCCGGGAAGCGCTTCGAAATCGCCTGCTACAAAAACAAGGTCGTCGGCTGGCGGAGCGGCGTGTGAGTAGCCCCCTCCCTCGGGCCTGGGCCTGGGCCGTCACCTCCGAGGCGGCCTGTCTCTGCCCAAGTCTAGTTAATGGGCGAAGCTGAGGTCTTGGCCGGGGAGGAAATGGAACATTCCTGCTGTCAGCATGAGACGTCGCAGTCCGAGCTTGGCTCCTAAGCCAAGGGGTTCTTTCTTTATTTGGTTGGTTCGGATTGGGTTGTTGGTTTGGGATTTTGTTTTGTTGGTGTCATAATAGCTGCAGCCAAGAAATCTCATAATTGTGGTCCTTTTCCCAGAATGATAGCTGAGAACCTAGTCTTCCGAATACTGTCATAGTTGTGGATACATCTGGTGTCTCAGTAGCCCTAGCAGTTTGAAGTGCGTAGTGTCTTCACTGCTGCCATCTAGGGATTGGCATTCCGTGGCAGCAGCTGTCCGCACCCCACCCCACCCCGCCCCACCCCACCCTTAGGGTTTCTTACGTCCTCCCATGACATTTTTCTCCAGTGAGCAAATGGTAAGGCAAATACGATTCTGAGTTTTGAAAATGTTCCCTCAGGCCGATGCGGGCAGATCACTTGAGGCCAGGAGTTCGAGGCCAGCCTGGCCAACATGAAACCCCGTCTCTACTAAAAATACAAAATGAGCCGGTGTGGTGGCGCATGCCTGTAATCCCAGCTACTTGGGAGGCTGAGGCAGGAGAATCACTTCAACCCGGAGGCGGAGGTTGCAGTGAGCCAAGATCGCGCCATTGCACTCCAGCCTGGGTGAAAACAGCGAAATTCCGTCTCGGGGTGGGGGTGGGCGGGGAAGAAAAAGAAAACGTGCCCTCGACACTAAAGGTCATCAGGGGGATTTGTTGTGTCTTGCCGTTCATGTTGTTGCCATCTCGTATTTAAATGTAAATGCGTGTCCAAGTTTCAAGTATATTCACGTAGGACTTTCTCTCCTGCCCTCACAAGGGAAAAAGACCTTGACGAAGTTCTGCAGACCCACTCAGTGTTTGTAAATGTTTCTAAAGGTCAGGTTGCCAAGAAGGAAGATCTCATCAGTGCGTTTGGAACAGATGACCAAACTGAAATCTGTAAGCAGGTGGGTAACAACTACAGCATAGCTAACCCTAATAGCCATTTATAACGTACTTGAAGGTATGTTAAACATTAAAGGCCGTTTTTTTGGAGGAAAGACTAACAAAGCAATAATGTGAGCTGCACAGTGTCACTTATAATAAAGAACTTGGTGGTTTTGTTTGTTTGTTTTTTGGGTTTTTTTGCCACAACCTCCTGAAATCAAATTTTCTACTAAATTACCTCATTTTTCTATAAATTACCTCATTTATAGAATGTGGTATACCTGAAAACTGAATTTGTTTTCAAGTATTTCATCTTTCAGACCCTTTTTCTTTGGAGACAGAGTCTTGCTCTGTTGCCCAGGCTGGAGTGCAGTGCACTCCACTGCACTCAGCTCACTGCAACCTCTGCCTCCTGGGTTCAAGTGATTCTCATGCCTCAGCCGCCCGGGTAGCTGGGATTACAGGTGCCCACCACCGTGCCTGGCTAATTTTTGGATTTTTAATAGAGATGGGGTTTCACCATGTTGACCAGTTTGGTCTCAAGCTCCTGACCTCAGGTGATCCGCCCGCCTTAGCCACCCAAAGTGCTGGGATCTCACTGCGCCCAGCCAAAAGATTCTTGCATCTTTTGGGCAAAGCTCAAACCATTACTTACATATTAATAGCTGGAGAGGATGCAATTTAATTTTCTCCCCAGCTACGCATTTTTTGTGGCTAGTTAACAAATAGTGTGTGATAGAGAAAGACAGTGATTTCTTAAATGTGTTGGCATTTTTTTAGATTTTGACTAAAGGAGAAGTTCAAGTATCAGATAAAGAAAGACACACACAACTGGAGCAGATGTTTAGGGACATTGCAACCATTGTGGCAGACAAATGTGTGAATCCTGAAACAAAGAGACCGTACACCGTGATCCTTATTGAGAGAGCCATGAAGGACATCCACTATTCAGTGAAAACCAACAAAAGTACAAAACAGCAGGTGAGTGGTTTCTCATGTTATCAAAACACAGCCATGGAAATCAGTTTTCTTTGAAGAAATCATTAAAATAACGGGTCTGGGGCCAGGCATGATGGTTCACGCCTGTAATCCTAGCACTGTGGGAGCCAAGATGGGAGGATTGCTTGAGGCCTGGAAACAGCCTGGGAAACATAGGGACATACGCCCCATCTCTCTCTCTCTCTTTTTTTTTTTTTTTTTTGAGAGAGAGTCGCGCTCTGTTGCCCAGGCTGGAGTGCAGTGGCACGATCTCAGCTCGCTACAATCTCTGCCTCCCGGGTTCAAGCGAGTCTCCTGCCTTAGCCTCCCGAGTAGCTGGGATTACAGGCATGCGCCACCACACCTGGGTAATTTTGTATTTTTAGTAAAGACAAGGTTTCACCATGTTGGCCAGACTGGTCTTGAATTCCTGACCTCAGGTGATCCATCTGCCTCGGCCTCCCAAAGTTCTGGGATTACAGGCGTCAACTACGGTACCATACCTCTAATTTATTTAATATAAAAAATTAAATTTTAAAAAATGGGTCTGCGTGGAAGCAAGTGGGTAGAAGGTTTGGGGAAGAGATGGAGGAAAAGGACAGGGTCATAAAGATAGGTAATATTTTTTTTTTCAAGTAAACAGAAATATGTATGTAGGACTTTCTTCTCCTATCCAAATCAAACTTAAAGACAAAACTTGAATTTTTAAAGGGTCATTTTAACACCTCTTTTTGAATTTTTAATTTATATATAATTCACATACCGTAAATTTCACACTCGTAAAGTGTGTACACTTTTAAGTGGTATATTAACAAAGTTTGGAGACCTTCCCTGCTACCTGGTTTGAGAACATTTTCATCACCACAAAAAGAAAGTCAGTATCCACTAGTAGCCATCTGCATTTCCCCCCACAGGCCCCTCCCAACCACTAATCTCCTCTCCTTATGGACTTGTCAATTCTGGACATTTCATATAAATGGAATCATACAATATATGACCTTTTCATGGTTCATACATGTTGTAACCTGGATCAGCATGTCATTTCTTTTTTATGACGCATTAATAGCCCACTGTGTGGAAAAAACACACGTTTTATTCATTCATTTCTCAGTTGATAGACATTGGGTTGCTTTCACTTGTGAGCTATGATGAAGAATGCTGCTATGAAATTTGTTGCATGTTTTTGTGTAGACATACGTTTTCATTTCTGTATACCTGCCAAAACAGCCGCACCATGTTACATTACCACCATCAGTGTTTACAAGTCCCAGTGTCGCCACATCCTCGGTCATGCTTGTCATTGTCTACCTTTTTGATGATAGCCATCCTGGTGGTATCTTGTTGTGGTTTTGATTTGCATTTCCTTAGTATTGATTTGAGCATATTTCCATGCGCTTATTGATGCTTCATCTGTCCGCTTTTGGGAAATCTCTGTTCAGGTTCTTTGCCCCCCCCCCTTTTTTTTTTTTCTTTTTTTTTTTTTGAGAGGGAGTCTCGCTCTGTCGCCCAGGCTGGAGTGCAGTGGCGCGATCTCGGCTCACTGCAAGTTCCGCCTCCCGGGTTCACGCCATTCTCCTGCCTCAGCCTCCTGAGTAGCTGGGACTACAGGCGCCCGCCACCACACCCGGCTAATTTTTTGTATTTTTAGAGATGGGTTTCACCGTGGTCTCGATCTCCTGACCTTGTGATCCGCCCGCCTTGGCCTAGGTTCTTTGCCTTTTTTTTTTTTTTTTTTTTTGTGGAGATGGAGTCTCACTCTGTCACCCTGGCTAGAGTGCAGTGGCACGATCTCGGCTCATTGCAAACTCTGCCTCCTGGGTTCAAGCAATTCTTCTGCTTCAGCCTCTTGTGTAGCTGGGATTACAGGCGTGCGCCACCACACCTGGCTAATTTTTTTTTTTTTTTTTTTTTTTTTTGTATTTTTAGTAGAGACAGGGTTTCACCATGTTGGCCAGGCTGGTCTCGAATTCCTGACCTCGTGATGCACCCGCTTCGGCCTCCCAAAGTGCTAGGATTACAGGCATGAACCACTGCACCCAGCCTTCACCCTCTTGATAGTTTTTTGAAACACAAAACCTTTTCCTCTTGATAAGTCCAATTTCTCTATTTTTTTTAATGGTCACTTATGTTCTTAATATTATACCTAAGAAACCATTACCTAATCCAACTACATGGAAACTACTTTGTTTTTGAAAGCCTTATTAAATAATATAGTAAAAGAAGTTACACTCTCGATTTTGTCTTGGTAGGCTTTGGAAGTGATAAAGCAGCTAAAAGAGAAAATGAAGATAGAACGTGCTCACATGAGGCTTCGCTTCATCCTGCCAGTGAATGAAGGCAAGAAGCTGAAAGAAAAGCTCAAGCCACTGATCAAGGTCATAGAAAGTGAAGATTATGGCCAACAGTTAGAAATCGTAAGAGTCAAGTATTTTCTTTGCTTCACATTACCTAAATAGTGTATTCTCTAGTAATAAATTTGTAGCAAACATTTAGACGTTGTAAACAGTCAGATATTTTCATAAGACTAAAGGTTGGTCAGCCTTGTTTACTACAAAACATTTATTTTTTTCCCAGCATTTCTTTTTCTCCTACATTATGCGTAGTATTTTAGATACATTATTTTAGCAAATTTAGCAACCATTTAAAGTAAGCCACTTAAAAATCGCTATTTTTAGTGGAAGGTTAATAACTCCAATTACCTTAAAAATTTTGCAACAATTAGTACAAAGCACACTATGGAAATTTCAGAGGTAGCTCAATTGCGTGCTTTACTCTGGTGCCGATCATAATCCTAAAAGACATAATCCGAAATGCCACAATCCCAGTGTTGAAATAACAAAAAAGTCAAAATCCCTAAAGTCCAAAGCCTGAACTTCTAAAATCTTGAAAATTACAGTTCCAAAAGATTGAATCCTGGCTGGGCGCGGTGGCTCATGCCTGTAATCCCAGCACTTTGGGAGGCTGAGGCAGGTGGATCACCTGAGGTCAGGAGTTTGAGACCAGCCTGACCAATATGGAGAAACCCTGTCTCTACTAAAAATAGAGAATAATCAGGCGTGGTGGCACATGCCTGTAATCCCAGCTACTCGGGAGGCTGAGGCAGGAGAATCGCTTGAACCTGGGAGACAGAGGTTGCAGTGAGCCAAGATTGCGCCATTGCTCTGTAGCCTGGGCAACAAGAGCGAAACTCCATCTCAAAAAAAAAAAAAAAGATTGAATCCTGAATGATGAAATTCTGAAAGCTGAATTCTGGCAAAAGGATTAGCACTCTTTCAGTTGTATGCAGGATAGTCGCGTCTGCTTAATTGCATCATATTAGGCAAAGCTAGGACCTTGTTATTGTCTTCATTTGGAAATTAACAATGGTTTAAAGAGATGTGTCTTGGTGCCAGGTTGATGAGGGGCGCAATTGTGGATGTAATTTTAGGTGTCAACTTGACTGGAAAGGAATCCCTAGAAGCCTGATAAAGCATTATTTGGGGTGTGTCTATGAGAGTGTTTCCAGAGGATATTAGTGTGTGAACCTGATGACACTAAACACAGAACATTTTGAAGAAGCAGTGAAACCATTAGGTCCTTATGACCTCACCCCTTAGCTTCAAACACAGTGTAAATTCAGCTGTCTATAAATTCATGTTTTCAGGGCTTTGCAGCTTTTCTATTTATTTATATTTTATTTTATTTTATTTTATTTTTTTGAGACAGAGTTTCACTCTTGTTGCCCAGGCTAGAGAGCAATGGCGTGATCTCAGCTCACTGCAACCTCTGTCTCCAGGGTTCAAGCGATTCTCCTGCCTCAGCCTCCTGAGTAGCTGGAATTACAGGCATGCGCCACCACGCCCAGCTAATTTTGTATTTTTTAGTAGAGATGGGGTCTCTCCATGTTGGTCAGGCTGGTCTTGAACTGCCGACCTCAGGTGATCCGCCCACCTTGGCCTCCCAAAGTGCTGGGATTACAGGCGTGAGGCACCACGCCCAGTCTGCAGCTTCCTTTTAAAAGTAAATTGAGTATGTGAGTATCCACTGTAGATGTGAATTAACCCATCTGACACTACTCGAAGTTCTAAACTCTTTGCAAAACTGTACGCATGGGCCAGGTGCAGTGGCTTATGCCTGTAATCCCAGCACTTTGGGAGGCCGAGGCGAGCAGATAACCTGAGGCCAGGAGTTCAAGACCGGCCTGGCCAACATGGCGAAACGAAAAATACAAAAAATTAGCCAGGTATGGTGGCAGGCACCTGTAATGCCAGCTTCTTGGGAGGCTGAGGCAGGAGAATCACTTGAACCCGGGAGGCAGAGGCTGCAGTGAGCTGAGATCGCACCACTGCACTCCAGCCTGGGGGACAAGAGCAAAACTCTATCTCAAAAAAATGAATGAATAAATAAACGTACACATGGTCTCTAAATAAGTCTTCACATTGCTTTTTCTCCTTCCTACGTGGAGGTGACTTTATTGAGCTATAAAATGTAATGCTAAATTTTAGTATGAGAAGAATGAGAGTTTTCTAGTTTGTCCCTTCCATTTACAGCTGAAGAATCAGAGTAAGTGTTTAAACATAGGGATTAATGCTTTGTCACAGGGGCCTCCATGGCTACTCAAGGGCAGAGGCTGAATTGGAACCCAGTGTGCTGCCCTACCCATTGTCTTACCTATTGCACCATAGAACTGTGCTATTATTAGAGATCTCTGGAAAGCCTTGTGTTTACCTTAAAGGAAGTTAAAGCTGAGTTTCTTCTGTGTATTGCTTGTCCTCACGTGGTAAACTGCTACATTAAATGTTTCAGGTATGTCTGATTGACCCGGGCTGCTTCCGAGAAATTGATGAGCTAATAAAAAAGGAAACCAAAGGCAAAGGTTCTTTGGAAGTACTCAATTTGAAAGATGTGGAAGAAGGAGATGAGAAATTTGAATGACACCCATCAATCTCTTCACCTCTAAAAACACTAAAGGGTTTTTGTTTCCGACAGCACTGTTTCATGTCTGTGATCTGCCAAATACTTGCTCAAACTATTTGACATTTTCTATCTTTGTGTTAAGAGTGGACAAGGCAAGGCTTTCCTACATAAGTATAATAATGTGGAAATGATTAGGTTTTAATTATAAACGGGAGTCTAAATCCTAAAGCAAAATTGAAACTCCAAGATGCAAAGTCCAGAGTGGCATTTTGCTACTCTGTTTCATGCCTTGACAACTTTCCAAAATGAAAGTTATTTGAGGCAACTCTTGTGAGTGAAAAGTTATTTGTACAGTAGAGTAAGATTATTAGGGATATGTCTATACAACAAAAGGGGGAGTCTTTCCTAAAAAAGAAAACATATGATGCTTCATTTCTACTTAATGGAACTTACGTTATGAGGGTCATTATGCTTGGATGATGTTCCTGATTATCTGAGAAACAGATCTAGAAAAACTGTGCCGGACTTAAATAATTTTCATTGAACATACTGCCATAACTTAGATTATTCTTCGTTAAAAAATAAAAGTCACTTATTTCTAATTCTTAAAATTTATAATATATATTAATATAGCTAAAATTGTGTGTATTCAATAAAACCACTCTTATTTTTATTAAACTATGGCTTGTGTTTCTAGACAACTTCCTAACTCCCTTTCTTTTCTCTGTCTGTGTCTGTGGTAGGGTTAGGGAGTTATTAAGAGAACTCAATAAGTCAATATGAAGAGTGCTTAGAACAGGGCCTGTTCTTGTAAATACCTGAAAAATTTTTGCTAACACTTGGGATGTAACTGAAGAATTATTGTAGTATTTAAACACGTAAATGGACAAGGTGCAAGCTTTTAAAAATCTACTTCAAGGCCAGGGGAGGTGACTCACACCTGTAATCCCAGTACTTTGGGAGGCTGAGGCAGGCGGATCACCTGAGGTCAGGAGTTTGAGACCAGCCTGGCCAACATGGTGAAACCCCATCTCTACTAAAAATACAAAAATTAGCCAGGCATGGTGGTGCACACCTGTAGTCCCAGCTACTTGGGAGGCTGAAGCAAGAGAATCGCTTGAACCCAGGAGGCAGAGGTTGCAATGAGCTGAGAACATGCCACTGCACTGCAGCCTGGGTGAGAGTGAAACTCAGTCTCCGAAAAAAAAAATCTATTTCAAAAGAGATATATTCTAGAAGATAAATTAGATTCACTCAAACATACAGATGTATTTCTGGACGGCAGTTTTTATTTTAACTGAAAACAGACTTCTCGACTTGAAAAGGTACTGATTGGTTTATAAGCACACAGAACTCCCTGCTAATACAAACTCAGAAATGTCCCTTTAGTTTAAAATAACTACAATTGAGATTATGAAGTCAAAATTTTTTATTATAATATTAACAAAATATATTTTTGTTTGATAACATGAGAATGAGCCCTTTTTCTGTTAATGCTAAAGCTGGGCTGCTGTTTTGATACAGGTATTTGTTCAATATATCAATAGCTCTATCTTAGTAGGAAAATATAAACATTTATTATAACATTTCCTTAAGATTTTCTGGGGCCAGACACAGTGGCTCACACCGGTAATCCCAGCACTTTGGGAGGCCAATGCGGACGAATCACTTGACCTTGGGAGTTCGAGACCAGCCTGGGCAACAGGGTGAAACCCTGTCTCTACCAAATATACAAAAAATTAGGCATGGTGGTGTGCACCTGGTCCCAGCTACTTGGAAGGCTGAGGTGGGAGGATCACTTGAGCCCCGGAGGCAGAGGTTGCAGTGAGCTAAAATCACACCCCGGCACTACAGCCTGGGCAACAGAGCCAGACCCCATCTCAAAGATTTTCTGATTCTGAATATTCATTTTTTCTAAAAAGCTGTAACTTCAAGAAATGTCAAATGTAGATCACATCTGAGTCATCATTTAAACTTATTTTTTAAATTTTATACTAATTTCATTATCAAAGAACTTAACATTTTTGGTTCATGATCATCTTCCCAGTACCACAGCCATAATGGATTATTTTAAGGATTGATTTATTTGACTTTTTCAATGCAAGCTGATGGTGTGTGCATTTGGTCACAATGACATTTCAGACTTAGGCCTCTTCTTTTAGCACAGTTCTTTTCCGTGAAGCTTGCCTTGTACCCCATACACAATAACTTGCTCCAGTTGCTGGAACCCAGTACTCTACTTAAATTCCTTCATAGGTCTGGATTTATTCAACCTTGTATTAGAGCTGTTTAATTATCTGCCTTCATGCTAGACTGTGAACTCCTTAAGGGCAAGAGTAGCAATGTGTGTGTATCCCACCATGCTTTGGACCTAGTAGATGTGGAGTAAATGTCTGAAATAATAAACGTATGTGGGACAGGCACAGTGGCTCACGCCTATAATCCCAGCACTTTGGGAGGCCCAGGTGGGCAGATCACCTGAGGTCAGGAGTTCAAGACCAGCCTGGCCAAAATGGCGAAACCCAGTCTCTATTAAAAATATAAAAATTAGCTGGCTGTGGTGGCTCATGCCTGTAATACCAGGACTTTGGGAGGCTGAGGCAGGCAGATCACGAGGTCAAGAGATCGAAACCATCCTGGCCAATATGCTGAAACCCCATCTCTAGTAAAAATACAAAAATTAGCTGGGCACAGTGGCACGTGCCTGTAGTCCCAGCTACTTGGGAGACTGAGGGGCAGGAGAATCGCTTGAACCCAGGAGGCGGAGATTGCAGTGAGCCAGGATCCTGCCACTGCACTCCAGCCTGGCGGTAGAGCAAGACTCCGTCTAAAATAAATAAATAAATAAATAAATTTTAAAAAGCCATGCATGGTGGCACGTGCCTGTAATCGGGAGGCTGAGGCAGGAGAATCTCATGAACCTGGGAGGCAGAGGTTGCAGTGAGCTGAGACCCAGCCACTGCACTCCAGCCTGGGCAACAGAGCAAGACTCCATCTCTAAATAAATAAATAGCCACATGTGGTGGCTCACACCTGTAATCCCAACACTTTGGGAGGCTGAGGCGGGCAGATCACAAGGTCAGGAGTTCGAGACCAGCCTGGTTAACATACTGAAACCCCGTCTCTACTAAAAATACAAAAATTAGCTGGGTGTGGTGGCACATGCTTATAATCCCAGCTACACAGGAGGCTGAGGCAGGATAATCACTTGAACCAGTAGGTGGAGATTGCAGTGAGCCAAGATCGCACCACTGCACTCCAGCCTAGGCAACAGATAGAGACTTCATCTCAAAAAAATAAATACATAAATAAATAAATAGATTTAAAAATAAATAGGCCAGGCACGGTGGCTCACACCTGTAATCCCAACACTTTGGGAAGACAAGGCGGGTGGATCACAAGGTCAGAAGTTCGAGACCAGTCCGACCACCATGGTGAAACCCCGTCTCTACTAAAAATACAAAAATTAGCTGGGCGTGGTGGCGCGTGCCTGTAATCCCAGCTACTCAGGAGGCCGAGGCAGGAGAATCACTTGAACCTGGGAGGCGGAGGTTGCAGTAAACTGAGATCGTGCCACTGCACTCCAGCCTAGGCGACAGAGTGAGACTCCGTCTCAAAAAAAAAAAAAAGTAAATAAAATAAATAAACATGCTATCTCAATGAGGGCCCAAGTCATCAGAAGGAGGATGAGTGATGAAGAATTTGTTCAGTGACCTTTGTTCAAGTCCATCATGAAAGCTGGGATAGAGTTTTTGTCAGGTCAGCCAGAGCTTTCCACTGTTCATACTGTAAACAACCACACACATGAGTTTAACCTGCATGCTACCCTCAAGCCCATGTCGTGAGATGCCCAATGATTCGGGTGGTAATTAGGTTCCTCATTACCAATTTTGTTTATGACCCTTACATCACTGGCATTCGAGGTATTGACCATTTGAAAATGCTTTTCTGCTGAACGAGGGAACTGGTTGTGGACACATAGTTTGCCATTAACGAGTTTAAAGAGCTAGGATGATGAAGGCCATTGACTTTTATGCTGATTTTCATCTCTGCATGTATTTACCCAAGACGATACCTTCAACATTAATATTCCAGGCCGGGTACTGTGGCTCACACCTTTAATTCCAGCACTTTTGGAGGCTGAGGTGGGTGGATCACCTGAGGTCAGGAGTTCAAGACCAGCCTGGCCAACATGGTGAAACCCCGTCTCTACTAAAAATACAAAACTTAGCTGGGCGTGGTGGCGCATGTCTGTAGTCCCAGCTACTCAGGAGGTTGAGGCAGGAGAATTGCTTGAGCCCAGGAGGCGAAGGTTGCAGTGAGCCAAGATCGCACCACTGCATTACAGCCTGGGTGACAGAGTGACACTCCGTCTCAAAACAATAACAAAATAAACAGCTAGGATGATGAAGGCCATTGACTTTTATGCTGATTTTCATCTCTGCATGTATTTACCCAAGACGATACCTTCAAAATTAATATTCCAAATACAATTTTATAGTATCAACAGTTCTGACCTTAAAAAAGTATAATCCTGAGCCAAATCTTTATCAGCTTGGATATTCCAGCTTCTACCCAAGAACTATGTCACAACACTCTGAGCATACATGGTTGAATTGCCCAGGGCCTCTTCCAAATACTCCAGGAAATTCATCAGTTTCACCAACTTCCTAATTGAGTCTGCAGATTCTTGGTTTTCCCCTGGAAGAGAATGAATATAAACGGGATGTGGAGCCAGGCGTGGTGGCTCACGCCTCCAATACCAGCATTTTGGGAGGAGGAGGGAGGCGGCTCACTTGAGATCAGGAGTTCGAGACCAGCCTGACCAACATGGAAAAACCCCACCTCTACTAAATATACAAAAATTGGCCAGGTGTGTCAGCGCATGCCTGTAATCCCAGCTACTCAATTGGCAGAGGCAGGAGAATCGCTGGAACCCAAGAGGCAGAGATTGCAGTGAGCTAGGATCGTGCCACTGTACTCCAGCCTGGGCGACAGAGCGAGACTCCTCTCAAAAATAATAAAAATTAATAATGAAAGAGGAAGGCAGAACTGGTTCAGAGAGATCCAAATGGAAGGGGCAGGTAAGATTCCAAGCGTGAGAGGTACTCCACCCACCATTGCTGGTGGTGGATAGGAGAGAATCCAGCTGTGAGCCCAAGAATGCAGGCAGCCTCCTCTGGATGCTGGGAAAACCCCTCAGATGACAACCAGCAAGAATATGGGGGCCTAAAAGGAACTAAATTCTGTCTCAAAAACCGGGATGTGTAGGAAAATAGGTATCCTCTTGGAGCCTGCAGGCTCACCACAACCTCTACCTCCTGGGTTCAAGCGATTCTCCCACCTCAGCCTTCTGAGTAGCTGGAACCACAGGCACACACCACCACACCTGGCTAATTTTTTGTAATTTTTTTTTTTTTTTTTTTTTTGAGACGGAGTTTTGCTCTTGTTGCCCAGGCTGGAGTGCAATGGCGCGATCGTGGCTCACTGCAACCTCCACCTCCCGGGTTCAAGCAATTCTCCTGTCTCAGCCTCCCGAGTAGCTGGGTTAAAAGGCATGTACCACCCACGCCTGGCTAATTTTGTATTTTTAGTAGAGATGGGGTTTCTCCATGTTGGCCAAGCTGGTCTCGAACTCCCGACCTCAGGTGATCTGCCCGCTGCAGCCTCCCAAAATGCTGGGATTACAGGTGTGAGCCACCGTGCCCGGCCAATTTTTTTGTAATTTTAATAGAGACAGGGTTTCGTCATGTTGCCCAGTAAACTATAGTTTATGGATATTTCAATACGATGAGAAAGGAATGAGGAATTTTGCTAAATGACATCTGTATACTTGGCTATATGTCTCACAAAGTTAGACTCCTAGAATGATGTAGAGAAAATTATATTTTGGCTGGCGCAGTGGCTCATACCTATAGTCCTAGCACTTTGGGAGGCCAAGGCAGGTGAATCACCTGAGCTCAGGAGTTTGAGACTAGCCTGGCCAACATGGTAAAAACCCATATCTACTAAAAATACAAAAATTATACAACCAGGCGAGGTGGCTCACGCCTGTAATCCTAGCACTTTGGGAGGCCGAGGTGGGCAGATCACGAGGTCAGGGAGATCGAGACCATCCTGGCCAACACGCTGAAATCCCGTCTCTATTAAAAATACAAAAAATTAGCTGGGCGTGGTGGCGGGCGCCTGTAGTCCCAGCTACTCGCAAGACTAAGGTAGGCGAATCGCTTGACAGGGAGGCAGAGGTTACAATGAGCTGAGATCACCCAACTGCACTCCAGCCTGGGTGACAGAGCGAGACACTGACTCAAAAAAAAAAGCCAGGCCTGGTGGCGGCCACCTGTAATCCCAGCTGCTCAGGATGCTGAGGCTGGAGAATCTCTTGAACCCAGGAGGCAGAGGTTGCAGTGAGCCAAGATCCTGCCACTACACTCCAGCCTGGGCGACAAGAGCAAACTCTGTCTCAAAAAAAAAAAAAAAAATATATATATATATATATACACACACACACACACACACACACACACACACACACACACATATTTTACTGGTTTACTGGTTTACGCCTGTAATCCCAACATTTTGGGAGGCCAAGGCGGCCGGATTGCGATGTTAGGAGATGGAGACCATCCTAGCTAACGCGGTGAAACCTCATCTCTACTAAAAATACAAAAAATTAGCCAGGCACAGTGGCACGTGCCTGTAGTCCCAGCTACTTAGGAGGCTGAGGCAAGAGAATCGCTTGAACCCGGGAGGCAGAGGTTGCAGTGAGCTGAGATCGAGCCACTGCACTCCAGCTTGAGCCTGGGCGACAGAACGAGACTCCGTCTCAAAAACAAACAAACAAAAAGAATTAACTGCCTGTAGTCCCAGCTACTAGATAGGCTGAGGTAGGAGGATTGCTTGAGCCTGAGAGGTCGAGGATGCAGTGAGCCATGATCAGGCCACTGCACTCAGCCTAGGCAACACAGTGAGACCCTGTCTCAAAAAAAGTTTAAAGATATTATGGCTCAGCTGGGCACGGTGGCTCATGCCTGTAATCCCAGCACTTTGGGATGCCAAAGCTGGTTGATTACTTAAAGTCAGGAGTTCAATATCAGCCTGGGCAACATGATAAATCCCTGTCTCTACTAAAAATGCAAAAAATAAAAATAAATAAAATAAATAAAAATTATCTGGGCGTGGTGGCACGCACCTGTAATCCCAGCTACTCAGGAGGCTGAGGCAGGAGAATCTCTTGAGCCCGGGAGACGGAGGATACAGTGAGCTGAGATTGTGCCATTGCACTCCAGCCTAGGTGACAGAGTATAAGACTCTGTCTCAAAAAAAAAAAAAAAAAAAAAAAAATCACGTCTAGAGAAAATATGTGCAACAGGTAAGACAGGTAAAATGCCAATAAGTTAGGACCAACCAAGAAAAAGGTCTAATATTCACTCCTGAGCACGGGGAAAATTGATACACTAATTTAAAAATAAATGCAAAATAGGATATTCAACTTCTCTCAGAGAAATGCTAAATGATGAGAAATCATTTTCTACCCATCATATTGAAGAAAAGGTGAAAGATTAATTGTGATATTGGCGAGGATATGAGGGAACAGGCATTTTCATGCATTTACTGATGGAAGTATAACTGGCTCCAACCTTTCAGGAAAGTAATTTGGTGGTATCTTCTTTTTTTATTTTTTTCTTTTTCTTTTTTTTTTTTTTTTTTTTGTGATGGAGTCTCCCTTTGTCGCCCAGGCTGGAGTACAGTGGCATGATCTTGGCTCACTGCAAACTCTGCCTCCTGGGTTCAAGCGATTCTCCTGCCTCAGCCTCCCCAAGTAGCTGGGATTACAGGTGTGTGCTACCACACCCAGATAATTTTTTTCACCATGTTGGCCAGGCTGGTCTCAAACTCTGTTTTTTGTTTGTTTGTTTGTTTTGTTTTGTTTTTTAAATGAAGTCTAGCTCTGTCACCCAGGCTGGAGTGCAGTGGCATGATCTCAGCTCACTGCAACCTCCACCTCCCGGGTTCAAGCAATTCTCGTGCCTTAGCCTCCCCAGTAGCTGGGATTACAGGCACCCGCCAGCATGCCCAGCTAATTTTAGTATTTTTAGTAGAGACAGGGTTTCATTGTGTTGACCAGGTTGGTCTCGATCTCCTGACCTCATGATCTGCCTGCCTCGGCCTCCCAAAGTGCTGGGATTACAAGCATGAGCCATCATGCCTGGCCAGGTCTCAAACTCTTGACCTCGGGAGATCCACCTGTCTCGGCCTCCCCAAGTGCTGGGATTACGCACCTGGTCTGGTGGTATCTTAAAATTTTTAAATATGCGCACTTTTTTTTTTTTTTTTTTTTTTTTGAGGAGGAGGGTCTTGCTCTGTCACCCAGGCTAGAGTGCAGTAGCAAGATCACTGCTCACTGTAGCCTCAACCTCCTGGGCTCAAGTGATCCTCCCGCCTCAGCCTCCTGAGTACCTGGGACTGCAGGTAGGTACCACCATACCTGGATAATTTTTTTAAATTTTTCATAGATACAGAGCCTTGCTATGTTGCTCAGGCTGGTCTCGAACTCCTGGCCTCAAGCAATCCTACCACCCCGACCTCCCAAAGCACTGAGATTATAGGCATGAACCACTGCACCTGGCCATGTGCATCATTTGATACAGCAATTGATTGCTCTTTAGGCGTCTATCTGCCAGAAATAAAATTACCTAAATTCTAAGGATATGTGTACAATGTTATTTTCTGCTTGTATTAGTGAAAACTGAAAATGACCACCAATAGCAAATACAGGCTGAGTATCACTTATTCCAAATGCTTGGGAAAGAAGTATTTGAATTTCAGGTATTTTTTCAGATTTTGGCGTATTTGCATGCCTAATTCAAAAATTCAAAAATCAAAATGCTCAGGGACCATTTCCTTTGGGCATTATGTTTCTAATTTGGGGGTTTTTCGGATTAGGGATGCTCAACCTGTAGTTAACCAAATTGTAACATCTTACTGTGCTTTTTTTTTTTTTTTTTTTTTTTTTTTTGAGATGGAGTCTAGCCCTGTTGCCCAGGTTGGAGTACAGTGGTGCAATCTCAGCTCACTGCAACCTCCAACTCCAGGATTCAAGCGATTTTACTGCCTTGGCCTTCTGAGTAGCAGGGACTACAGGCGTGCACCACCATGCCCGGCTAATTTTTGTATTTTTAATAAAGACAGGGTTTCTCTATTTTGGCCAGGTTGGTTTTGAACTCCTGACCTCAGGTGATCCGCCCATCTCAGCCTCCCAAAAGTGCTGGGATTACAGGCGTGGGCAACTGCACCCAGCCTATTATGGAATATTAAGTATAGTTTTACAAATGAGACGTCTTCCTGTATGTCCTATAGCGACGTCCATGGTAGTAAGTGGAGGAGGGGTAGAGGTGGAAGAGGGAATAAAACTATGGAGGAATGTATTATGGTGTGATCCCATTTCTGTAACTTTTTTGGAGGAAAAACCCTGAATATGCGTGTACAGGTTTATATATGGTTGAAAGAGCATAGAAAAAATCTGTGGAAAAATACACACATAACCTACACAAGCGCATTACAACCAGCATGATTCGTTTTGAAATAAAGTTTTCAGCCAGTCACGGTGACTCACGCCTGCAATCTCAGCACTTTGGGAGGCAGAGGTAGGCGGATCACCTGAGGTCAGGAGTTTGAGACCAGCCTGGCCAACGTGGTGAAACCCCATCTCTACTGATAATACAAAAATTAGGCCGGGCACAGTGGCTCACTCTTATGATTCCATCATTCTGGGATGCCAAGGCTGGTGGATCGCTTGAGGTGATCCACTAAAATACAAAAAATTAGCTGGATGTGGTGGTGGGCACCTGTAATCCCAGGTACTCAGGAGGCTGAGGCAGGATAATGACCTGAACCCAGGAGGTGGAGGTTGCAGTGAGCCAAGATTGCGCCATTGCACTCCAGCCTGGGTGACAAGAAGGAAACAGCGAAATCTGTCTCCAAAAAAAAAAAAATAATAATAATATAAAAATCAGCTGGGCATGGTGGTGGGCACCTGTAATCCCAGATACTCAGGAGGCTGAGGCAGGAGAATCGCTTCAGCCTGAAAGGCAGAGGTTGCAGTGAGTCGAGATCGCACCACTGCACTCCAATCTGGGTGACAAGTGAGACTCTGTCTCCAAATAAATAAATAAATAAAGTTTTCAAAAGCATATGCAAATACTAATGTAATAAGCTTTCTGGAAAATGTAAAGTGAAATTGCATTTTCTCATTTCAGCTTCACTTTCAAAGACCTTTTCTGCCCTGCCCTTTAGAAATTGTGAGAGGCTTCCCTGGGTCTTGGAAGTTGAGATCTTGAACTTTTTCCCTAGCATGACCAGTGCTGTTGCCAAAATGCCAGGGGTTTGGTGTAGGTCCTGCTGTTTGCTGCACAGAAAGCCAATCAGTAGTGCCAGGGTTTAAAAGCTTTAATTGGGTGCTCCAGCCAAGGAGATGGGAGATCAGTTTCAAATTCGTCTCCCTGACCAATTAAAATTAGGGGTTTACATAGGAAGGAAGAAATATAACTACATGCAGGAAAACAGGAATTAGGGAGGGGTAAGGAAGAGGAGTTGGTCAACAGGCAGCAGTGGTCCCTTAGGCCATTATGACGGAGGAGGGGTCTGGCATCTCATTGTCCAAATGCAGTTATCTGGTAAGTTGCAGTTCCTTGATACCATCTGGGAGCCCTGATGGTTGATTTCCTGAGAAAGGAACTCAGATAAGACAAATGTCACTTTCTCAAATTTCAAGACTGGAAAGGTCAATTTGTTTTTGTTTTTGCTTTTGCTTTTGTTTTATCTTGTTTTGTTTTGTTTTGAGACAGGGTCTCACTATGTTGCCCAGGCTGAAGTGCAGTGACTATTCACAGGCATGATGCCACTACTCATCAGCACAGAAGTTTTGACCTGCTCAGTCTCCAACCTGAACTGGTCCCCCACTCCCAGGAAGTTGATGCTAAACTTAGTGCAGACACCTGATTGGCAGAGCGCACTACAGCCCAGAACTCCTGGGCTCAAGTGATCCTCCCGCCTCAGCCTCCGAAGTAGCTGGGAATACAGGCACACTCTACCACACCAGGCTAGAAGGGTCAATTTCTCTGTTTATTCAAAAGAAACCACACACATCTGCTCTAGGAACAATTGAGTCAGTTTCAGTACCTACCTCAACAGGTGACATAGGCTCTGTTGTGAGAAGGGAAAGCCCAGGAAAAAATTGCAGATTACTTGTTTCAAGCTGTCTTATACTTATCTCAGGCACTAGGAGGCATTTGCCTTTAACAGCTATTTAGGAGAGTTTGCAAGGAAGTGATGAGATTTAAAAGGAAAGGCAGAAGAGATGGAGAGTGGATGGAAAACACCCAATAAAGAGAGGCTGGCTGGGCGCGCTGGCTCATGCCTATAATCCCAGCACTTTGGGAGGCTGAGGCAGGCAGATCACCCAAGATCAGGAGTTTGAGGCCAGCCTGGCCAAAGTGGTGAAATCCCTTCTCTACTAAAAATACAAAAACTTAGCTGAAAGTGGTGGTGGGTACCTGTAATTCCGGCTACTCGGGAGGCTGAGGCAGGAGAATCATGCGAATCTGGGAGGCACAGGTTGCAGTGAGCTGAGATCGCACCACTGCACTCCAGCCTGAGCGACAGAGTGAGATTCTGTCGAGAGAGAGAGAGAGAGAGAGTGAAAGAGAGAGAGAGAGAATAGGAGTGTTTTGAGCAGAGCAGTTACTTCTTGCTGCAGTTCCCTTTCCCCAGAACAGTCAAAATGTGCTGGCCCTTACTTTTCTTCACGTCCGTCTCCTCCTAGGCTGGGATCCAGCAGCCCAAGGACTTGGTGCTACTAAAATAACTGCCCCATTTTTTTTTGTCCTTGAATTTCATGGCATGGATCGCAGATTTCAGCTTTGAATCTTTGAATGTTTTGAATGTTTCAGCTTTCAAATGTTTTGCTTTTCTCCAAATAGTCTAGGCTATAGTGAACCATAGAAGGGCAAATGAGCAAGCCATCATCCCCAAACATTTCTAAATCAATCCATTTTCCATCATGACTCAGTACATGTGTACATCTGTAACGGAGTGCAGTGGTGCAATCATAGCTGTCTGCAGCCTAGAACTCTTAGGTTCAATCCCTCCTCCTGCCTCAGCCCCAGAGTTACTAGAACTACAGGCTTGTGCCACCACGCCTGGCTATTTTAATTTTTTGTAGGGACAGGATCTTGCTATGTTGCCCAAACTTAATCTTCTATTTTGTTTGTTTGTTTGTTTGTTTGTTTGAGACACAGTCTCACTCTGTTGCGCAGGCTGGAATGCAGTGAGGTGATCTCTCCTCACTGCAATCTCCGCCTCCCAGGTTCACGTCATTCTCCTGCCTCAGCCTCCAGAGTAGCTGGGACTACAGGTGCCACCACCACGCCCGGCTAATATTTTTGTATTTTTAGTAGAGACGGGGTTTCACTGTGTAAGCCAGGACAGTCTCGATTTCCTGACCTCATGATCTGCCCGCCTCGGCCTCCCAAAGTGCTGGAATTACAGGCATGAGCCACCACGCCCGGCCACGCTCAGCTAATTTTTTTTGTATTTTTAGTAGAGACCGGGTTTCATCATATTGGCCACGCTGGTCTCAAACCCGTGAACCCAGGTGATCCACTCACCTCAGCCTCCCAAAGTGCTAGGATTACAGGTGTGAGCTATGGCGCACGGCCTTAATCTACTTTTTTGTAGTAATAATTAGATGCTTAATTCTCTTTTTTTTTTTTTTTTTTTTTTTGAGACAGAGTCTCGCTCTGTCGCCCAGGCTGGAGTGCAGTGGCCGGATCTCAGCTCACTGCAAGCTCCGCCTCCCGGGTTCACGCCATTCTCCTGCCTCAGCCTCCCGAGTAGCTGGGACTACAGGTGCCCGCCACCTCGCCCGGCTAGTTTTTTTGTAGATGCTTAATTCTCTAAGTAAAAATTAAGTCCGGCCGGGCACAGTGGCTCACGCCTGTAATCCCAGCACTTTGGGAGGCCGAGGTGGGTGGATCACGAGGTCAGGAGATCGAGACCATCCTGGCTAACACGGTGAAACCCCATCCCTACTAAAAATAGAAAAAATTAGCCAGGCATGGTGGCGGGGCCTGCAGTCCCAGCTACTGGGGAGGCTGAGGCAGGAGAATGGCGTGAACCTGGGAGGCGGAGCTTGCAATGAGCTGAGATCGGGCCACTGCACTCCAGCCTCCAATTCCAAGGTTTGCAAGGCATACTAAGTATACCCAAACATCTTCAGAGAAACTATTCTGGGTAATTTCTTTACCATATTTTGCCCAAACACAGTAATGAATATAGCTGAATATTCCCTGCATGTTTTGCTAATTTCCTACTTTACATCAGTATACAGAACATGGCAACTGTGTGTCTCAAGTGGTTTTCAGACATCATCTTATTTACCCTAACTGTCTGCAAAGTAGACCTGGTATTATGCATCTTTCACAGATGGAGAATTTGAAGTTAAATAAGGGCCCAGGTGCACAATTACATTTCAGGGCCCAGAATTTAGATACAAATGTTGGCCTTAAGACAGTGCTGCTTTATTTTTAGAACACTAATTCAGTAAATAAAACAGTAGACATGGGCTTATGATTCATTCACCTTATTTGTAAAAAGAAGAACTTAATAACCTCAGCTTCTTTGTCAAGTGGTTTAGTAAGTCACATAAAGAGAAAAGGAAAGTGCTGAGCGCAGTGGCTCATGCTTGTAATCCCAACACTTGGGAGGCGGAGGCAGGCATATTACTTGAGGTCAGGAGTTCAAGACCAGCCTGGCCAACATGGTGAAACACCGTCTCTACTAAAAATACAAACATTAGCCGGGTGTGGTGGCGGGCGCCTGTAATCCCAGCTACTCCGGAGGCTGAGGCAGGAGAATCACTTGAACCTGAGAGGTGGATATTGCAGTGAGCCAAGATTGTGCGACTGCACTCCAGTCTCGGTAACAGAACAAGAATCGGTCTCAATTTTAAAAATTAATTTAAAAAAAAAAGGAAAGGAAGCAGGGAAAAATTAAATGAGACTGTAAAGGTTACTTAAAAATAGCCCAAACATTTTAACAAAAGAAGTTTTGAGGCCAGGTGTAGGTGGCTCAGGCCTGTAATCCCAGCACTTTGGGAGGTCAAGGCGGGCAGATCACCTGAGGTTGGGAATTTGAGACCAGCCTTACCAACATGGAGAAACGCCGTCTCTACTAAAAATACAATATTAGCTGGGCATGGTGGCGCACGCCTGTAATTCCAGCTACTCGGGAGGCTGAGGCAGGAGAATTGCTTCAACCCGAGAGGCAGAGGTTGCAGTGAGCTGAGATCACACCATTGCACTCCAGCCTGGGCCACAAGAGTGAAACTCCATCTCAAAAAAAAAAAAGCTTTGAAAGCAGGGGAGGGAGAGAAATATTTCATTACCATTTATTGCAGAGAAGCTCTCCACCAGGCTGCCACATGTGGTTGCACAGGCTGAGCACTGCACAACTTCCACAGCTGCCACACCCCATCTACTCCTGCAATGCAGTGGCCCAGCTATATCAAGATAGCTTTTTATGGCAGGATCGGGCATTTTCTGTATTGAAACCATTTTTTTTTTTTTTTTTTTTTTGATGACAGAGTCTCACTCAGTCGCCCAGGCTGGAGTGCAGTGGCGCGATCTTGGCTCACTGCAAGCTCTGCCTCCTGGGTTCACGCCATTCTCCTGCCTCAGCCTCCGGAGTAGGTGGGACTACAGGCGCCTGCCACTATGCCCAGCTAATTTTTTTGTATTTTTAGTAGAGACAGGATTTCACCCTTTTAGCCAAAATGGTCTCGATCTCCTGACCTCGTGACCTGCCCATCTCGACCTCCCAAAGTGCTGTGATTACAGGCATCAGCCACCGTGCCCGGTCATTGAAATCATTTTTTTTTTAAATAAAACGGGGTCTTACAATGTTTCCCAGGTTATTCTCAACCTCCTGGGCTCAAGCGATCCTCCTGACTTGGCCTCCCAAAGTCTTGGGATTACAGGCGTGAGCCACCATACCCAACCGATTGAAACACTTTTTTTTTTTTTTAATTAAGCATTAAAGTACTTTGCATTAGAAAGAAAGAAGAGCGGCCTGGTGCGGTGGCTCACGCCTGTAATCCCAGCACTTTGGGAGGCCGAGGCGGGCGGATCATGAGGTCAGGAGATCGAGACCATCCTGGCTAATACAGTGAAACCCCGTCTCTACTAAAAATACAAAAAAATTAGCTGGGCGTAGTGGCGGGCGCCTGTTGTCCCAGCTACTACTCGGGAGGCTGAGGCAGGAGAATGGCGTGAACCCAGGAGGCGGAGCTTGCAGTGAGCCGAGATCGTGCCACTGCACTCCAGCCTGGGCGACAGAGTGAGACTCCGAGAAAGAAAGGAAGGAAAGGAAGGAAAGAGTGAAAGAAAGAGCAGAAGGAAGGAAGGACGGACGGACGGAGGGAGGGAGGGAGGGAAGGAAGGAAGGAAGGAAGGAAGGAAGGAAGGAAGGAAAAATCTTATTTATAAAGGCAAACATAGGGCCGGGTGTAGTGGCTCACGCCTGTAATCACAGCACTTTGGGAAGCCAAGGTGGGTGGATCACCTGAGGTCAGGAGTTCGAGACCAGCCTGGCTAACATGGTGAAACCCCATCTCTACTAAAAATACAAAAATTAGCGTGGCGTGGTGGAACATGCATGTAATCCCAGCTACTCAGGAGGCTGAGGCAGGAGAATCGCTTGAACCCGGGAGGCGGAGGCTGCAGTGAGCCAGGATCGCGCCACTGCACTCCAGCCTGGGTGACAAAGACGCCGTCTCAAAAATAAATAAATACATAAATAATAAAGGCAAACAGAACTTTGTATTACAATTATTCCCCCCACCCACCTTAATTCTAAAATAGCATGTTTTGGACAAAGACTCCAATCTAAGTAATTAAATCGACATGAAGAAATAGAGAAAAATTGAACTGTCTGCATTAGGAAGTTTATACAATAAGCATGTATTGATCGCCTGCTAGGTGTGAGGCATTGCATTAGGGGATGTATTCGTGACTTTGGCTTCTTCTAGTTCAGTAGTTCTCAAAGTGGGGATACACCATTAGGATCGCCTGCCACAGCCTCCCAAAGTGCTGGGATTACAGGCGTGAGCCACCGCGCCTGTAGCTGCACTAGACCAATCTGGTTCAACTTTTATGTAACAAAGTTGTTAGTTTATCAGTTGCCTGGGACCCCCAGATTATGTAACCTGAGCATGCCCAGACGAACCAAGCCTGCAACCACAGGGGTAACCTAAGTGCTAGGATGGGGGCATGGGGACTGAATTAAGAAGCAGACACAGCCCACCAGGATCCAGGATCCAATCAGATTGAGCCCTGGCGTCACCCCCACTGCAACATCCAGTCAGATCACACCTCCTGGCATCACCTGACTACATGATCCAATCATATCATGACTCATTACCCTAGGCTTATAAAAGCCAACCCAGCCCCATCCTCCAAGCGGCACTGTTTTGGGAGCTGTCCCCAGTTTTTCTTGCACGTAATAAAATTCTCTAGATAAATTCTCCTTCGTTGTGGTCATTGGGCCGTCATCCACCAAGCGACTGAATTCATCCATTGCATAGGTAACAAGGACTTGTTAAAAATGCAAAATCTTGTTCGGGCGCGGTGGCTGACGCCTGTAATCCCAGAACTTTGTGAGGCCGAGGCAGGCAGATAACCTGAGGTCAAGAATTCGAGTCCAGCCTGGCCAACATGGCGGAACCCCATCTCTACTATAAATACAAAAATTAGCCAGGCGTGGTGGCACACGCCAGTAATCACAGCTACTCATGAGGCTGAGGCAGGAGAACTGCTTGAACCCGGGAGGCGGGGGTTGCAGTGAGCCGAGATCGCGCCATTGCACTCCAGCCTGGGTGACAGAGTGGGACTCCGACTCAACAACAACAACAAAGCAAAATCTTAAAACCTCATTCCAAACCTAATCAATCAGAGACGGAGCCCAGCAATTTTTAAACTCAATAAACTGTAAATTTATAAATCAATAAATTCTCCAAGTGACTCTGATGCACGCCAAAATTTCAGATTCACTATTCTAGTTTGTAGATCACAGGTAAGAACAGACATTTAGACAGTTCAGAGCTGGGGGCGTAGGGAGGAACACAACAGAAATGCCGAGAGATAAACGCACACAAGACTTCAGCCCAGCAAGATCTGCCACAGATTTTCTCAAACCCTGGTGGTCCTTTTGGTGAGCTGGGGTGTTTCAGAGGGCTATGGCCATAGATGTGATGGCCGTCTTGAGAGGCTGACAGAGACTTTAAAAGAAAGTATCAGACAGATTTGTTTTAAAGCGTTATGGAAGTGGGAATAGCCCAGAGGTGTTTGTTCGTTTGTTTTTGAGACAGAGTTTCACTCTTGTTGCCCATGCTGGAGTGCAGCGGTGCCATCTCGGCTCAGCACAACCTCTGCCTCCCGGGTTCGAATGATTCTCCTGTCTCAGCCTCCTGAGTAGCTGGGATTACAGGCACCCGCCACCACGCCTGGCTAATTTTGTATTTTCAGTAGAGACAGGGTTTCTCAATTTGGTCAGGCTGGTCTCAAACTCCTGACCTCAGGTGATCCGCCCACCTCAGCCTCTCAAAGTGCTGGGATTACAGGCGCGAGTCACTGTGCCTGGCCTGCTTAGTGTTTTGGTTTTTTGGTTTTTTTTTTCTGAGACGGAGTCTTGCCCTGTTGCCCAGGCTGGAGTAGTCTCGCTCTGTCGCCCAGGCTAGAGTGCAGTGGTGTGATCTATGCTCACTGCAACCTCTGCCTCCCAGGTTCAAGTGATTCTCTCGCCTCAGCCTCCTGAGTAGCTGGGATTACAGGCGCCTGCCACCACACCCGGCTAATTTTTGTGTTTTTAGTAGAGACGGTGTTTCACCATGTTGCGCAGGCTGGTCTCGAACTCCTGACCTAAAGTGATATGCCCACCTCGGCCTCCCAAACAGCTGGGATTGCAGGTGTGAGCCACCGCGGCCGACCAGTCCAGAGTCTATTTGAAACAGATTTGGAAAGACAGGAATTTAAATCTTACTACTTGTGTAAAGTTGGTATGCAGCAGGCACATTTTAGGGTGTCTGCCCAGCCCACGATTCTTCCATTCCTTCTCTAGAACCTCTATCTCTCAACACAAGGGGGAAGAAAGAGAGAGAGAGACAGAGAGACTTATGCAACCACACAAAACGAATAACTTTTGCTAAGAAGATACGATTGTCTCTCTAAGAAGTTTAGAATTTTGTCTTTGTCTTTGCAAAAGATTCAGCTCAAGTTCGTTTGTGTAACTCATACCAGAAAGCCTTTGCTAAGACATGTGAGCAATTTATCTAATCTCACTAAACTTCAATGTATTTGTGGAAGGAGGCTGCTTATAGATACTTCATCCACTGGTGAAGAGCTAAGTGAGATAATGTGCATACATACTTAGGGCAATGTCCAGCACCATTAAAGTTACCATTTCAAGTCACAGGAGTGAGTTCTCTATTGCCCTGGGCTGTGGTAATCAACTGTGTGTTCCGGGTCAAAAGGCCTGAGGTGGCTCCCTGGAACATGGCCCAGTCTCCACTCGAGTCTACTAACCTGAAGGCTGGGCAAACACAGATTACTTGCTCTGACTGAAAAGTTTGGCAAGAAAATGGTAACCAGGTTGCCTTTCAGTGATTTCAATATTTGAAGATGGCTGGGTCCACTGGCTCACACCTATAATCCAAACACTTTGAGAGGCCAAGGCAGGAAGATCGCTTGAGTCCAGGAGTTCAAGACCAGCCTGGGTAATAGAGCGAGACCTGGTCTCTTAAGTAAATAAATAAATAATCTGCAGGCCGGGCACGGTGACTCACACCTGTAATCCTAGCACTTTGGGAGGATGAGGCAGGCAGATCACGAGGTCAGGAGATCAAGACCATCCTGGCTAATACAGTGAAAACCCATCTCCACTAAAAATACAAAAAATTAGCTGGGCGTGGTGGCAGGCACCTGTAGTCCCGGCTACTTGGGAGGCTGAAGCAGGAGAATGGCGTGAACCTGGGAGGTGGAGCTTGCAGTGAGCCGAGATCGTGCCACTGCACTCCAGACTAGGTGACAGAGTGAGACTCCATCTCAAAAAAAATAAAAAAGAAAAGAAAAAATCTGAATATAATGTGAAAACTTCTTTCGTAAGATTATTCTCCCTGGGTCTTTTAATTTTTTTTTTTTTTTTTTTTTTTTGGGAGACAGTCTCACTCTGTCACCCAGGCTGGAGTGCAGTGGTGCGATCTCAGCTCACTGCCACCCATGCCCAGCAGTTTTAGGGGTATTTTTGTGTTGAGATGCTGATATGGTTTGGATTTGTGTCTCCGCCCAAATCTAATGTTGAATTGTAATCCCCAGTGTTGGAGAAGGGGCCTGGTGGTAGGTGATTAGATCATGGGGGCAGATTTCCCTCTTGCTGTTCCCATGATGGTGAGTGAGTTCTCACGAGATCTCGTTAAAAGTGGGTGGCACCAGCCGGGCACGGTGGCTTACACCTGTAATCCCAGCACTTTGGGAGGCTAACGCGGGTGGATCATCTGAGGTCAGGAGTTCAAGACCAGCCTGAACAACATGGTGAAACCCCGTCTCTACTAAAAATACAAAAATGGTCGGGCATGGTGGCTCACGCCTGTAATCCCAGCACTTTGGGAGGCCGAGGCAAGTGGATCACGAGGTCGGGAGATCAAGACCATCCTGGCTAACATGGGGCAACTCCATCTCTACTAAAAATACACACACACAAAAAAAAATTAGCTGGGCGTGGTGGTGCATGCCTATAATCCCAGCTACTTAGGAGGCTGAGGCAGGAGAATCACTTGAACCTGGGAGGTGGAAGTTACAGTGAGCCGAGATCTTGCCATTGCACTCCAGCTTGGGCAAGAGAGTGAGACTCCATCTCAAAACAAAACCAAAAAAAGTATGTGGCACCTCCCCCTTCACTCTCTTCTTCCTACTCCAGCCATGTAGACGTGCCTCCTTCCTGTTCGCCTTCCACCATGATTGTAAGCTTCCTGAGGCCTCCCCAGCCATGTTTCCTGTACAGCCTGTGGAACCGTGAACCAATTTAGCTTCTTTTCTTTATAATTTACTCAGTCTCAGGTAGCTCTTTATAGCAATGCAAGAATGGACTGATACACATGCCATGTTTGTACCCATGCCGTTGTGCCAGCCCAAGACTGCCACAGGGCTGGCCAGTCCCAAACACCCTCCACGGCCGGCTCCAGCCAGGCAGCTTTGGGCTGGCCTTACAGGACCAGAACTCAATACATAACTAGCTGACTGCTCCCCGCAACCTCTGGCAGGGCTGGGCAGCCACGACCTCACTCCCCTGCCCTAACTCCAAGGTACTGGTATTACCAGTGGGGGCTCAAAACTGCAGCTGGGTGAGCTCCAAGCCCTCTGCATCCTTCAGCAGGAAGGTCATAAGAAGTGGAAAATGCAACATTTGGGCACGAAGGCAGAAGTGCCTGTTCTCACCTAGGTCCATGGGGATGCAGCCTTAGCAGGCACTCGCCTTTCTCTACCCAGCACCTGCCCTCCTCCAGTATCACAGGACTGAGGTAGGAAGGGCATGAATAGGACAGGGGCAGGGCTTGTAAACACAGCTCTGTTCCTGCCTCTGCCAAACTGTTTTGCAGTTTTGACTCGCAAAAACTGTCCCACGCACACACCTGATTCCCTGCATGGACTGAGTGTGAGGTAGGCAGGCTGACTCTAACCACCCTTCCTCCAATTACAGAAAACAATGACCATCTACGGGCTTCACATATCTTAATTCATTTAATCTTCACAAGAACACTAGGTAGTAAGTGCTATTATTATCCCTATTTTTACAGATGATGAAATGGAGGCATACAGAGTACAAATGAAATTTGTAGCTAGGCGCGGTGGCTCACTCCCGTAGTCCCAGCACTTTGGGAGGCCGGGGCGCTTGGATCACGTGGGTCAAGAGACCGGCCTGCCCAATATGGTGAAACCCCATCTCTACTAAAAGTACAAAAATTAGCCGGGCATGGTGGCAGGCGCCTGTAATCCTAGCCTCTTGGGAGGCTGAGGCAGGAGAATGCTTGAACCTAGAAGGCGGAGATTGTAGTGAGCTGAGACCATGCCATTGTATTCCAGCCTGGGCAACGAGCGAAACTCCGTCTCAAAAAAAAAAAAAAAAAAAGAAGAAGAAAAGAAATGTGTGGCGGGGGGCGGTGGCTCACGCCTGTAATTCCACCATTTAGAGAGGTGGAGGCAGGAGGATAATTTGAACACAGGAGTTCGAGACCAGCCTGGGTAACACAGTGAGACCCCCAAATCTATTTTTTTTTTAAAGAAATTTGCCCAAAACTACCCAAAGAAGCGTCAGTGCCAGATTTTGAACCCAGGCAAGCCAGCTCCTAATGCTAAACCCAACCTGCTAAGCACAGGTTATCCTGCCTCCCAGTAAGCCACTCCCTGTCCATGACTCAGACATAAGTAAACCAGGAACTGGCTACCAAGGAGAAAAGCACCATCATTTGCTCTAAATAAGGTATGCATGTTTCAGGTTTATAGAATTGGGGCTTAAGATACACAAAGATGGGGTGGGCACAGTGGCTCACGCCTGTAATCCCAGCACTTTGGGAGGCTGAGGCAGGAGGATCACTTGAGCCCAGGACTTCAAGACCAGCATGGGTGACATCATGAGACCCTGTTTCTAAAAAAAGAAAAAAAATAAAAGCCAGGTGTGGTGACACTCACCTGTAGTCCCAGTTACTTGGGAGGCTGAGGCAGGAGGATCACTTGAGCTCAGCAGATCAAGGCTACAGTGAGCTATGACTGAGCCACTGCACTCCAGCCTGAGTGACTAAGACCTTGTCTCAAAAAAAGAAGAGGCTAGTGTCTCAAAAATAGAAGAGGCTCATGCCTGTAATCCCAGCACTTTGGGAGGCCGAGGCAGGCAAATCACCTGAGGTCAGGAGTTTGAGAGCAGCCTGGACAACGTGGTGAAACCCTGTCTCTACTAAAAATACAAAAAGCAGCTGGACATGGTGGCACACACCTGTAATCCCAGCTACTTGGGAGGCTGAGGCAGGAGAATCAGTTGAACCCGGGAGGCGGAGGTTGCAGTGAGCTGAGATCATGCCACTGCACTCCAGCCTGGAGGCTCTGTCTCAAAAAAAGAAAAGATACACGAAGATGGTCCGGGCATAGTGGCTCACACTTATAATCCCAGTGGTTTGGGAGGCCAAGGCAGGAAGATTGCTTGGAACCAGGAGTTCAAGACCAACCTGGCCAACATAGCAAGACCCCATCTCTAAAATAAAAATTATAAAATAAAATAAATGGGACACATGAAAATAGGCTGGGTGGAGTGGCTCACAGCTATAATCCCTGTGTTTTGGGAGGCCAAGGTGAGAGGATCACTTGAGGCCAGGAGTTTGAGGCTGCAGTGAGCTATGATCACACCACTACACTCCAGCCTGGGTAACAGAGCAAGTCCCTGTCTCTAAAAAAAAAAAGAAAAGAAAAAAGAAAAAGAAAAATTACCCGAAGATGTACTCTGGAAGGTCCCAGCTAAGAAACACATACGCGTTCACATGCACACACACACACACACACTCACACAGGCACAAAAATACTTCATCCATTTGTTGCTGACACTCAGATCCTGGCCAGACCCACCTCCAGGATTTTCTTTGCCTGGCTTGCTTTGCTTAGACTTTTGACATCTCTCATTTTTCCAGAATCCAACCCAGGCCAAGATCTCTAATGTCACTGTCACTGAAAGTTGCATATCCCACATCCTCTAGATATCACACACTTCTGGCCAACCTCTTGGTTTCCCACTGTGTATTTTTGGCTTATTCTTTCCAATTCACGCCACTCATGAATCATCCAACACAGGTCGCACATCTCATCCAATCCACGGCATGGCTGTGTTGTGCCACCAACTTTGTGGGTGGCATTTCTTATACCCCAGAGTATAGGCTATCATTATGTATCTAGGTATGACAAAAATGTACATGACAGTGGTTACAATCAGTTACTCCCTCTTCTAGTTCCCATGGCATTCTGTGATTTACGTGTGTGTAGGTGTATGTGTGTGTGTGGGTGTGTGTGTGTGGGTGTGGTGGGGGGGGGCGGGGATGCATGCAGTAAACAAGATGGAAATAAGAGAAGTATACCATTTGTCTCCCAGCATCAATGGCTGCCTGGGTGGAACCTGGGCTTCGTTTTTTTTTTTTTTTTGAGGCAGGGTCTTGCTCTGTGGCCCAGGCTGGAGTGCAGTGGCGTGATCTCAGCTCACTGCAACCTCTGCCTACTGGATTCAAGCGATTCTCCTGCCTCAGCCTCCCAAGCAGCTGGGATTACAGGCATGTGCCATCACGCCCGGCTAATTTTTGCATTTTTTTGTAAATATGGGGTTTTCCCATGTTGGCCAGGCTGGTCTCGAACTCCTGGCCTCAAGTGATCCTCCTGCCTCGGCCTCCCAAAGTGCTAGGATTATAGGCGGAAGCCACCGCGCCCGACCCTGGGCTTCTTGAGTGTCAAATGGACATCCTTAGGGCAGGTTCATCCTCTGGATTCATTCCCTCTCCCTCCAGGACGGCTAGGAAGAGACCAGTCCCTCCTCAGCCGCCATCAGCATCTTGAGGTGCAGGGCAGTCAGGTCAATCCTGAGGAAGAGGCACAGCCCTCAGCTGGTGGACCTGGCCCACGGGGGCAGGGAATGATAGCTGCCCTAAGTGCCCAGGGTGGGTTGAAAGTCAAAGGCTGAGGCAATGAGGAACCGCTCTGTCTTGGGCAGGATGCTAGAACCGTGGTGGGTGATGCCACCCCCTTGAGATCCCTTTGGAAATTTGGGGGTTTTCTGATCATCACAATAATATAATAGCAACCTGTGGCCAGGCGCAGTGTCTCACGCCTGTAATCCCAGCACTTTGGGAGGCTGAGGGAGGTGGATTGCTTGAGCCCAGAAGTTCAGGACCAGCCTAGGCAACATAGCAAGACAAAAAAAAAGAAAAAAGAAAACAAACTAGCTGGGCATGGTGGTGTACGCCTGTGGTCCCAGCTACTCGGGAGGCTGGGGCAGGAGGATCACTTTAGCTGGGGAAGTTGAGGCTGCAGTGAGCTATGATCATGCCACTGTACTCCAGCCTGGGCAACAGAGTGAGGCTCTATCTAAAAAATAATATTAATAATAGCAACCCACTCCTGGGTTACAGACACAGACTCTGCAAAGATCCATCTCAAGTTCCACAGGACTCCAGTGTCTTATTCAACATTCACACAGATGAAAAATGTTCATCCTCATTTGAGCCCTGAACCGAACTCTATTTTGCAGAAAGGATTTTTTGCACAGTCTTAACATACACTGCATTTTCCAGCAATGAAACTAAATTGAAGCAAAGTGTATTTTGGGGCCAGGCATGGTGGCTCATGCCTGTAATCCCAGCACTTTGGGAGGCTGAGGTGGGTGGATCACCTGAGGTCAGGAGTTCAAAACCACCCTGGCCAACATGATGAAACCCTGACTCTACTAAAAATAAAAAAAAATTTAAAACCCCAAATATATAGCCAGGCATGGTGGCAGGTGCTGTAATCCCAGCTACTCGGGAGGCTGAGGTGGGAGAATTGCTTGAACCGGGGAGGCAGAGGTTGCAGTGAGCTGAGATCGCGCCACTGCACTCCAGCTTGGGAGACAAGAATGACCTCTGCCTCCTGGACTCAAGCAATTCTCCTGCCTCAGCCTACCAAGTAGCTGGGATTACAGGCATGCCCCACCAAGCCTGGCTATTTTTTGTATCTTTGGTAGAGACAGATTTTCGCCATGTTGGCCAAGCTGGTCTCAAACTCCCGACCTCAGATGATCCACCAACCTCAGCCTCCCAAAGTGTTGGGTTTACAGGAGTGAGCCACCGCGCCTGGTCTTTTTTTCTTTTTTGGGACAGGGTCTTGCTCTGTCACCCAGCCTTGGGTGCAGTGGGGTGATCATAGCTCAGTGGTCTCCAGTGCCCAGGCTGCACAGCAGGAGGTGAACAGCGGGCAAGCGAGTGAAGCTGCACCTGTATTTACAGCCACTTCCCATTGATCGCATTCCCACCTGAGCTCCACCCCCTGTCAGATCACTGGCAGCATTAGGTTCTCTTTTTTTTTTTTTTTTTGACTCTGTCGCCCAGGCTGGAGTGTAGTGGCGCGATCTCGGCTCACTCCGGGAGGCAAGCTCCGCCTCCCGGGTTCACGCCATTCTCCTGCCTCAGCCTCCCGAGTAGCTGGGACTGAAGGCGCCCGCCACCGCGCCCGGCTAACTTTTTGTATTTTTAGTAGAGACGGGGTTTCACCGTGGTCTCGATCTCCTGACCTTGTGATCCGCCCGCCTCGGCCTCCCAAAGTGCTGGGATCACAGGCGTGAGCCACCGCGCCCGGCCAGCATTAGGTTCTCATAAGAGCACCTATTATGAACTGCACATTGGAGGGATCTAGATTGTGTGGTCCTTATGAGAATCTAATGCCTGATGATCTAGGTGGAACAATTTCATCCCAAAACCACCCCCTACTACCCCCCATCCATGGAAAAACTGTCTTCCACAAAACCAGTCCCTGGTGCCAAAAAGATAGCTCACTGTAGCCTCAAACTGCTGGACTCAAGCAATCCTCCCACCTCAACCTCCAAGTAGCTGGGACTACAGGCATATGCCACCACACCCAGTTAATTTTTGTATTTTTTGTGGAGATAGGGTCTTGCTATGTTGCCCAAGCTGGGATGATATCTTTTGATTTTTTTTTTTTTTTTTTTTTTTTTTTTTGAGACAGAGTCTCGCTCTGTCACCAGACTGGAGTGCAGTGGCGTGATCTTGGCTCACTGCAACCTTCACCTCCTGGCCTTAAGTGATTCTCCTGCCTCAGCCTCCAGAGTAGCTGGGACTATAGGCGTGCACCACCACCACCCAGCTAATTTTTGTATTTTCAGTAGAGATGGCGTTTCACCATGTTGGCCAGGATGGTCTCAATCTCTTGACCTCATGACCTGCCTCGGCCTCTGAAAGTGCTGGGATTACAGACATGAGCCACTGCACCTGGCCCAAATTTTTTTTAACTTTCAAGGTCAAGGGTACAGGTTTTTTAGAGATTCTGCCTCTAAAAAAAAATTACAATAAAAATCTTAGCTATATATGGTGGTGCCTGGATGTAATCTCAGCTACTTGGAAGGCTGAGGCAGGAAGACTGCTTGAGGCTGGGAGGTTGAGGCTGCAGTGAGCTATGATCGTGCCACTGGAGTGAGCTATGATCGTGCCACTCACTGCACTCCAGCCTGGGCAACAGAATGAAACGCTATCTCGAAAAATAAGTAAATAAACATTCACTGTGTGCCACCCACTGTGTTAACGTGCTGAATCCCCCACCACATTAAAGAGAGTCCCACCATCCTTGTTTTACAGATGAGGGAACTGAGACACAAGAGGCTCAGCCACGGCCAGACGAGTGGCTCACGTCTGCAATCCCAGCACTTTGGGAGGCCGAGGCAGGTGGATCACCTGAGGTCAGGAGTTCGAGACCAGCCTGGCCATCACAGTGAAACCCTGTCTCTACTGAAAATATAAAAATTAGCCGGGCGTGGTGGCGGGCGCCTGTAATCTCAGCTGCTCGGTGGGAGGCTGAGGCAGGAGAACTTCTGGAACCTGGGAGGAGGTCGCAGTGAGCCGAGATTGCGCCACTGCACTCCAGCCTGGGCAACAGAACAAGACTACATCTCAAAAACAAAACAAAAGGCTCAGCCACTTGGCAACAGTTACAGGCATGTAGGAGTCAGGGTCTAAGCTCACACCCAGCATGCTGTGCTTCAGCTCTGGGAGTGCCCTTCTTGCACCATCTCTGGAGGAGTGTCTCCCTGTGAGGCCTCTTGCTGACCACCCCCTGGGGTCCCTGTGGCAGCAGCCTGGGGGAATCCTGTCCTCAGATGGGGAGACACGTCCCTACAGGACTTCTAGTCTCCACTTAGCAATGACCCAGGACACCTGAGCATGGCTTCTGTGCACCAGGAGCACAGCCTGCCGCCTCCACATGGAGTCCCTGGGTCTAGAACTCCCCATATTCGTCTACAAATGGCGCCTCTTTCAAGATGTCTTTTTTTTTTTTTTTTTTTTTTTCAGGCAAGGTCTGTTCTGTCACCCAGGCAGAGTACAGAGTACAGTGTTGTGATCTTGGCTTACTGCAACCTCCGCCTCCTGGGTTCAAGTGATTCTCCTGCCTCAGCCTCCCAAGTAGCTGGGATTACAGGCATGAGCCATCACGCTGAGCTAATTGTTGTATTTGTAGTAGAGACAGGGTTTCGCCATGTTGATCAGGCAGGTCTCGAACTCCTGACCTCAGGTGATCCTCCCACCTCGGCCTCCCAAAATGCTGGGATGATAGGCGTGAGCGACCGCGCCCGGCCCCAAGACGCCTTCTGTGAGCACCTCAGCTGAAGTGTCATGTCCATCCTCTCTATCCTGCTCCTCTCCGTCTCCCCACGATCGGCCATCAGATGTTGTATTTGTTTCCTTACGACTAGAAGGTAAGTGCCAAGAGGGCAAGCACTGTCTGGGAACTGTTGTATACCCAGCTCTTAGAACAGCAACCGGCAATAAGAGGATCCCGGGAAATGTTTGTTATTAAATGAGCAAGAGTTCAGAGGCACCAGGTGTGGTGGTGAACGCCTGTAATCCCAGCACTTTGGGGAGGCCGAGGTAGGAGAATCGTTTGAGCACAGGAGTTCAAGACCAGCCTGGGAAATATAGCAAGACCCTGTCTCTACAAAAAATGTAAAAAATTATCCAGGCATGGTGATGTGCACCTGTGGTCCCAGCTGCTCGAGAGGCAGAGGCGGGAGGATTGCTTAAACCCAGCAGTTCAAGGTTACAGTGAGCCATGAATGAACCACTACATTCCAGCCTCCTGGGTGACAGAGTGAGGCCCTGTCTCAAAAAAAGAAAGAAGAGGAGGGAGAGAGAGAGAGAGACAGAGTCAGAGAGAGAGAGAGAGAGAGAGAGAAGGAAAGAAAGAAAAGAAAAAAGAATTTGGAGAAAAGAGGCTGAATGTCAACAGCAAAACTCAACCCCTGCTTCTTTCCCCTTGGATGTAGCATGATTTACTGCCAAGTCTTCTGGCAATTTTTTTTTTTTTTTTTTTGAGACAGGGTCTCACCCTGTCGCCCAGGAGGCTCGAGTGCCGGAGTGTGATCATAACTCAGTGCAGCCTTGACTTCCCAGGTTCAAGTGGTCCTCCCTCTTCAGCCTCCCAAGTAGCTGGGACTACAGTCACGTGCCACCACCATGCCTGGCTGATTTTTGTATTTTTCGCAAAGCCGGGGTTGCCCACGGTGGTCTCAAACTCCTTAGCTCAAGCGATCCTCCCGCCTTGGCCTCCCCAAGTGCTGGGACTCCAGGTGTGAGCACCGTGGCCAGCCTCTTCTTGCAATTTTTCAAACCACCCTAGTTCCCCCATCATCAACAACTAGCGTGATATGTGAAGTGTGCGTGGTCTTCATAGGTGGAAAGAATGTGGGCTCCCAAATGGGTAGGGATACACTCATTTTATTTTTTTGAGACAAAGTCTTGCTCTGTTTCCCAGGCTGGGGTGCAGTGGCGCGATCTCAGCTCACTGCAACCTCTGCCTCCTGGGTTCAAGTGATTCTCCTGCCTCAGCCTCCCGAGTAGCTGGGACTACAGGCGCCCGCCACCATGCCCAGCTAATTTTTATATTTTCATCAGTAAAGACAGGGTTTCACTATGTTGGCCAGTCTGGTCTTGAACTCCAGGCAAGGATATGTTCCTTTGAGACAGCAACTGAGTTCACAATAACCTCGAGTAGACTCTGGAGTGCTATAGTCTGTGCGTTCATTCCACTTTTGGGGGAATCCTTGCACGTCTGTGAGTCTGAGGGAACTGTAAGCACAGGGGGCCCACCGGGAAAATGAAATGGTTTTAAAGCAAAACCTCTGATCTGACTTGAGAACCTGGCACGTATCAGGTTTTACCAGGCTAAGACAGCAGAGAGATGTGAGCTGTTCTTCTCCAAGGCATATTCTGTACTGAGATGGGAGGTGAATCATCACACACACATTGAATATATGAGTCCAAGGAGAGAGCACAGGCAATAACACCACGCTCCAAGCAGTTTGCCTGTTACAGGCAGGAGGCAGGGAGAGGTGGAGGTGGAAGGAACAAAGAGCTCATTGAGTATCACCTTCCTCAACCATGAGACTGACCTCGCGACCCCAGCACCTGCTGGGGAGGGAGGGGAAGGGGCACGGAGCCTCTAGCTGCTGGAAAGGGGAAGGATTTGTATTAGTGAACACTAATCTCCCTTTAGCTATGGAAACTGTGGAGGATGCACTGTCTTGCCAAAGGAGGTCTAGAGCCGGCCAGAGCTCTGCAACAGGAGACCACAGAGCGGGTGGGGCACCTGTGGTTGGGCATACAGGCTTAGTGCACGCTGAGGGCTTATGTCACCGAGGGGGTGTCCTGGAACTCCTACGTCTATTCAATGCTCCCCGCTGGTCTGTATTTATTATTTACTTCCTTGGGGCAGGATTAGGGTCAGGCCTGCAAGCACTTGTTGGTCCAGCAAGCTACAGGAGACTTTGTACCCTCGGGGGAAGACGCATGTGCTTGGTGAGGCTGCCTTCATCGGAACAATGACCACCCCTTGTCCAAATGACAGGCGACATTTCAAAGGAGCAGCTTGCAAAAAACCCTCAGCTGCTGACCACACATGTTCTTCCCTTAGAAAACACCCATCCGGGCCGGGCGCGGGGGCTCACGCCTGTAATCCCAGCACTTTGGGAGGCCGAGGCGGGCAGATCACAAGGTCAGAAGATCGAGACCATCCTGGCTAACACAGTGAAACCCCGTCTCTACTAAAAATACAAAAAATTAGCCGGGCATGGTGGCGGGCGCCTGTAGTCCCAGCTACTCGGGAGGCTGAGGGAGAAGAATGGCGTGAACCCGGGAGGTGGAGCTTGCAGTGAGCCGAGATTGCGCCACTGCACTCTAGCCTAGGCGACACAGTGAGACTCCGTCTCAAAAAACAAAAACAAAAACAAAACAAAACACCATCTGGTTGGAGGAAGAAGACGCAGAGCAAATAAATTCAGATGTTTTATTCTGTAAAGCACATATGCACATATTTCAAACACAGAAAATTAATCTGGAAGTGAATGCCGTAACAGATCAGCTACTGACCATCATGCAGCAAGAGGTGAAATGGACCCGCTGGCCCTCAGGACCCCACAGTGCCTGCAGGAGGGGTGAAAACCCAGGAAGCTGAAGCCCTACATGCTGCCGAGGAAAACGCAACAGACATGGCAGGTGCCTCATGACAAGAAACACTTACAAATAGAATCAAAACTGATTCAAGTCATACAGTGAAAGGACAAAAGGAAAAAGGAAAGAGATCAATATGATCTGAAACAATCATTTTAAGAGTAAGTTGCTGACCTTCTGCTGGCCCTCCAGTCCGAGATGCCTGAGGGTGAGCTAGTGCTCCTGCACGGGGCCGCCCTGAACAGCAAGAGCACCCTGTCTGTCACACACTTCGAATCCTGAGGTCCACCAGCAAACTCCGGCTGAGCATTGAGCCTGGGAAGTGCTCAGATGGTGACAGGTCCCCTGGGCTTTCTGAGACTCGCTGGAGTCTCTTCAGGTCCTAGGCCTCTTCACCCAGGCCCCCAGGCCTCCTCTCTCCCTGCAGCCTTCCTTTATAAAACTGATTGACTCTGTGTTTCTGTAAGATCTTTGAGAAGTACTTGCTTAGGTGAATGCTGGGATTTTAAAGTGTGTGTCCTGGGCTCAGGACGAGCCATCTGTCCAGGCATTTTTGGCACTTCCTTTCCTCACATCTAACAGTGTCGTCCCTCCCCTGGCTACAGAGTCCAGCCACACTCTGTCGTTAAAACAAGGGTAACTAATATTAGCAACGAGCTGGACTGAACGAACCAGTGAAATTGGCTTTTTCACTGTCTTTCTCCTTCGATACCACTCTGCCAGCTATAAATCTATCCCTATAACTCTGCTTCATTGGGATTTTATTAATTCAATAGCAGCTTAATCTAAAATCTGACGGTCCTAATGATAACAGCGTTTCTAGAGCCAAGCCACAGGGCTCTTTCTCAATCTTGTGTCCTAAGGGTCTCAAAGTCTCTAAGGAGAAAACTAAATTAATAAGTGAGCCATGCATCGTGTAAGCAACTCGTATCGTACAAAGAAACTGGATAGACAAGTATGATTACTGCGCTTGAAACATACGAAAAGGAAAAAGAGGAATACTAACATATCAAGTTACTATGGTGATTATTTTAACAATCTTCAATAAAAGCCCGCAACTGTTTTCCATTCAAAAATGCCCGGGATAAAATGTTCTAAGCCAATGTATTTCAGAATGAAGGAACTAATCCTAATTCAAAACAGACTACAAACCTAGAATTAAGGAGAGGAAGTACTCATGGTCATGTCCAAGGTTTTCAGTGCCCTTCTGTTATAACATTGCCTGGGAGAACACAGAAGTTATTAGTGACAATGAGCTATTAAGGCAAAAAGTTATTAAGAAAAATAGTAAGAATACAACATGAAAGCACTGAAAAAGATAATGTACAATTTTGCTTAAATGAATAAGGATTAGAAGGAAAAAGAGACAGAGGAACTAGACAATCAAACAAAACGTTATAAGAGGGCCGAGTGTGGTGGCTGACACCTGGAATCCCAGGATTTGGGGAGGCCGAGGTGAGAGGATCATTTGAAGCTAGGAGGAGTTCCAGACCAGCCTGGGCAACAGAGGGAGACCTTGTCTCTACAAAAAAAATTTAAGAACTAGCCAGGCGTGGTGGCACACGCCTGTAGTCCCAGCTACTCAGGAGGCTAAAGTGGGAGGATTGCCTGAGCCCAGGAGTTGGAGGCTGCACTGAGCTATGCTCCAGCCTGAGGGACAGACAGAGCAAGACCCTGTCTCAAAAAAAAAAAAAAGAAAAGTTACAAGAAAAATGCTTTTGGTTTTCCCTGATAAATGGCAAATTAGAATTGCATTCCTTCAAACTTCACAGGCACTGTTTTCAAACTCTTCCTGATGTACTAGTTGCCATTTTCCTCCTGAAGATATGTTAGTCACATAAAAAGCAAAAAAAAGGAGAAATCCACCCACTCTTGAAAGAAAGAAAGAAAGAAAGAAAGAAAGAAAGAAAGAAAGAAAGAAAGAAAGAAAGAAAGAAAGAAAGAGAAAGAAATCCTTTCCTATTACAACTATTAGAATTATTCTTTCTTTCCATACTGTCATCTGCATTCCAGAAAGCAGAACAGCAAACGGTCACTCTAACTCTAGAGCCACTTACATTTTGAAGCCCTTTTGAGTGAAGAGGCTGCTTTAACTTTGACAACAGAAGGGAGGGACAAGAGCGGCCAAGAAGACAGTAGAACCTTCTGTGCCAACTCCAACAAGACCAGGTTCCTGGTCATCCATGTGGAAAATGAAACTTAGATTTTTACCATGTACGTGACTTAAATATTTAACATTTTACTCAGGATAAAAGCACAAGTCTGTCCTAACTAGAGTAGTATTAAAATGAGACTATTTTATTTTTTCTTTATAAAGGAAAAAAATAAACAAACAAAAAAAACTTAGGTATGTTTCCTGCAAGCAAAATGGAGAAAAAGGTACTATTGTTGTTACTATGATTATTAAGCCACAGACACATAAAATCCACAAAATGGATTGGTGGCTTTGGAAATGCAATACTGTATCAAAGGTGCAGACTGTTTCAAACGTTCTCTACATACTGGGCCGAAACAAGAACCAAACCAAACTTCAACCCCACCAGTGACGCAACGCACCCGTGACCTTAGTGAAAACATCGTCGTGACCAGCTCCAACGCAGCTAGATCCAGGAAATCCTTCTCTAGAGACATGTGGAAACATCCCATCAGGTAGGTCCTCAAGTCCAAGGTAGGGCTGAAGGGCTCTGGCTGCACCCAGGGCAAAGCACGTGCATTATTGGACCAATTTCTGAATAGAATTTTATAAATATGTACAAATCAGTTACAGGCACTTGAAATGTCTTTGGCTGGAATAACCCAACATCGCAAGATAATGTATTCACAGAGCGTCCAGGCCCAGGCTGGGTTCAGCAGGCAAGGATTATGGTTCTCTCAGTCTCTCTCAGAAAACAAGGAGCTGTGGAATTAGGCTTCAGCCAAAGCCACCTGGAAGACAGCAAGCCAAGGAAACCAGTCAAAAAGGGAAGCCCAGGTTAACTCAGCCCCTACCCAAAGACCAGGACGCCACACTGATTGCACATATCAACCAGACAGTGAAGTTACTAAATCCCTAAGAAGAAAATCTCACCTAGGAAGAAATTACTAGAAATCTCAAAGTCTCCTGCAAGATGCAGCCCATCTGGAACCACTGTGCAGAGACAGAATTAACTGGTTTTTGTTTTTTTGAGACACAGTCTCGCTCTGTTGTCCAGGCTGGAGTGCAGTGGTGCAATCATAGGTTACTATAGTTTCCAACTCCTAGGCTCAAGCAATCCTCCTACCTCAACCTCCCCAGTAGCTTGGAATACAGGCATGCACCATTACATGTGGCTAATTTTTTTAACTTTTAGTAGAGATGGGGTCTCACCATGTTGCCCAAGCTGGTCTTGAACTCCTAGGCTCAAGTGATCCTCCTGCCTCAGTCTCCCAAAAGTCCTGGGATTACAGGTGCACCCAGCTGAGGTAACTGTCTTTAAACCTTGATAAACATTCTGTTAGAAGACTTCTTATGCTGATGGAACTACAGAGGAGGCAGCTACCCAGGGTCAGTAGTGCTCCAGTGGAGACTTGAGAACAACTGCCAAGTCACTCCCTTTAATGGTGATGGAGGTTTGGGTATATGATTAAAAATCCAACACCATAGTTTAGGTTGAGGGTAAAGACACTTCTAATGAAGGCAGAAACTACAGTTGGCCTTCTGTAATTGTGGGTTTCATACCCACAGATTCAACCAAAAATACACAAAAGAGGGCTGGGCATGGTGGCTCACACCTGTAATCAACTGTAATCTTTGAGAGGTCAAGGTGGGTAGATCGCTTGAGCCCAGGAATTCAAGACCAGTCTAGGCAACGTGGCAAAACCCCATCTTTTCAAAAAATACAAAAATTAAGCAGGTGTGGTGATGCATGCCTGTGGTCCCAGCTACTCAGGAGGCTGAGGATCGCTTGAGCCTGGGAGGTCAAGGCTGCAGTGAACTATGATTGTGTTATGAGCTATGATCGCACCACTCCACTCCAGCCTGGGTGACAAAGCAAGACCCTGTCTAAAAAAAAAAAAAAAAAAAAAAAAAATTAAAAACAGCAAAAATACTCAGAAGAAAAAAACCAATACATACGAATACAACAATAAAAATAATACAAGTTTTTAAAATACACTGTAACAACTATTTACATAGTATTTACATTGTATTAGGTATTATAAGTAACCTAGAAGCTGGGCACAGTGGCTCACGCCTGTGATCCCAGAACTTTGGGAGGCCAAGGCAGGTGGATCACTTGACATCAGCAGTTCGAGACTAGCCTGGCCAACATGGTGAAACCCTGTCTCTACTAAAAATACAAGAACTAGCTAAGTGTGGTGGCGTATGCCTGTAATCCCAACTACTCTCAAGGCTGAGGCAGGAGAATCACTTGAGCCCAGGAGGCAGAGGTTGCAGTAAACGGAGATCACGCCACTGCACTCCAGCCTTGGTGACAGAGCAAAACTGTCTCAAAAAAAAAAAAAAGTAAACTAGAGATTAAAGTTACAGAGGATGACCTGGGCCCAGTGGCTCACACCTGTAATTCCAGCACTTTGGGAGGCCAAGGCGGGTGGATCACTTGAGGTCAGGAGTTTGAGACCAACCTGGCCAACATGGTGAGACCCTGTCTCTACTAAAAACGCAAACAATTAGTGGGGCATGGTGGCATGCGACTGCAATCCCAGTTACTCAGGAGGCTGGGGTAGGAGAATTGCTTGAGCCCGGGAGGCGGAGGCTGCAGTGAGCCAAGATAGTCCCACTGCACTCCAGCCTGGGTGACAGAGTGAGACTCCATCTTCAAAAAAAAAAAAAAAGTTACAGAGGATGTGCAGAGGTGATATGCAAATATTGTACCATTTTACAGAAGGGATTTGGACATTCATGAATTTTGGTATCCACCAGGGTCCTGGAACCAATCCTCCTCGGATATTGAGGGATAACTGTCATTTCTTTGGATGAAAGGTGCCACCCACAATAATGGAGTAAGGATAACTGGGACTTTCTGTATACAGAGACCTCTGGCAAAATGCTGGCCTGGACCCCATCCACAGCTCACCTTCTCGGGACAAAATTCAGGATTGCTCTGACGCAATTTGCTGGGTCTGCCCTTGATAACAGCATAGCAAAACATCGTTATCACCATCACAAAGAGGAAGTAACTGGTGTGCATGAGATGCAAATTTATTAATGAACGGTCATCCTAAATAAAGAAGAGAAAAAAATCAGAAACATCTGCTCTGAGTGACTGAAAGGTTTTAATGCTGGGTTTTGAGAGACAGGACTGACAACCTCCAGACTTGCCACAACTTTTCTTCTTAAGCTGCAAGAGGAGGTTTCTCGTTTTGTCTCCTAAGTGACCAAAGCTGGATCTCATTAAGTGAGGACATGGTGCTCCTGAGCCTCTGTTGGAGAGCACCCACACCTTCCTAGCCCTAGGGCTGTCCTCTGCCCTGTCTTCTGCACCCCCACACTGCCTGAACCCTGCCCCTCCAGCAGGCTTCTCCCCTGCAAAGGCTGCAGACACTCCGTCTTTAAGCCCCACTCCTTTCTGGACACATCCTCGTCATGGGACTGCCCTCAGGCTGCATGGCGGACAGCTGAGGCTGCATTCCTAACTACTGGGTATGCCACCACCAGGAAGGCCTCGGCCCCTCACTTCTCCCCAGGGTTGCCTCCCTCCTCCTGCTTTTCTCTACGTCCCTGGATGAAAATGCTGAGGTCATCCTTGATTCACTGCCCTTTGACCTCCCACATGCAGTCAATCCCCAGGCCCTGCAAGTTACTAGAGGGACCCCAGACATGCTTCCATTCCTTTACCCTCTAGTATCTCCAGGCCTCAGGTCAGCCCTGGATTCCCTGCAGGTCACTTACAACATAGCGGGGCAGCTCAGTCTTCTCAATACACTGCTTTACCAACCCCCAAGCCCCAAACACAGGCAGGGAGTGCCCTTGGTCAGGCATGAAGGGCCACAGCCCACCATCCAGCCTGACCTCCACAGCTGGCTCCTGCAGGACCCTGGCCTACAAATGAGCCCCAGAAAAGGGCAAAGGCTGGGCGCAATGGCTCATGCCTATAATCCCAGCACTTTGGGAGGCTGAGGTGGGAGGATCACCTGAGGTCAGGAATTCAACACCAACCTGGCCAACATGGCAAAACCCCATCTGTACTAAAAATACAAAAATTAGCTGGGCGTGGTGGCAGGTGCCTGTAATCCCAGCTGCTTTGGAGGCTGAGGCAGGAGAATCACTTCAACCCAGGAGGCAGAGGTTGCAGTGAACCGAGATTGTGCCACTGCACTCCAGCCTGGACGACAGAGCGTGACTCCATCTCAAAAAATAAATAAATAAATAAATAAAAATAAAGAAAAAAAGAAAAGGACAAAGGGCTAGGCCAAAAGAAGAGAGATCCAGCTAACACACACTGCCAGAAAGGAACACATTTACAAAATATCAAAGCAGTGTTAAAAAGTGGGCTCAGGCCGGGTGCGGCGACTCATACCTGTCATCCCAGCAATTTCGGAGGCCAAGGCAGGAGGATCGCTTGAGGCCAGGGGTTCAAGACCAGCCTGGGCAACACAGTAAGACCCTGTCTCTACAAAAAGTTTAAAAATTATCCCAGCATGGGACATGCATCTGTAGTCCCAGCCACCCATGAAGCTTCAGCCCAAGAGTCGGAAGCTGCAGTGAGCCATGATTGTGCCACTAGAGCCCAATCTGGGTGACAGAGCAAGATCCCGTCTCTAAAAAAATAAGTGGGCTCAAGTCTAAGTAGGAAGCTGAGCTAGCACACAACTGCTAGACGAGATAGGTAAGTATTTTCTTCTCCTTGTCTCTTGGTTTAGTTAAATACTATTCAGGCCTCACTCTCTAGTCGAAGATTCATCTCCTACTACTACTTACTTCTACCTTTCAGAACTCTAAGCAGTACTATTTTTGTTCACATGGACACTAGACAGTCTTCTATGAATGTCTGTGAACATCCTCTAAGATAATATTTATACAAGGATCCCTTGTAACCCCCCAGGGATTAGGCAGTTGTTCAAGAAATAACTGCTGCTGAACAACAGAGAAAAGGAAGAAAAGAACCAGATTTTTCTTAACCAATGGGTGGCATGTTTTTCCAAGCATCCACCACTCCGCCTAGTGTCCCAACTCACCTGGAAATCTAACGTGGCAAAGGAGACGCTTACCCAGGGAAGTTAGCAGGGCCTATACAACAGTTGCAGCACATGCACACACATGTGCATATGCACGCAGACGCGCGCACACACACACACACGATTTTTCTCACTTACATCTGGAACAATCACTGTAAGCTTGGGATTTAAAGCATGATAGACTTTTCCAATGGCCCCCTTATAACACCAGAAAGGATTGTAATCTTGCGCGTATTTTGTGTTGGCATCTCTGGCAGTTGTGAAGATCTTGTACCAGAGCGTGGCGTTGCTGTATGTGTCAGGAACACAGTGTGGTGGCTGTCTGCAAGGGAAGAGAAGGAGGAAAGACACGTGCTCAGTGGCCTGAGTCATTCACTTGTGTCACCCCCACAGCAGCTGGTAAAACATCAAACACGGCAATACACGTGGAAAGGAAAAATGTAACTTACATGTTCATGCTTCTTTGACATAAATACCATCATATTTTAGTTTGAGAGTCTTTTTAAAAAAATAAAAATATAACAGAAAAATAAATAGGTGCCTGACATTTAGGAGTTTGGGTGTTGGATTTCTGCCTTCAGAATTCAACCTACAGTCCTCTCACATGTGATGCAAAGGACATAAGCTCCTTGTAAGCCTATCTTCTCAAATTAGCTAAACTCTTAGTATATTAGTCCATTATCACACTGCTAATAAAGACATATCCAGGACTGGGTAATTTATAAAGGAAAGAGGCTTAATTGACTCACAGTTCAGCATGGTCGGGGAAGCCTCAGGAAACTTACAATCACGGCAGAAGGGGAAGCAAACACATCCTTCTTTACATGGGGCAGCAAAGAGTAGTGCTGAATAAAAGGTGGAAAACCCCTTATAAAACCATCATGTCTCATGGGAACTCACTTACTATCATGAGTACAGCAGCATGGGGGTAACCACCTCCATGATTCAATTACCTCCCACTGGGTCCTTCCCACGACAAGGGGATTATGGGAACTACAATTCAAAATGAGATTTGGGTGGGGAGACAGCTAAACCATATCATCTTTTCTTTTTTTTGAGACAGAGTCTCGCTTTGTTGCCCGGGCTGGTGTGACCTTGGCTCACTGAAACCTCCACCTCCCAAGTTGAACTGATTCTCCTGCCTCAGGCTCTCAAGTAGTTGGGATTTACAGGCGTGAGCCATTGCACCCAGCCCAAAGCATATCACTTAGTTACAACTGGAAACTTTACCTACAAAATTCTGTATCAGTTACTGTAACACAAAGTAATGTTTAACTTAATCTGATCTTGTCCTACAAACCTCCAAATGTCTAAAATAGACAAATCCCAGGATAATTCTTATTTAAAAAGAATTCACCACAGAATTCTTTTAAATAGGCTGTATCTTATGTATTTCACCTATTTATTTATAGATAATTATCTCCTTTACAGACAGGAGAGACAAAAACAAAAAAACAAAAAAACAAAACAAAAAACACCTAAAAGGCAAAACAATAACACTGAATGCTGCTCAAAAACACTGAAGGAAGTTTCAAAAACCTTAATTGTTTAATGGAAAATAAAGTTCAATTTATATTTGATTTTAAAACTAACTTTCAAATTAGTAGGTAAAATAAAAGTTAGTAATTATCTAACGGGAAATGATTTAAAATGTTACAGTTTAAAATTAGTAACTGTTTAACGGAAAATAAGTTTTGATTTATACTTGATTTAAAACTAAAATCAGGCTGGGCGCGGTGGCTCAAGCCTGTAATCCCAGCACTTTGGGAGGCCGAGACGGGCGGATCACGAGTTCAGGAGATCGAGACCATCCTGGCTAACACGGTGAAACCCCGTCTCTACTAAAATACAAAAAGAATTAGCCGGGCGAGGTGGCGGGCGCCTGTAATCCCAGCTACTCGGGAGGCTGAGGCAGGAGAATGGCGTGAACCCGGGAGGCGGGGCTTGCAGTGAGCTGAGATCCGGCCACTGCACTCCAGCCTGGGCAACAGAGCTAGACTCCATCTCAAAAAAAAAAATTAAATAAATAAATAAATAAATAAATAAATAAAACTAAAATCAAGATAAACTTAAATCGACGATTTTAAACTATCTTTCTGGATAATGGAGATAAACAAATGTTTATCTTTGTTTTATTTATTTACTTTTTTGAGACAGAGTCTTGCTGTCACCCAGGCTGGAGTGCAGTGGCACGATCTCGGCTCACTGCAACCTCTGCCTCCCAGGTTCAAGCGATTCTCCTGCCTTAGCCTCCGAGTAGCTGGGATTACAGACATGTGCCACCAGGCCCAGTTAATTTTTGTATTTTTAGTAGAGATAGGGTTTCACCATGTTGGCCAGGCTGGTCTTGAACTCCCGACCTCAGGTGATCCCCCTACCTTGGCCTCCCAAAGTGCTCGGATTATAGGCATGAGACACTGCACCTGGCTGAAAACCTTTATCTTTAGAGAGTCTCCTTTCTCTTTTCTTTTTTTTAAACAGAGACAGGGTCTCCCTATATGTTGTCCAGGCTGGTCTTCAACTCCGGGGCTCAAGGGATCCTCCCACCTCAGCCTCCCACAGTGCTGGGATCACAGGCCTCAGCCACTGCACCCAGCCATAGTGAGCCTCTTTTCTGTAACTTGCTGCTTCTACTTCTGCAGGAAAAGACAGCCTATGAATGTCCAACAACATCCAGGTGCTTTTACTGCCTCGAGGGGACACTAACTTTTGATTTTATTCGCGGAAGTTCTATCTTTAGAATTCCTAATTAAATAATCTTTTAGACAAATTAAATAATCCTTTAGATAGGTCTGAGTAGAGATAATTCTATAAAGAAATGTGAAGGAAGCCATCCTGAGAATTTATGGCCGAAGCAGCCCAGCTGTACTCAGGCAAGTGGGGCTTGTCACGTGTGTTCACCGGGCGCCGGGTACACTTACACAGTGACGGGGAACACCCCAGGGCTGGCCGTGAGGGTCATGCAGGCTGTGAACACCACCTGCTCACAGTGACCGTGGAGGGCGCAGTCGTCTGAGCTCCACGCTGTAGGCAGGGTGAAGGTGATGTTTATCTCCTCGTGGGCTTCCCTGCCTATGAAAGAGAAATCGTTTTTTTATAAAGAACCACGTATTTGTTATTCTCTGGCATACAAATAAACCCTGAAATCAAACCTACACAGGAATCATCTATCAGCCCAGGAACCTGCCTTTGTGGGATCTGAGGAACAAGAGCAGTCCTGACCCTGACCATGAGGCCTGCTCAACTCAGAGCTACAAAGCAGCAAAGGAAGTGGCCGCTTTCCAGTCATGGCCTGGAGATGCCAAACCAGACCTCGGGCAGATAAGAGGTGAAAAACTTGGGCTGGGTGAATTATCCCCACCATTTCTGCACACCCGTCTAGCCATTTTCAAACATTTTTTACACATATTTCACTTAAAATTTACTCTTCTCCCATGAACATGACCAAAGAAATGCAGTTGTCCCCCTTTTACATATGAACAAACAGAGGTCAGAGGGTTTCAGAGTTAAGAAAGGCAAGTGATGAAGCTTAAATTAAAACCAACGTATTGCCAGGCACAGTGGTTCACATCTATAGTCCCAGCACTTTGACTTTAGAAGGCTGAGGCAGGTGGATTACTTGAGGCCGGGAATTCACGACCAGCCTGAACGTGATAGCAAGACTCTGTCTCTATAAAAAACTTTAAAAAATCAGCCAGGTATACTGGTGCACACCTGTGGTCCCAGGTACTAGGGAGGATCACTTGAGCCCAGGAGTTTGCGGCTGCAGTGAGCTATGATCACACCACTGCACTCTAGCCTGGCGACAGATCAAGACTGTCTCAAAAAATAAATTTTAAAAATTAAAATGAAACAATAGCCAGGCATGGTGGCTCATGCCTATAATCCCAGCACTTTGGGAGGCTAAGGCGGGCAGATCATTTGAAGTCAGAAGTTCAAGACCAGCCTGGCCAACATGGTAAAATCCTGTCTCCGCTAAAAATACAAAATTAGCTGGGCATGGTGGCGTGAGCCTGTAATCCCAGCTACTCAGGAGTCTGAAGCAGAAGAGTCGCTTGAACCCAGGAGACAGAGGTTGCAGCGAGCCAAGATTGTGCCACTGCACTCCAACCTGGGTGACAGAGTGAGACTCCATCTGAAAATAACAGTAATAAAAAAAAGTAAAAAAAAAACCCGAAGGTGTCCTTATGCCATGCCATAAGAAATAGGTCCACTTGCTGCTACACGGGAAACCCAGAAGTCACCTGATTATTATGGGAACATTCTCACCTCTAACCGCCAACAGGAGGCTGGTGGGCACTCAAATTCCTTCAAGGACTTTTTATTTGTTTCTTGTTTTTTTTTTTGTTTGTTTGTTTTTTGCGTGTTTTTTGAGACAGGGTCTCACTCTGTTGACCAGGCTGGAGTGCAGTGGTACAATCTTAGCTCACTGTAGCCTCGACCTCCCAGGTTCAAGCAATCCTCCCACCTCAGCCTCACAAGCAGCTGGGACTACAGGTGCACGCCACGACACCTGGCTAATTTTTTATATTCTTCATAAAGACAAGTGTTTGCTATGTGCCCAGGTTGGTCTTCAACACCTGAGCTCATTCAATCCTCCTGCCTCAGCCTCTCAATGTGCTGGGATTACAGGCATGACCCACTGCACCCAGCCTAAGAACTTTTTAAAAAGCCTTTTGGTAACCAAAGAACAAAAGGTTATTCTTCCAAGGCCCAGGTGTCCCACATGAAGCCTTTCCCAATTATTCCAGCTTCCACTGCCTTCTAGCCCTTCTCCTGCGTCGCTTACAGTCTGTCATGGGTGTACTGGTCACAGGGCAGTGCTCCACATTTTATAAGCATGTATTTTTCATATCCCTTATCAAGCACTTTCATAGCATTTCCTTTGTGAGAGGACTATTATAAGTGCTTGATAAACATTAACTCACGTTTATCTTTGTCTCTTCCATAACCCCAAAATTCCAAAAGGAAGAGACTACATCTTAGGTTTTTTTTTTTTTTGAGGTGAAGTCTCGCTTTGTTGCCTAGACTGGAGTGCAGTGGTGTGATCTCGGCTCACTGCAGCCTCTGCCTCCAGAGCTCAAGTGATTCTCCCACCTCAGTCTCCAGAGTAGCTGGGATCACAGGCACCCGCCACCATGTCCAGCTAATTTTTTTTGTATTTTTAGTAGAGATAGGGTTTCCCCATGTTGGCCAGACAAGTCTTGAACTCCTGACCTCAAGTGATCCACCCACCTTGGCCTCCCAAAGTGCTGGGATTACAGGCGTGAGCCACTGCACCCGGGCCCATCTTAGGCATTTTCTTTTCTTTTTTTGAGATGGAGTCTCGCTCTGTCGCGCAGGCTGGAGTGCAGTGGTATGATCTCAGCTCACCGCAACCTCCACCTCTCGGGTTCAAACAATTCTCCTGCCTCAGCCTCCTGAGTAGCTGGGACTACAAGTGCAGCGCATCACCATGCCTGCATGCCCGGCAATTTTTTTTTTTTTTGGAGACAGAGTCTCTCTCTGTCGCCCAGGCTGGAGTGCAGTGGTGTGATTCTTAACTCACTGCAACCTCTGCCTCCCGGGTTCAAGCTCAGTCTCCCAAGTAGCCTCTCCTGCCTCGTCTCCCAAGTAGCTGGGACTGCAGGTGCCCGCCACCATGCCTGGCTAATTTTTGTATTTTTAGTAGAGATGGGGTTTTGCCATATTGGCCAGGCTGGTCTCGAACTCCTGACCTTGTGATCTGACCACCTTGGCCTCCCAAAGTGCTGGGATTACAGGTGTGAGCCACTGCACCTGGCCAAATTTTTGTATTTTAGTAGTGATGGGGTTTCACCACGTTGCCCAGGCTGGTCTCAAACTCCTGAGCTGAGGCAATCCACCCACCTTGGCCTCCCAAAGTGCTGGGATTACATGCACGAGCCACTGCGCCCAGTCATCTTAGCCATTTTCTAGTTCTTCCCAGCAGCTCAGCACAGTGTTGGACTAACAATGGCCATTAAAAAATCTATAAACTAATAGCAATAGAAGATGCGTAGTAAATAATGAAAACTCCAACAGGATAAGCCTGAATAAAAATTACATGTTTGTAAATATTAGACAGGCCTTATAGTTTTTTCACAGTTTCTTGTTCCTACAGGCTTTTGAGAAGCTACTTCAAGCCAGGTACTTTACCATGTAATGATGGTGTAGAAATGGTTCATGTAGTTCAAACTCAACAAAAAAAGACACATGTGCAAGACTACAATTTAGTACAATATAGTCAGTAAAAACACACACGGTGCCTCCTCTTTTTGTAACAGTGGTTGCTTGAGGAGCCTGAATGGAGAGTGGCTACTGCATACCTGAAAGTCCAATCTGATGCCCTAAGATGGTTGAGTACAGATGGGTGACGTTGCGGGAATACCCTCCGAAGGGTTTCAGTGGGTCCAGGGTTAGGGTGATTGCGACTGAGATATTCACAGGGCCCGAGTCCTCCAGGGCCTGGGGGGACTGGGTGGAAGCTCGGGCCTGCCCGCTGGTCATTGTGCTTTCCGGAGTTGTGGTGTCATTTGTGAGATGCTTTAGCGTTTCATTCTCTGATACACACAGGTCCAAATCATTGAACCGTAGCAGAAAAGTATTCCAATCCTTTGGGGAAGTGAAAGAAAAAGAAATGAGTGTGAACAGCGCCTGCCTCCCGCTGCGGGAACACAGGTAAGACCCTGGTGTGGCACTGCAGCACATCAGCAAACTACAATTCAGAGCTGGTCATTTAAGATCATGACAACACGGCCACCAACCTCCTCACAGGCAGCACAACGTGGCTTTCCTCATCACTTTTATATTTATAACCTAAAATATGAACTCTTCACTGGCACAAGATACTCAATAAACTGTGAAATCAAATCAATTTATTCAAGAAAATCTTCTTTTAAAAAAATCCAGCGTATTACACATAGAGAAAATGATCTAGCCTCAGAACCAAACTGGAAAAGAAAGCTTGAATAAAAGCATTAATGCGAACTCATTTTGCAATTACAATTCTTTTTTTTTTTTTAAATAAAGTCACCTTAAAATAATGTCCCAAAAGATCAGTTCCATATATCTTGCTCTCTTTCTCCAGAACGCGAAACAGCAGTGAATACTAATACTCATTTGGGACACTGCCCCCCTTCTTATGGACTTTTGATGACACCTTAGAGCAGCAACAATTTCAAAAAGGAAGGGGCCAGGTGCAGTGGCTTGCACCTGTAATTCCAGCACTTTGGGAGGCCAAGGTGGGTGGATCATTTGAGGTCAGGAGTTCAAGACCAGCCTGAGCAACATGGTGAAACCACAGTTTCTACTAAAAATACAATAATCAGCCAGGTGTGGTGGTGTGTGCCTGTAGTCCCAGCTACTTGGAAGGCTGAGGCACGAAAATCATTTGAAGTGGGTCAGAGGCCCCAGCAAGCCAAGATCGTGCCACTGAACTCCAGCCTCAGCCTGGGTGTCAGAGTGACATTCCATCTCAAATAAACAAAAAAAAAGTCATCTGAGCAACCCCTAACCAGCCCAGTAAGTCTACCCTTACAGCATCAGTTTAACTGTATGTGACATTTAGTAAGACTGCAACTGGATCTATTAAATTACATTTCCCTAACACCTACAAACTCAACTGACCATTCTAGTATATTAGGGCTGAAAACGAACATTCTAGTCTCAGTCCTTCATAGTCCTAGACATGAAGAAACTGAGGCCCAGGGCAAATTACGGACTCTCCAATTCTAGTTCAAGGTAGAATCGGCATTAAGTTCTGATTCACAGCCCCAAATGTTTCCCATACACCACTGCCTTTCCTACAACTTAGGATCCTCATTTGAAATAAAAATCACGAAACTAATCATAACCAAAGTTCTGTAGCATCTCAACAATGCGTTCCTACAGAGCTGGAGTCCACGTTGAACAGCCAGCTAAATTAAGCCAATGCCAGGCCTAATTTGGATTATTAAGGGCTAATTATCCAGGCTTCATTGTAACCACTGGCCTTGGCCAAGTGCTCAACATGGACTCAAGATCTGCAGGAAAGAAATGGCAGGAGGCTGCAGAGCTTTAGTTTTGAGTAGAATATTCATTTTCAGCCCTGATGTGGGGGCAGCCTGTTTTCACAGCCTTTAAAGATTGAGGCAGGGTCAGCAAAGAGGGAGAATGAAGCCAGCCAGTATGTCTCTTAGTAACAAACTCTTTGAAAGGGTTACAAGGTAGAAATAGCTAAAACTTGTTACTTGAACTGTGCTAGAAAGAGTTCACATGTGTAGGCGGTTCGTTTTGCCAAGATCACTTAAGATCTAGAATGCCCTAGAGCTCAAGAGAAAGCTATGATCTCAATTACATGGAACAGAACTCTCCTCTCCATTGCAAGGCACACTCAATGTGGCAACCACACACTCCCAGCCCCACCCCCAACCCCACCTCCACCCAACAACAAACCCAAGAAAAAGGAAAAAGAGTAAGAGAAAGCACCCAAGGAATCTATTAAAAGACAGGAATTAGGCTGGGTGTAGTGGCTCACGCAGGTAATCTCAGCACTTGGGGAGGCTGAGATGGGTGGATCACCTGAGGTCAGGAGTTCAAGACCAGCCTGGCCAACACAGCGAAACCCCATCTCTACTAAAAAGACAACAATTAGCCAGACGTGGTGGTGGGCACCTGTAATCCCAGCTACTCAGGAGGCTGAGGCAGGAAAATCGCTTGACCCCGGGAGGTGGGGGTTGCAGTGAGCCGAGACGCCACTGCACTCCAGACTGGGTGACAGAACGAGACTCCATCTCAAAAAACAAAAATATTTGGTAATTAGATCCTGTTTTGAATTTCTTTAAGATTCCTTATCTCATGAAAAAAACGATTAGTACAGCTGATAAAACTCTATGATGATATGTGGTTTTAAAATACCAAATGTTCAGTTTTCTAAAACAGCAATGAACCCATTTGAGATGGAATATTAAAAAGGTGAGTTCTCCAGCTTTTTGACACAGATCATTTTACAAACGTACTCTCCAAAATGCATCTGTTTCACTGCTGAAATAGTCTAACTGAAACTGGTAGCATATTTAAATTGAACAATACCTATCTAGGTATTTCCTAACAAAGTTGAGTCCTGGGGAGATGGAAAACAGAAAATTCTGAATAAATACTGACCTTTCTCACTAGGAGAGAAAGTCCAAAACCCAAGAAAGCTATATGACAAGCCACAGAGTGTTGCCCCACTCCACAAGGGCCAGCCAGCCCAGGAGAAGTCAGAACATACTGTACCTCTGCCATTTCTGGTGATTTAATCTCCTTGATTTTGAAGAAGTAGCCCAGGGTCAGAAAAGCTATGGCCATGGCACTCACGCTGATCATGAAGACCACCAGGGGAGGCCGACTGCTGATGTACACCTTCAGGTTCTCCAGGGGGTTGATGCTGAACATTATTCTGATCAGCTCCACCTGAAAGAAATTAATTAGAAGCCTTAAGGACTGACTTTCCAACAGGAAAGCTATGATTCTTTTGTTTTCTTTTGAGGTTTTGAGGGGGTGAGCTCGGCAGGATGGGCACTCATTACTAAATTTGAGAAATGTCTCCTCATAACTTCATTCAAAAGACTAGAAGGAAAAAATGCTAAATGTTAATTGCCATTACCTCAAAGTGGCAGGATCCTGAATACATATTCTCTTTCAGTTTGAATCTTATAAATATTTTGTGTGTGTGTGTGTTTTAAAAAACAGGGTCTCTTGCTCTGTCACCCAGGCTGGAGTGCAGTGGTGTGATCATAGCTCACTGCAGCCTTGAACTCCTAGGCTCAAGCTATCCTCCCACCTCAGCCTCCTGAGTAGCTAGGTCTAAAGGTATGTACCACTATGCCCGACTAATTTATTCCTTTTTTTTTTTTTTTTGAGACAGAGTCTCACTCTGTCATCCAGGCTGGAGCAATGGTGTAGTCTTGGCTCACTGCAACCTCTACCTCCTGGGTTCAAGCGATTCTCCCACCTCAGCCTCCCAAGTAGCTGGGACTACAGGCGTGTGCCGCCCCACCCAGTTAATTTTTGTATTTTTAGTAGAGACGGGGTTTCACCATATTGGCCAGGCTACTCTCTAACTCCTGACCTCGTAATCTGCCCGCCTCGGCCCCCCAAAGTGCTGGGATTACAGGCGTGAACCACCATACCCAGCTAATTTATTACTTTTTAAGAGATGGGGTCTCACGGCCGGGCACGGTGGCTCACCCTGTAATCTCAGCACTTTGGGAGGCCGAGGCGGGTGGATCACGAGGTCAGGAGATTGAGACCATCCTGGCTAACATGGTGAAACCCCATCTCTACTAAAAATACAAAAAATTAGCCAGGCATGGTGGCAGGCACCTGTAGTCCCAGCTACTCGGGAGGCTGAGGCAGGAGAATGGTATGAACCCAGGAGGCGGAGTTTGCAGTGAGTCGAGGTCATGCCACTGCACTCCAGCCTTGGCCACAGAGCAAGACTCCGTCTCAAAAAAAAAAAAAAAAAAAAAAGAGAGATGCGGTCTCGCTATGTTGCCCAGGCTGCTCCTGAACTCCTGGCCTCAAGCAATCCTCCTGCCTCAGCCTCCCAAAGTTCTGGGATTACAAGTGTGAGTCACCATACCCAGCCTCGATCTTCTAAATATTCTATAATAAATACTGTTACTTCCGTATCACCTAAGAAAAGGTTTAGGTGGGTCAGTAATATGACACAAATACACAACAACATGTACAGAAAGAAACTAAGGATGCTCTCATTTCCTGCCACTGAAAAGCTGAATTCTACTTATTCAACATTCTGTCCTGTTCATTGCCATATCGCTCATAGCCATCCCAGCCTTGCTTAAAAGCTCCTAAGGCTTCCACCAGACCTAGAAGAGGTCGGTGATAGCTCCCTGTCATGGCCCACAGGGTTTTCAGTTTTCAGGACTCAGAAGCCCTGCCAATCTCCCTGACTGCATCGCCATCCACTTCCCCTTCTCCCTCCTGGGCTTTGGCCACGCTGGACTTGCTATTCTTCAGGATCCATCTTGTCAATTTCTGCAAGGAAATCGGCTGGGACACTGGCAGGGATTGCACTGAATCTGTGATGGGTTTGGGGAGTACTGCTCTCTTAACAATGTTAGTCCGAGAGCCTCGGATGCCTTTCCGTCTATTTGGCTTCTTTATTTCAACAATGTTTTCTGTTTTCACAGTGTTAAGTTTGCACTTCTTTTATTAAGTTTATTCCTAAGTATTTAATGCTTCTTGCCATTTTTGACCATGATCTAGCTGAAGACCTTTGCATCTGCCTGGATGCTTTTCCCAAACATTTCCACATTTGTTCTTCTTAAAACGCACGTCTATGGCTGGGTGCAGGGGCTCACACTTGTAATCCCAGCACTTTGGGAGGCTGAGGCGAGTGGATCACTTGAGGTCAGGAGTTCAAGACCAGCCTGGCGAACACAGCAAAACCCCACCTCTACTAAAAATTAAAAAATTAGCCAGATGTAGTGGTGCACACCTGTAATCCCAGCTACTCGGGAGGCTGAGGTAGGAGAATCGCTTGAACCTGGGAGGCAGAGGTTGCAATGAGCCAAGATCACACCACTGCACTCCAGCCTGAGCGACAGAGTGAGACTATGTCTCAATTTAAAAAAAAAAAAAAAATGCAAGTCTCTGTTTAACAGTCAGCTCCTCAGACCACGCCTTCCCTGGTCACCCTCAGCCCCTGCTTTATTTCCTTCATATTGTTTAGCATCAACCAAGAGCACAATTATTTTCCTACTTGTTTACTGTCTGTCATCCCTCATTAATGAGCCCAATGAGAGCAGACATTTTGCCTGTCTTGTTCACGGCTACAGCCCTGGCCCCTGACCCCTAGAACAGCAGCTGGCACACAATGAGCACTTACAAATATGAGCAGACTGCAACAACATTAGCAAAAAGCAATTTTTAAAAAAGTCTGTATCAGCGTTTACAGAGACAAAAGGATGCATCAACAGCCCCTAAAAATCAACAGTAACACATTTTCCATGCCATTTTCACTCAGCATTCGTTTTCCTGACATCTCTGTTGATCTCTGTTGATCTAGTTCGCTGAATTTCACTGATGTATATATGTAAAAATTGTTCTGTGGTTGAGTTATCCCAGTCTGAGGGGTCCAGCTGGGTTCCTGTCACTGTTTCACCCACAAAGGGCATTGCAGCAGGTACAAGAGTGGCTGTAGTACAGCAAGGTCACAGGGTAGGGCCCGTCTTCAACCTGATACTGTCAGACCACTCTCCAAGGAGATCAACCAGTTTACACTTCCCCAGCAATGAAGGAGCCTGCTCCATTCCATGAGATTTGTGCCGACACTTGATTTCCTAAGGCATATTAATTTGGTCCAAAAAGACAGATGTGAAATGATATCTCTATTATTTTAAATTGTATCTCCGTGAAACAGAGCATCTTTCCATTTTTTTAACCAGCCATTTAGGCCCATTCTTAAGTGAACTGCCTGAATCCTCTGGTAATTTACTAATAGGGTGTTAGTCTACTTCTTATTGATGTTTAGAAATTCCTTTTGTGTTTCAGGTACTAACCCTTTAACAGTTTTATATGTTACATATAATTAATCCAAGTCTGGGTTTTCTTTAATATGGTTTATGGTATCTTTTGCCATATGAAAGGTTCTTCAGAAGCCGGGCACAGTGGCTCATGCCTGTAATCCCAGCACTTTGGGAGGCTGAGGCAAGCGGATCACGAGGTCAGGACTTCAAGACCAGCCTGGCCAATATGGTGAAACCCCGTCTCTACTAAAAATACAAAAAGTAGCTGGGCATGGTGGCGTGTGCCTGTAGTCCCAGCTACTCAGGAGGCTGAGGCAGGAGAATCACTTGAAGCCAGAAGGTGGAGGTTGTAGCGAGCTGAGATCGCACCACTGCACTTCAGCCTGGGCGACAGAGCAAGACTCTGTTTCAAAAAAAAAAAGAAAAAGAAAAAGAAAGGTTCTTGATATTTTTAATGGTATTATTAATAAATAATTCACATAGCATATAATTCACCCATTTAAAATATACAATTCAACGATTTTTGGTATATTCACCGAATTGAAGAACAATCTCCACAAGCAATTTTCAAATGTTTTCACTGCCCTATAAAGAAAGTCCAACATATAACAGATACATAAAAAAGAAATTAAAACATACCACCAGAGAAAAATTACCTTCACTAAAATGAAGACAGGAAGGAAGGAAAGAAAGAAGAAAAGATCACAAAACAGCCAAAAACAACAAAATGGCAGGAGTAAATCCTTACTTATCAGTAACAACACTGAATGTAAATGGACTAAACTCTCCAGTCAAAAGACACAGTGGCTGAATAAATAAAAAAGCCAGACCCAACAATGTGTTGCCTACAAGAAACACACCTCACCTATAAAGACACACATCAAATGAAAATAAAGAAATAGCTGGGCATGGTGGCTCACACCTGTAATCTCAGCATTTTGGGAGGCTGAGGCAGGCAGATCACCTGAGGTCAGGAGTTTCAGACCAGCCTCACCAACATGGAGAAACCCCGACTCTACTAAAAATACAAAAAAATTAGCCAGGTGTGGTGGAGCATGCCTGTCTGTAATCCCAGTTACTTGGGAGGCTGAGGCAGGAGGATCACTTGAACATGGGAGGCAGAGGTTGTGGTGAGCCGAGGTCACGCCACTGCACTCCAGCCTGGGCAACAAGAGCAAAACTCCGTCTCAAAAAAAGAAAATAAAGAAATGGAAAAAGATATTCCATGCAAATGGAAACCAAAAAAGAGCAGAGCAGAAGCAGCTATACTTAATCAGACTAAATAGATTTCAAGACAAAAACTATAAAAAGAGACAAAGAAGGTCAAAGGGTCAATTCAGCAAGATGATGTAACAATTATAAATATATATGCACCCAACACTGGAGCACTGAGATATACAAAGCAAATATTAGAACTAAAGGGAAAGACAGACCCCAATACAATCATAGCTGGAGACTTCAACACTCTACTTTCAGCATTGGACAGATCATCCAGACGGAAAACCAACAAAGAAATGATTTAATCTGCACTATAGACCAAATGGACCTAACAGATCACATGAATCATTCCCAAAAATACACCATATGTTAGGCCACAGAACAAGTCTTAAAACATTCAAAAAATATGAAATTATATCAAGTATCTTCTCTGACCACAATGGAATACAACTAGAAATCAATTACAAGAGAAATTCTGGAAACTACACAAACACATGGAAATTAAATAATATGCTCCTGGATGGCCAGTGGGTCAATGAAGAAATTAAGAAGGAAATTCGAAAGTATCTTGAAACAAATGAAATGCAAACACAAAATACCAAAACCTATGTGATCCAGTGAAAGCAGTACTAAGAGGAAAGTAGAAAATATCAAACAAGCAACCTAATAACACATCTTAAGGAATTAGAAAGCAACAGCAAACCAAACACAAAATTAGTAGAAAAGAAATAATAAAGCTCACAGCAGAAATAAATGAATTTGAAACAAAAAAATACAAAAGATCAATGAAACAAAGAGTTGGTGTTTTGAACCAGATGAACTCAGAAAAAAGAGAGACAAGATTCAAATAAATAGTATCAGATACGAAAAAGGAGACACTAAAACAACATTACAGGAATTCAAAGGATCATTCCAGGCTACTACGAGCAACTTCATACCGGCTAGGAAACCTAGAAGAAATGGATGAATTCCTATACACACAACCTACCAAGACCTGATGGCTTCACTGCTGAATTCTACCAAACACTAAAAGAAGAATACCAATCCTACGCAAACTATCTCAAAAAGCAGAGGAAAAGGGAGTACTTCCAAACTCATTATAGGAGGCCAGTATCACCCTGATATCAAAACCAAAGATACATAAAAAAAAAAAGGGAAAACTACAGGCAGATATCCCTGATGAAGATTGTTGTAAATCTCCAAAATATACTGGGCAAACCAAATTCAACAAAACATTAAAAAGATCATTCGTCCTGACCAAGTGGGATTTATCCCTTGGAAGCAAGGATGGTTCAACATATGCAAATAAATCAGAGATACATCATATCAGCAGAATAAAGGACAAAAACCACACGATGAATTCAACTGATGCTGAAAAAGCATTTGATAAAATTAAACATCTCTTCATGATACTAAACCCTCAAAAAACTGGGCTTAGAAGGAACATACCTCACACAATAAAAGCCATATACAACAGGACCACAACTAGTAACATACTGAATGGGGAAAAACTGAAAATGTTTCCTCTAAGATCTGGAACACGAAAAGGATGCCCACTTTCACCACTGTAATTCAACAGAGCACCAGAAGTCCTAGCTAGAGCAATCAGACAAGAAATAAAGGGCGTCCAAACTGGAAAGGAAGAAGGTAAATTATCCTTGTTTGCAGATGGTATGATCTTATATTTGGAAAAAACCTAAATACTCCATCAAAAAACTGGAACTGATAGACCAATTTTCAGTAAAGCTGCAGAATACAAAAATCAACCTATAAAAATTAGTAGCATTTCTATGTGCCAATAGAGAGCAATCTAAAAAAGAAATCAAGAGGTCAGCCATGATGGCTCATGCCTGTAATCCCAGTACTTTGGAAGGCTGAGGCAGGTGGATTGTTTGAGGCCAGGAGTTTGAGACCAGCCTGGCCAACATGGTGAAATCCCATCTCTACTAAAAAAAAAATAAAAATTAGCTGGGCATGATGGTGTGCATCTATAATCCCAGTTACTCGTGAGGCTGAGGCATGAGAATCCCTTGAATCTGGGAAGTAGAGGTTGCAGCGAGCCAACGTCGTGCCACTGTACTCCAGCCTGGACAACAGAGTAAGACTCCATTTCAAAAAAAAGCATAAAAACTACTTACATAGTACTTGTATTACATTAGGTACTGTAAGTAATCTAAGAGATGATTTAAAGTAAATGGGGGCCAGACGTGGTGGCTCACGCCTGTAATCCCAACGCTTTGGGAGGCCAAGGTGGGTGGATTACCTGAGGTCAGGAGTTCGAGGCTAGCTTGGCCAACATGGTGAAACCCCATCTCTACTAAAAACACAAACGTCAGCCAGGTGTGGTGGCATGCACCTGTAATCCCAGCTACTTGGGAGGCTGAGGCAGCAGAGCTGCTGGAACCCGGGAGGCAGAGGTTGCAGTGAGTTGAGATCGCGCCACTGCACTCCAGCCTGGGTGACAGAGCAAGACTCCATCTCAAAAATAATAATAACAATAATAATATAGAAACAAGACTAGTTAGGTTTAGATTAATAGGATTCATAAATAAAAATGTCAACAGTAAATCAGAGTTCAATTTACTGAGCTAGAACAAAAACTTAATTTTTTTTGGTTTTTTTTTTTGGCCACAAGAGTCTCACTCTGTTGCCTAGGCTAGAGTGCAGGGGCATAATCTCAGCTCACTGCAACCTCCGCCTCCTGGGTTCAAGTGATTCTCCTGCCTCAGCCTCCTGAGTAGCTGAGATTACAGGCGCATGCCACCACGCCTGGCTAATTTATTTATTTTTCTTAGTAGAGACAGGGTTTCACCATGTTGACCAGACTTGTCTTGAACTCCTGTCCTCAAGAGATATGCCCGCCTTGGCCTCCCAAAGTGTTGGGATTGTAGGTGTGAACCACTACACCTGGCCCAAAACCTAACCTTATATAAAAATGAATAGGAACCATTTACCTCTTGGAACTACAATTATGAAACGTTCAGAAAAACAGTAGAAAAATCTGAATCAGAATTCACTTCAAGGAAAACTAATAGTCATTAAAAGCACATTACACCAGAATTTAAACAGTTATATCAACACAGATACCCACAAAATGGCAAATATTGTCAAATTAAGCCAATTTAATTTAGGGAAACTTCCAGCACAAGCAATTATAGCGACAATTATAGTCACTAAAAAAGCGAAAGAATGGGTCGGGCGCAGTGGCTCACGCCTGTAATCCCAACACTTTGGAAGGCCAAAGTGGGTGTATCACCTGAGGTCAGGAGTTTGAGACCAGCCTGACCAACATGGTGAAACCCCGTTTCTACTAAAAATACAAAAATTAGCTGAACATGGTGCCGTGCACCTGTAATCCCAGCTACTCAGGAGTCTGAGACAGCAGAATCACTTGCCCAGGAGGGAGAGGTTGCAGTGAGCTGACTTCGTGCCACTGCACTCCAGCCTGGGCAACAAGAGCAAAACTCCACCTCAAAATAACAATAATAATAATAATAATAATAATAATAATAGAAGAATGTTTGAATAAAACTATTAAGATTCCAAACATTTTACAAACATAAAATTCCCTTCTACCATTCACAAGTGTTTTCAAATAGGAAATCAATGAAGACTAAATAAATGTATTCCTTCTGCAAAGAGTTACAAGAAAGTTTCTGTGAGCATCACAGTGGCAAATGTTAGTTTTAATTAATGAATAAATTAAGTTCTGTTTAGGAAAAAAAACAGAGATAAAAGAAAGCACACTATCTGACCCCTCCCCCTAAATTCATTCCAACTCCAATTAGGGCGTCCTGGTATTGACCAAGATAAAGAAAGAAATGACCACGACTGGGAAGCTGCCTCGCTGAAAAGTCCAGGGATTTAGGGTACACAGAACACGTCCAAAAGGCAATTTCACAAGCACGTGAGAACACGTGATGAAAATCTATCAGCACAGTACCTTAGATCTCTGAGACTAACACAATGAAGATGCTAAACATCAGATGGCACTTTAAGCAAGCAAAATGCAATACCAAGACTATCCCACAGGTATCTCTAGCAACCCACAAGTTACAAATAACACAAGTTCCTTAAAAAGGGGCGCGGAAAGGGCTGTATTATAAACTTTCTGGAGACCAACTTGACCATACATATCAACAGTGTTAAAATCTGGCATATTTTATCTCCAACATTCTACTTCTAAGAACTAAAACTAAGGAAACACCCATTGCTCCAAAGATTTAACTACTCAGAGTTATTTTTGGAGTGTTTGCAATTGTTAAAAAATGGAAAACTACATATCCAACAATAGCAGGGCACAACTGAATAAAGTAGGATTTCTCTCCAGTATTGTACCTATCAAAAACACAAGATCTGGGCATGGTGGCACACGCCTGTAGTCCCAGCTACGTGGGGGGCTGAGGCAGGAGGATGGCTTGAATCTGGGAGTTTGAGGCTGCAATGAGCTATGATTACGCCACTGCACTCTAGCCTGAGCAACAGAGTGAGATCCTATCCCCCCAACCACCAAAACAAAGCAGGGGCTAGGCACAGTGGCTCACGCCTATAATCGCAGCACTTTGGGAGGTCGAGGCAAGCAGATCACCTGAGGTCAGGAGTTTGAGACCAGCCAGGGCAACTTGTAAAACCTTGTCTCTACTAAAAACACAAAAAATTAGCCAGGTGTGATGGCACGTGGTTGTAGTCCCAGCTACTCAGGAGGCTGAGGCACGAATTGCTCGAACCTGGGAGGTTGCAGTGGGCTGAGATCGTGCCACTACACTCCAGCCTGGGTGACAGAGTGAGACTCTGTCTCAAAACAAACAAACAAACACCCACAGAATCTAAAATATCACATACAGCTGCCATAAAAAAGAAAAAAATCGGCCAGGCGTGGTGGCTCATGCCTGTAATCCTAGGACTTTGGGAGGCTGAGGTGGGTGGATTGCCTGAGCTCAGGAGTTCGAGACCAGTCTGGGCAACACAGTGAATTCCTGTCTCTACTAAAACTACAAAAAATGACCCGGGAGTGGTGGCATGCACCTGTAATCCCAGCTATAGGGAGGCTGAGACAGGAGAATTGCTTGAACCCAGAAGGCGGAGGTTGCAGTGAGTCATGATTGCATCACTGCACTCCAGCCTGGGTGTCAGAGCAAGACTGCATCTCAAAAACAAAAAGTTCTCAGGGAAAACTGTGCTCTGCACAATCCTCCATCTGGCGAGGTGAGGAGATAAGAACAGGGATGGAGAAACTGAGGCAACAGGTAAACAACAGATGGCGCTTTACATAAGCAAAAGGCAATACCAAGGTTACCCTAATATCTCAGTCAACACACAGTTTGCAAAAGAACACAGTTCCTTACAGGTAGCCAGGAAAAGGCTGTGTTACAAACTTTCAAAATACTACTGGTTCAGGTGAAAGGGACAGAGGACAGAGGTGGAGGAGGAGATGCTGACTTTTTATTACATGAGTTAACAAAAACACAGTTAATTGGGTCGGTGCAAAAGGAATCGTGGTTTTCGCCAATATGTAATGGCAAAAACCACAATTACTTTTGTACCAACCTAATATAAGGGGAGCAAAGGAGCTAGTAAAGGAGGAAGGCCGGCCGGGCACGGTGGCTCACACCTGCAATCCCAGCACTTTGGGAGGCCGAGGCGGGTGGTCACGAGGTCAGGAGATCGAGACCATCCATCCTGGCTAACACGGTGAAACCCCGTCTCTACTAAAAATACAAAAAATTAGCTGGGCGTGGTGGCGGGCGCCTGTAGTCCCAGATACTTGGGAGGCTGAGGCAGGAGAATGGCATGAACCCAGGAGGTGGAGCTTGCAGTGAGCCAAGATAGCACCACTGCACTCCAGCCTGGGTGACAGAGCGAGACTCTGTCTCAAAAAATAAAAAAAATAAAAAAAAAAGAGGAAGGCCTCCCGGTTGGGCACAATAACTCACACCTATAATCCCAGCACTGTGGGAGGCTGAGGTAGAAGGATTGTTTGAGGCCAGGAGTTCGAGACCAGCCTGGCCAACACAACAAGACCTTATCTCTACAAAAAATAATTTTTTAATAAATTAGCTAGGCATGGTGGTATACACCAATGGCCCAGCTACTTGGGAGTCTGAGGTGGGAGGACTGCCTCAGCCCAGGAGGTCAAAGCTATAGTGAGCTAGGATCATGCCACTGCACTCCAACCTGGTTAACACAGTGATTAAAAACAAACAAACAAAAAAAATGTAACTTTGCAACTTAATAACGTTTTATCAGAAAAAAAGTAAGTTAACATCCATTATGCCACAGACACAGGAAACCTTTCAGTCTCTCCCTCTCCAAAGCCCGCATATGTACGCCACACGGCTACTTGTCCAAGTTTTAAACTAGCTTTATTATAGTTTCAAAAACGTTCTTTTTTTTTGAGATGTTGTCTCGCGTTGTCACCCAGGCTGGCATGCAGCAGTGTGATCTCTGCTCAACCTCTGCCTCCCGGGTTCAAGTGATTCTCCTACCTCAGCCTCCCAAATAGCTGAGACTACAGGCGCATGTCACCACGTCCGGCTAATTCTGATATTTTTAGTAGAGATGGGGTTTCACCATGTTGGCCAGGCTGGTCTCAAACTCCTGACTTCAAGTGATCTACCCGCCTCAGCCTCCCAAAGTGCTGGGATTCTAAGCGCAAGCCACCATACCAGGCCCACCATTCATCTTAAATGAGATTTTCTACCTTAGGTTAAATGGGAAGTTTCTGAAAGGTGAGGAAGAGAGGATGGGCAAGCCCACTCTCTACGCCGACCAAAAGAAATACACTGGACTTGTGCTAAGAGAGAATGACAGAAACTCACCTTCACGTAGCAGAAAGTAGCATTTCTCAAATATCCTGTGATATCTGAGACCCTCGAAGAGCTTTAAGGCTGGGGTTACAAACCCTGAGCCTAGAAAGCAACAGTCATTGACGCGATGCCAGATTATCCAACACTTAGAGTTAAAGACACTTATTGGTATCAAAGACACCCTGTGCAAGCTCCAGCACCTAGTTGCCCCGAGCACTGCGCAGAAACCACCTTCCTGCCCCACCGCAAAGCAGTGCAGGCAGAATGAACCTTCAGAGAGACAAGTGAGAAGCAATGAAGACACAGGAGAACTTCAAGGTCTCCAGTAATCTCTGGGCTGCCAAGTCCAAAGCCGGAGCTACAGTCCCTAACTCATGTTGCTGCAGCAGCATCTGACACAGAAGTGGGGTGGATCCTCTCCCAGCTTCCACTCCTGGTTTTCCTAACATTCATCTGGCCACCCCTTCCTTTTCAGGCTCCTTCAAAAGCTGGTGTTCCCAAGTTCCAGCTGGGGCCTCTGCTCAAGGGGGACACACTCATTCATGCCTTAACCCCATTTTATGTATCCACTCACCTCCAGATCCAAACACTCACCGACTAGAGCTCTCTCCTTAGATGACCCAAAGGCCAACGAGGCCAAAACTTATCCCAAGGCAACAAATTGGCTCCTCCCCATAAGGAAAAACACGGTGATTTACCTAGTAATCCCTGCCAGTCATTCTTTTTTTTTTGAGATAGGGTCCTGCCATTCTTTCTTTCTTTTTTTTTTTTTTTTTTTTTTTTTTTTTTTGAGACAGGGTCTGGCTCTGGTGCCCAGGCTGGAGTGCAGTGGTATGAGCATGGCAGCCACCTTGACTTCCCAGGCACAAGTGATCCTCCCACCTCAGCCTCCCAAGTAGCTGGGACTACAAGCACATGCTACCACTCTCGGTTAATTTTTGTATTTTTTGTAGAGAGAGGATTTTGCCACAATGCCCAGGCTGGTCTCAAACTCCTGGGTTCAAGCGATCCTCCTGCATCAGCCTCCCAAAGGCTGGGATTACAGATATGAGCCACTGCGCCCAGCTCCTGCCAGTCATCCTTGATACTCTGACTCTCCTACAACCAGTTACCAAGTCCTATCATTTCCACATTTTAAGTGTCTTCTCAAAGGCAGCTCTCACTCCATCCCCACTGACACTGCCTCCCTCAGCCAAGTTAAACTGTTGTCTGAGTCGGGTGCTCGCAGCTGTAATTCCAGCACTTTGGGAGGCCAAGGCGGGTGGATCACCTGAGGACAGGAGTTAGAGAGCATCCTGGCCAACATGGTGAAACCCTGTCTCTACTAAAAATGCAAAAATTAGCTGGGCGTGGTGGGGAACGCCTATGATCCCAGCTACTCAGGAGGCTGAGACAGGAGAATCACTTGAACCTGGGAGGCAGAAGATCGAGCCACTGAACTCCAGCCTGGGCACCAGAGCGAGAGTCTGTCTCAAAAAATAAATAAATACATAAACAAAAATTTGTCTCTCATTTCCATGATATTGTTTCTGCATCCCTCCTACCTTGGACAGTGCCTGACACCGAGAAGGTGCTTAACAATAATAATGTCTACCATCATTGCCTACTTTTTGAGAGAGGCACCGCTCTAAGAGTTTTGCACCTATTACGCATGATCCCTAAAACAATTCTGATCCCTAAAACATTTTACAGATGGGGAAATTAAGGCATATAGAAGTCAGTTAATGTGTCCATGATCACACGGGAAGTGAACCTGGATTCAAATCCAGTTGGCCTTCAGAGCCCATCCATTAACCATTAAGTTCTACTTCGGTCCAATAAATGATACAGGTTTGCAAAAAGAAGTCAATCTGGCAGGGCACAGTGGCTCATGCCTGTAATTCTAGCACTCTGGGAGGCTGAGGCCAGCCGACCACTTGAGCCCAGGAGTTCGAGACCAGCCTGGGAAACACAAGAAGACCCCGGGTCTACAAAGAATACAAAATTTAGCTGGGTGGGGTAGTGCACACCTGTAGTCCCAGCTACTTGAGAGGCTGATGTGGAGGGATCACCTGAACCCAGAAGTTTGAGGCTGCAGTGAGCTGTGACGGCGCCACTGCACTCTAGCCTGGGAGACAGAGTTAAACCCTATCTCAAAAAATGAAAATAAAAAGGAAAAAAACATTTCTTTTTGAAGAGTCAATCCCATCAAATGAGATAAAGGCAGAAAAGCATCCATATAATTTTGCAATCAAGACATCAATAGTGATGTAAGCAAAACCCCTTTCACTAGGGTGACAGAGGTAAAAACCAGGTGACATGGATGAAGCAGTGAGAAGAGAGCATTCCTAACAGCTAACACTTAACCAACATGCCATTCCCAGGCACGTGTAAAGCGCTTCACATAACATATTTTTTAATCTTTGCAACACTGCTAGGTAGATACTACTATTCCCACTTTACAGATGAGAAAACTGAAGCAAATGAGCTTCAGTAATTTGTACTAGGTCACACTGCAAATAAATGGCAGAAATGGATTCTGACTTAATTCATCTGACCCCAAAAGCCATGCCATCAATCACAATGCCAAGGTTGATAAGACAGTTTCAAGTCAAATACCAAAGTAAGGGGAAAAAAACCCAATCTCACATACCATAGATATACTAAGTGTATTTTAGTCATTGACTTTAACAAAGGCACAATTAAGAGATCAACATTTTTGAAGTTTAAAATGTTTAACTCTTTTTTTTTTTTGAAGACTGAGTTTTAATCTCATCACCCAGGCTAGAGTGCAATGGCGCAATCTCGGCTTACTGCAACCTCTGCTCCCTGGGTTCAAATGATTCTCCTGCTTCAACCTCCTGAGTAGCTGGGATTACAGGCGCCCGCCACCACGCCCAGCTAATTTTTCTATTTTTAGTAGAGACAGGGTTTCACCATGTTGGCCAGGCTGGTCTTGAACTCCTGACCTCAGATGATCTGCCTGCCTCGGCTTCCCAAAGTGCTGGGATTACAGGCGTGAGCTACTGGGCTCGGCCTATTTTCCTTTTTTTTTTTTTAGGCGGAGTCTCACTCTGTCGCCCAGGCTGGAGTGCAGTGGCGCTATCTCGGCTCCCGGGTTCAAGCGATTCTCCTGCCTCAGCCTCCCGAGTAGCTGGGACTACAGGCGCCCGCCACCACGCCCGGCTACTTTTTTTTTTTTTTTAATAGAGACGGGGTTTCACCATGTTAGCCAGGATGGTCTCGATCTCCTGACCTAGTGATCCGCCCGCCTCGGCCTCCCAAAGTGCTGCGATTATAGGCGTGAGCCACCGCGCCCGGCTCATTTCTTCAGCAGGGTAACTCCCATCTCAGCACTCATTCATCAGTTAAAAGTATGAAGCAAAGACTAGCACCGTCTTCTGCCAATAGTGTCTTGTTTCTTAATGTGATACAATTCAGAGTGCAGAACAGACTTTCACAATAACTCACGTTTAAAAGGAACCAAAGAGAGACTGCTCGCGGTGGCTCACGCCTGTAATCCCAACACTTTGGGAGGCCAAGGTCGGAGGATCGCTTGAGCACAGGAGTTCAAGACCAGCCTCGACAACACAGTGAGACCCTGTCCCTTAAAAAAAAAACCCAAATTAAAAAAAATTAGCTGGGCATGGTTTCACCTATAGTCCCAGCTAATTGGGAGGGCAAGGCAGGATGATCAGTTGAGTCTAAGAGTTCAAGGCTACTGTGAGCCATGGTCACACCACTGCACTCCAGCCTCGGTAACAGGGAGAGACCCTGTCTCAAAAAAAAAAAAAAAAGATCAAATGAGAAATTACAAGCGAAAGCATAGTTTTAGTTGCTAAACGTGTAGTTTAGGCAACATCAGTAGTCTCATAAAGACAAAAGGAAAAGAACGTAGGCTGATATAATTACATGTCTGGAACCAGACTTACTTCCAAAACTCAGACTTTCCATGTATTTCTCCTCACTTACAGTTAATGAATGCATCATTCCATTTTCAAAATCATGATACAAAACCATGGTAACATTCGACATTCCCCCCGCTTCTTAAAAAAATTCACTACAGTCTCAAGATGGAAAATAATTTATCTTTGTTCTTTAGTTTTTTAAATAATTGCCGACCATCTTAAACACCAAAATTAAAAGTACTCCCATATTAAAATTTAATAATGTGGGGCTTAATCGATTTTTAAGAAAACAAGTCATGAGGGATGCCAAGATCAAATAAAAGCTAAAGGTTCAATAGGAAACCTTGCTGTAACCAAACTCAGTGTGTAAGACTGGGACATGTTTGAAAAACAGCACTTGCAACCAAACAGCACAAAAGTCCAAATGGCAGTGCTTCGAAGGCTATGTCATGTACTCCCCAGGATCACATTGAGGTATGTAATCGTACGCAGAAAAAACACTACAGACCTCTTGTCAAATGTATTTGATATGTACATGAGAAAGGTAACTTAAGGATTTCCACGTCCGAAATCAATTTAAATGAAAATTGAGTATGCTAAAACCTCTATCTTTCCTCCTTTCCATTTTTTCTTTTTAAAGAAAAGCCAAGGTTCTTTGTCCATTTTTCCTTCCCTTTTTTTTTTTTTTTTTGTTTCAGATAGAGTCTTGCTCTGTCGCCCAGACTGGAGTGCAGTGGTACGATCCTGGCTCACTGCAACCTCCGAATCCCAGGTTCAAGTGATTCTCCTGCTTCAGCCTCCTGAGTAGCTGGGATTACAAGCATGCGCCACCATGCCCAGCTAATTTTTGTACTCTTAGTAGAGACGGGGTTGCACCATGTTGGCCAGGTTAGTCTCAAACTCTTGACCTCAAGCAATCCACCGGCCTTGGCCTCCCCAAGTGCTAGAATTACAGGCGTGAGCCACCGTGCCTGGCTGCCCATTTTTCAATTGGATTTTTTGTTTTCTTCCTACTGAGTTGAGCTTTGTATACATTTTGGATATTAACCCCTTTTCAGATGTACAGTTTGCAAGTATCTTCTCCAAATCCCTAGGAATTAAAAAATGGGCAAGGGACATGAACAGATGTTTCTCAAAAGACCAACAAATGGCCAACAGATACAGCTGGCCAACATATTCACAATCACTAGAGAAATGCAAATTAAAACCACAATGATGTATCATCTCACACCTGTCAGAATGACTGTTATCAAAGAAAGACAAATGTTTGTGAGAATGTGGAGCTAAGGGAGCCGTTATGCACTGTGGGAATGTAAATTAGTACAGCCATGATGGAAAACAGTACAGAAATTCCTTTAAAAACTAAAAGTAGGCTGGGCATGGTGGCTCATGTCTGTAATCCTAGCACTTTGGGAGGCTGAGGCAGGTGGATCACGAGGTCAGGAGTTCAAGACCAGCCTGACCAACATGGTGAAACCCTGTCTCTACTAAAAATACAAAAAATTAGCCAGGTGTAGTGGCGTGCACCTGTAATTCAGCTACTCAGAAGGCTGAGGCAGGAGATCGCTTGAACCTGTGCGACAAAGCGAGATTGTCTCCCAAAGAAAAAAAAAAGAAAGAAAGAAAAAACTAGAAATGGAATTACTTTATGATCCAGCAATCCCACTACTGAATATATAACACCCCCAAATTGAAATCAGATTGTCAAAGAGATGTCTGTACCCCCATGTTCACTGCAGCACTATTTGCAACAACATGGACAGACGCAACGAACATTATACTAAGAGAAATAAGCCAGGCACAGAAGCACAACATAGGATTCCACTTTTGTATGGAATCTAAAAGACAATGGAACTCACTGCAGCAGAGAGCAGAACTATGGTTACAGAAGTGGGGGGTTGGGGAACAGGGAGATGATGGTCAAAGGGTACAAAGTCCATTAGAGAAAAAGGAACATATTTTTTCTGAGTTATACTGCACAGTGTGGTAAATATAGTTAATACAGTTATTTTGGGGCGGCTCACACCTTTAATCCCAGCACTCTGGGAAGCCGAGACGGGAGGATCACTTGATCCCAGGACTGCGAGACCAGCCTGAGCAACAAAGTGAGACTCTGCCTCTACAAAAAATCAAAAAATTAGCCAGGTGTGGTGGTGCACATCTGTGCTCCCAGCCACTCAGGAGACTGAGGCAGGAGTATCACTTGAGCCCAGGAGGAGGAGGGCGCAGTGAGCCATGATCACCCATAGCACTCCAGCCAGGACAAGAGAGCAAGACTCTGTCCCGTAATAATAATAATAATTATTATTATTATTATTATTTTTTTAGTAGAGACGGGGTTTCACCGTGTGAGCCAGGATGGTCTCGATCTCCTGACCTCGTGATCCGCCCACCTCGGCCTCCCAAAGTGCTGGGATTACAGGCGTGAGCCACCGCGCCCAGCCATAATTATTTTTTTAAATTAAAAAATAAGGCTGGAGCCGGTGGCTCACGCCTGTAATCCCAGCACTTTGAGAGGCCGAGGCAGGGGGATCACGAGGTCAGGAGTTCAAGACCAGCCTGACCAACATGGCGAAACCCAGTCTCTACTAAAATACAAAAAAATTAGCTGGTTGTGGTGGTGTGTGCCTGTAGTCCCAGCTACTCGGGAGGCTGAGGCAGGAGAATTGTTTGAACCTGGGAGGCAAAGGTTGCAGTGAGCCAAGATCATGCCACTGCACTCCAGCCTGGACAACAGGGCGAGACTCCATCTCAAAAAAATAAATAAATAAAAATAAGGCCAGGTGTGGTGGCTCATGCCTGTAATCCCAGCACTTTGGGAGGCCGAGGCAGGTGGATCACCTGAGGTCAGAAGTTTCAGACCAGCCTGACCAACATGGTGAAATCCTGTCTCTACTAAAAATACAAAAATCAGCCAGGCGTGTTGGCGGGCGCCTGTAATCCCAGCTACTCAAGAGGCTGAGGCAAGAGAATCGCTTGAACCCGGAAGGTGGAGGCTGCAGTGAGCTGAGATCATGCCACTGCACTCCAGCCTGGATGACAGAGCAAGACTCCGTCTCAAAAAAAATAATAATAAAATGAAATAAAATAAAGTCTAAGGCTGAGGCCAGTGAGGTCCTGAGATTAGTCATAAAATCTAGAGCAATTACATGGCATCCTGTTTGAATGGCTTCAAAGGTTCTTCAGGACTGGGCAAGAGAAACACACCATTTCTGTGACGTGGACCAGATGTCATTAAAAACCCTCTGGAGAGGACTGAAGAGCTTGCCATTTATCCTTTGGCTGTAGCCAGAGCACAGACCAGACTAGAGTTGTGCTCCTGCAAACTAAACACAGGCACTGAAACAATTCACAGACGTCAAATTTAATTTCCTGATTGTCAATACCAGATAGGAATGACAATCAGCATCTTTTTCATTGTCCTTAATAAAATAAGTTAAGCATTGTTTTATGCCACTGGCCTCTTACAGAACAAGACAAACCCATCAAATGAAAACAATTATTTAGAAACCAAAGGCCAGGCCTGGCGGCTCACACCTGTAATCCCAGCACTTTGGGAGGCTGAGGCGGGTGGATCACTTGAGGTCAAGAGTTTGAGACCAGCCTAGCCAACATGGTGAAACCCTGTCTCCATTAAAAATACAAAGATTAGCCGGGTGTGGCAGTATGCACCTGTAGTCCCAGCTACTTAGGAGGCTGAGGAATCACTTGAACCCAGAAGGTGGAGGTTGCCTCACTGCACTCCAGCCTGGGCAACACAGCAAGACTCCATCTCAAAAAAAAACAAAAACAAACAAAACAAACAAAAACCCAGAAATCTACCAGGAGCTGGACTGGATAGCTTATGCTTATCTTTCTTAGAAAAGCATTTAACCCTTAACTAGCTGCCTCTGCCAATATTTCTAGGCACTGACTGCCCACCTACCCAGCCTGGGTGCTTGTCCACCAACTGGCCCTAGTTTTTTCATTTCCCAGCTAATTCTGAATGGCCCAAATCCTCCCGATCTTTCTAGGTCCACCTCAAAAGTTACTTCATGAGTTTTAGGCCAAGCGAGGTGGCTCACGCCTATAATCCCAGCACTTTGGGAGGCCAAGGCGGGCGAATCACCTGAGGTCAGGAGTTCAAGACCAGCCTGGCCAACACAGTGAAACCTCGTCTCTACCAAAAATACAAAAAATTAGCCGGGCATGGTGGCGGGCGTCTATAATCCCAGCTACTCAGGTGGCTGAGGCAGACGAATCGCTTGAACCTGAGGGGCAGAGGTTGCAGTGAGCTAACTTCACGCCACTGCACTCCAGCCTGGGCAACAGAGCAAGACTCGGCCTCAAGAAAAAAAAAACAAGTTTCTGATCCTAACCATAACAAAATCCCTAACATTTGGTATACCACTATGGCAATTCAGTCCTGCCACATTTTCTAGCCTATTGCTTCCTCTAAGTACATTCCTTGCAGGCAGAAACTATTACTATATTTGCACTTAGGCCAGGTGCGGTGGTTCAAGCCTGTAATCCCAGCACTTTGGGAGGCAGAGGTGGATGGATCACCTGAGGTCAGGAGTTCAAGACCAGCCTTTTTAGTAGAAACATGGTGAAACCTTGTCTCTACTAAAAATACAAAAACTAGCTGGGCATGGTGGCAGGCGCCTGTAATCCCAGCTACTAGGAAGGCTGAGGCAGGAGAATTGCTTGGACCTGGGAGGCGGAGGTTGCAGTGAGCAGAGATTGCACCACTGCACTCCAGCCTGGGCGAAAAGAGCAAGACTCTGTCTCTATATATATATATATATATAGCACTTAGCTCCACCTTTCCTTCTTGCACCAGATGCATCTAGAGCCTAAACAGAGAAGGTGCCTGTCAACCAGCGTTTGGTGATTTCAGTATTGAGACTTCGGTGCTAGCAGTGATTCCAGTCCACCTGATTCAGGCCACAGGAATTCTCCCAGAATCTTCACTACAAGTTGAAACTCCGCATCCTTACTCTTAAGAGAGTAAATGCTCTTGGGGTCAATGTACACGTAAGTATAACTGAGGTGCGCGACAGGTCTACTTCCTGTCAGAACCGCTAGACGAAAAGAGGAAGTAGGTGGACACCCTTATCGGTCAAGCGTTGATGGAACATTCATCTACAAATGAGATACACATGCTCAGACCCTATGCTGACCCAAGCTGACGGTGCTATCGAGACAAACCACTTTATCACATATTCATCACCAGCCTCGGAGTTTTTCTTCCCACTCTCTCCCATAGCGGCTCACCTTTGAGGCAAGAAAGGAGCAGTTCAGGGGGAAGCCACAATCCTTACACAGCAGGCTTCAAAGAAGCTCACCATTCATCAGCCAGTGAGGGCTGTCCTCTGCTAGTTGAGAACCAAACTCAGACATTAGATTCTTCCACAAAGGCCTCCTCACCAGCTGTCCAATGGGTACGGCGTTCACACGACTCAAAACAGCACCACAGGCCTGGTTTTATTACTGATGGTCCCCATCACAGGAACTGAAACTACATGCCTCTAGATTACCTTGCGATCACTCCTCATTTTATTAAAAACATTAATAAAGAATCCACCCCATTCTGGATATTTACCAAGCTTGACACAGGGAACACCACTATGCCATTTAACTTTGTGCACATACGTGACTCTCTCCCTCCCACCTTTCTGAGATGTGTTTCACTGGCAAACGGAGAAGAAATACAAACACTCCCCAAAGTCGAAAAATGGCAAACGACCAAAATGTTTCCCGTGCCAAATTCGAATTATCCAGGCCTCGGCTCCCGACGTGGGAAGTCCCGCCATCTCCAAGGCCGGCAGGGAACCCTGGCTCGGGGAACGCGGCTGGGCCAACCCCAGTGTGGGGGTACCAGGCCGAGGTCGGCCGATGCTGGGCGACCCCCGCCAGCAACTGGGTCGGGGGCCGCATCCCGAGAAGCGGGGAAAGAAGCCGGCGGGGAAAGAAGCCGGCGGGGAAAGAAGCCGGCGGGGAAAGAAGCCGGCGGAGAAGCCGCTCCCGACCAGCACGACCCCCGCTCCCGGCCCCGCGGGCAGCCCCGACTGGGTCCGACCCCCGCCCGCCCTCCAGCCCCGGCTTACCCCGCCCCGGCGGGCAGCTGCTAGCACCGGGCCCAGCCGGGCCAGCTGCTCGGCGGACGCCCGCGGCCGCGCTGGGCTCACTCGTGGCGGCGCGTGGCGGGCCCGGGGCCGCTCGGCACCATCTTCTCCGCCGCGCCGGGGACAGCGTCCGGCTCCGCAGGGCCGACGCGAGGACCAGACGCCAACCGGGCTCCCGCCGCCGCCTCAGCTCGGGCTCCGACAGCCGCGGTTTCCGGGTGAAAAAAAAAAAAACACACACGCCACCTCCAACGCCTCCGTGACCTCCGACCCCGGGCGTCCGACGGCGGCGCGGCCGGGACAAGCTTCGTCAGAAGCAGGCGGCGGAGACCAAGCTTCTGGGATGGGTCGCGTGCATGCGGACGTGCGTGGAGTGCGTGATGGACGTTTATGGGGCTGTGTGCGGGTCTGGTGTTGTGCGCGTGCGTGTGTACGTAGTGCGTATATGTGGCTCGTAGTCAGTGTGCATCGTGTACAACGGTGTGTGCGGTGCATGTGCGTATGTGTGCGCGTGTGTGGTGTGTGATGGGTGTGAGTGTGGGTGTGTGCATGCGTAGATGTGTAGGGAGTGCGCACACGTTAGTGTGTGCATGCTCATGTGTGTGCTGTGCGTGTGTCTGTTGATGTGCTGGTATATTAATCACTGCTGAGAAACATATAATTTTGGACCAGGAGCGGTGGCTCACGCCTGTAATCCCAGCACTTTGGGAGGCCAAGGCAGGAGGATCCCTTGAGTCCTGGAGTTCCAGCACCAGCCTGGGTAACATAGGGAGACTCTGTCTCTATTTATAAATAAAATAAAATGAAAATGAAAATTTTAAAACTATAATTTTGTGCAATCACTTTGCAAAATAATTTGGTATTACGCACGCAGTACACTTAAAGATATACACATCCTCTCTTGAGAATATATTACCCTGGAGAAACAGTTGCACCTATGCACAAGTAGACAAAATAATGCTTATAGCAGCACTAATGTTTATAGCAGCAGTATGGCTCACTAAAAATTGGGGAGAAAAAGCAGATGTCCATACAGTCAAATGTAAAAATCAACTTTGACATATTCATGGTTTGGTTTGTTTTTGTAGAGACAGGGTCTCCCTATGTTACTCAAGCTGGTCTCAAACTACTCGGCCCAAGTGACCCTCCTGCCTCAGCCTCCCAAAGTTCTAGGATTACAGGTGTGAGCTGCCACGCCTGGCCCATCTTCATGTTTAATCAGATACAAAAGACCAGTGAAAATTATTTAATACAGCTCACACAATTATGGTGGTCAATTTCAGAATATATTGGCAGGGAACAAATCACAAAATGGTACACTGCTACGTTTCCATTATATAAAATTCAAAACAGGCAAGTTAATCAACATATTGTTTAGAGATGCATACATAATTGGTTGAACTGACATGAAGCACGAGAAAAAGATACATAAACTTCATGTTAAGTGTTAGGGGAATGGGATGGGGGAGGAGCACAGGGCACTTTAAAGGTAAACAAAGTTTTGTTGTTACTTTTGAGACAAGGTCTTGCTCTGTCACCCAAACTGGAGTGCAGTAGCATGATCATGGCTCAGTCCAGCCTGGGCCTCCCAAGCTGAACTGATGCTCCTGTCTCAGCCTCCTGAGCAGCTGGGACCACAGATGTGCACCACCGTGCCCAGCTAATTTTCGTGTTTTTCATAGAAATGGGGTTTCCCCCAAATTGCCCAGGCTGGTCTCAAACTCCTGGGCACAAGTGATCTGCTCACTCCCACCTCCCAAAGTGCTGGGATTACAGGCATGAGCCACCACACCAGCCATCTTTAACAGAAGTTTATCAGGTAAAGCCTGTAATGATCAACACAATGGCTCAGTTCCTTCACGGAATACCCTCTTATTTCCATGATTCTTGCCCTCTTTTGTTATCTTGCACCATTTGAATTATCTTCCTTGTTGTAATGGGTGTCACATTATCTGCAAGTGCAGGCAGTATTGAATTCTGTACATAACGATGGAACCAAACTCCCTAAGATGATGTCCCTTACCAGGCTATGACTGAATGTAATTAAAGGAGCCCCACCACCAATGGCACCATATATGGCTTAGTGATTGAGACCGTAGGAGAATGTAAAAAAGCAACCTCAAATCTTTTATCCTAGCTGCCTTGTATGGGATTTCAAAAAATTTTTTCTTTTTGTTTTGAGATGGAGTCTCGAAACTGTCACCCAGGCTGGAGTGCAGTGGCGCAATCTCGGCTCACTGCAACCTCTGCCTCCCGGGTTCAAGGGATTCTCCTGCCTCAGCCTCCCGAGTAGCTGGGATTACAGGCGCGTGCCACCACATGCCTGCTAATTTTTGTATTTTTAGTACAGAAGGTGTTTTGCCACATTGGTCAGGCTGATCATGAACTCCTGGCCTCAAGTGATCCACCCACCTTGGCCTCCCAAACTGTTGGGATTACAGGCGTGAGCCCGAGTCCAGTAAAAAAAAATAAAAAAATAAAAAAAGCTTTTTAATACAGACAAGGTCTCTCACTGTGTTGCCCAGGCTGGTTTTGAGCTTCTGGCCTCAAGCAATCCTCCTTACTCAGTTTCCCAAAGTGCTGGGATTATAGGTGTGAGCTACCGTGTCCAGCTGGATTGTAAAATTCTTTTTTTAAAAAAAAAAGATTACATGGTGCAGCCACTTTTAAACAACAATCTGGCAATTTCTCAAAAAGTTAAACATAGAGTTACCATTTGAAGCCAGGCATGGTGGCTTGCACCTGTAATCCCAACACTTTGGGAGGCTGAGGCAGGAGGATCGCTTGAGCCCAGGAGTTCAAGACCAGCCTGGCCAACATGGTAAAACCCTGCCTCTACTAAAAAATAAAAATACAAAAATTAGCTGGGCATGGTGGTGGGCACCTGTAATCCTAGCTACTTGGGAAGCTGAGGCAGGAGAATCACTTGAACCTGGGAGGCAGAGGTTGCAGTGAGCTGAGACTGCGCCACTGCACACCAGCCTGGGCAACAACAGAGTGAGACTCCGTCTCAAAAAAAAAAAAAAAAAAACCAGCCTGGAAAACATAGCAAACCCCATCTCCAATAAACAAACAAACAAACAAACAAACAAACAAGTTCTAAGAGATACAGCTTTATATTAAAAAAAAAAAAAAGTTACTGGCCACGTGTGGTGGCTCATGCCTGTAATCCCAGCATTTTGGGAGCCCAAGGTGGGTGGATCACCTGAGGTCAGGAGTTTGAGGTCAGGAGTTTGAGACCAGCCTTGCCAACATGGTGAAACCCCATCTCTACTAAAAATACAAAAAATTAGCCGGATGTGGCGGCGGGTGCCTGTAATCCCAGCAACTTGGGAGGCTGAGATGGGAGAGTGGCTTGAGCCCAGGAAGCAGAGGTTGCAGTGAGCCAAGATCACACCACTGCACTTCAGCCTGGGAGACAGAGCCAGACCTTGTCACAAAAAAAAAAAAAAAAAAAAAAAAGGTTACCATTTGACCTCACAATTCCACTCCTGGAGAGCCAAGAGAATTGCAAACAAAAATTCCAAACAAAAAGTTGTACGGGAGTGTTCATAGCAGCATCATAATACCCAAAAAGTGGAAGCAACTCAAATGTTCATCAACTGATTAATGGATAAACAAAATGTGGCAAATTCACACAGCAGAATGGTATTCAGCCATGAAAAGGAATGAAGAAATAATGCATACTACAGCATAGATGAATGTTGAACATATTATGCCAAGTGAAAGAAGATAGTCACAAAAGGCCCTGTATTGGATGACTGCATGTCTATGAAAGTCCAGAATAGACACATCTATGGAACAGAAAGATTAGTGGTTGGGTTGCCTAGGGTGGGTGAGAGGCAATTGGGAAGTGGTGAAAATATTCAAAAACAGGCCGTGGCTCACACCTGTAATCCCACCACTTTGCGATTACACTTGAGGTCAGGAGTTTGACACCAGCCTGGCCAACATGGTAAAACTCCATCTGTATTAAAAATACAAAAATTAGCTGGGCATGGTGGTGCATGCCTGTAATCCCAGTTACTCGAGATTAACTGGGAGGCATGAGAATCGCTTGAACCCAGGAGCCAGAGGTTGCAGTGAGCCAAGTTCATGCCATTGCACTCCTGCCTCGGCGACAGAGCAAGACTCTGTCTCAAGAAAAAAAAAATTGTGATGATGGTTGCCCAATTCTGTGATTAAACTAAAAACCACTGAAGTGTACACTTTTAATTGAGTTAATTTTATGTAGGTTAATTAGATCTAAACAAAACTTTTTTTTTAAGGTTAAGGCTTTACAAAAGAAACAAAACCAAAACAAAAAAAGGGATAAAAACATGGGCTCTAATCATGTGGAAATCTTTAGACAGTTAATTTTTTAATGGCATGAAAAAGAAGGAAATTGACAAAGAGCCAACAAAATCTTGAGATAATTTTCTAGGAATCTGGGGTTCCCACCATGAAGTCTCCTCAAACTCATTAGCATATACAGTTCCGAGGCTTAGAGAAATTTCAGAAAATTCTTCCGATGAACCTACAGCATTGAATGCCAAAATACCCACTTTTTTTGTTTGTGCATTTTGAGACAGGGTCTTGTTCTCTTGCCCAGGCTGGAGTGCAGTGGCACAATCATAGCTCAGTGAAGCCTCAACCTCTCAGGTTCAAGCAGTCCTCCTGTCTCAGCCTCCAAAGTAGCTAGGACTACAGATGCGTACCACCACTTCCAGCTAATGTCTTTATTTTATGCTTTGTAGAAACAGTGTCCATTGCCCAGGCTGGTCTCAAACTCCCAGGCTCAAGCAATCCTCCCACCTCAGCCTCCCAAAATGCTGGGATTACAGGTGTGAGCCATCGCATCAGGCCCCCACTTTTAATATTAAGTCAGTAGTCCCTTGTCCCATACTTGCAAATTTCTCTTTAACATTGAGATGGTTTGAAAATTAGAAAATAAGGCAGAGCATGGTGGCTCATGCCTGTAATCTCAGCACTGAAGGAAGCTGAGGCTGGAGGATCACTTGAGGTCAAGAGTTCAAGACCAGTCTGGCCAACATGGTGAAACCCTGTCTCTACTGCAAATTCAAAAATGAGCCAGACATGGTAGCAGGAGCCTGTAATCCCAGCTACTCGGGAGGCTAAGGCAGGAGAATCGCTTGAACCCGGGAGGGGGAGGTTGCAGTGAGCCGAGATCGGGCCACTGCACTCCAGCATCGATGATAGAGTGAAACTCCATCTAAAATAATAATAATAATAATAAATTAAGTGGCATTCCTTATCAAAAAAAGAATCAAGGTGGTAATAGAGAAAGAAGATCGACAAGAAGGACAGAACCTCTTGATCCAGCTCCCAGTGGGGTTCCTGAGACCTTTCACAAACGTGTGTGGGAAGTGGTCATGATTGAGAAGAAACTCTTTCAAGTTTACCGTGACAGGAACACAGTGGAGAGTGTTGCCTAGGCTTACTAATGAGCTCCTTAAGGGCAGCAGAATTAATTCAGGGCCGTATGGGGATGCCACTGTGAAAGGGATCAAAGGTAAAGTCTGGTTCAAAGTTGGAATGTGTGATTTTTAAAAATATATAATGTATATTGTGACAGTGTCTCCCTTACCTGAATGCTAATAAGGGTATGGATAATAACGTCTGAATGGAAATTTCTTTCCCTGCTGAGTAAAATGAAATAAGAAATGACATGTACATCTTTCTCCAGTTGGACATGCAAAAATGAGAGCCTTTACCATTACCCAAGCCAATTCACAAAGTATGTCTGAAGCCGTATCAGAGACCTGGGCCAGGCACAGTGGTTCACGCCTGTCATCCCGGTGCTTTGGGAGGCCGAGGCGGGAAGGTCACTTGAGGCCAGGAGTTCAAGACCAGCCTGGGTAACATGGCAAAACCCCATCTCTACAAAAAATACAAAAATTAGCTGGGTGTGGTGGCGGGCGCCTGTAATCCCAGCTACTTGAAGAGCTGAAGTGAGGCTGGGCGCGGTGGCTCACGCCTGTAATCCCAGCACTTTGGGAGGCCGAGGCAGGCAGATCACGAGGTCAGGAGTCCGAGACCAGCCTGACCAACATGGTGAAACTCCGTCTCTACTAAAATACAAAACTTAGCCAGGCGTGGTGGTGCACGCCTGTAATCCCAGCTACTCAGGAGGTTGAGGCAGCAGAATTGCTTGAACCTGGGAGACGGAGGTTGCAGTGAGCCGAGATTGTGCCACTGCACTCCAGCTGGGATGACAGAGGGAGACTCTGTCTCAAAAACAAAAAGAACTGAACGGGAGGACTGCTTGAGCCCAGGGAGGTCGAGACTGCAGTGAACCATGACTGCACCACTGCACTCCAGCCTGAGTGACAGAGCAAGACCCTGTCTCTTAAAAAAAAAAAAAAGAAAGAAAGAAAAAGAAAAGATACCTGAAGAGCAACAAGAAATTGTTTTCCTAATAAAGGAAAAATTTTTTTGGCAATTTTATAACTTTATATGATGTATTTGACAATCAGCGATTAGTTCTCATCCACATTGTCTACAGATTTTTCAAAGTAGTAACAGGTACATAGGTAGCCAAAGTATAGAGCTTATTTGGTGAATCTTCAGCCTCATTCCGTTTTCTGGACAACAGCACACAGATACCGTATGGGATATTCCTTTGGCCCAGACAGCTTTGTTCAGCCTGGTATCAATGCGCACATCTGGAGTTCCCATCTCCTTCATGGCATATTTCAGAATTTGAGTGCCCGAGGGGCACGCTTCTTGAAGCCCACTTCATGGATGTGCTTGTGAGTGTTGATGGTGTATTCTCGGGTCACCACCTCATTGATGGAAGAATGGCCCTTTTTCTTCTCGCCACCCTTCTTTGCGGAAGCCATTCTGCCGGGTATCGTTAACGAAATTTTTTTTTTTTTTTGAGACGGAGTCTCGCTCTGTCGCCCAGGTTGGAGTGCACTGGCGCGATCTCCACTCACTACAAGCTCCGCCTCCCGGGTTCACGCCATTCTCCTGCCTCAGCCTCCCAAGTAGCTGGGACTACAGGCGCCCGCCACCATGCGCGGCTAATTTTTGTATTTTTAGTAGAGACGGGGTTTCACGGTGTTAGTCAGGATGGTCTCGATCTCCTGACCTTGTGATCCGCCTGTCTCGGCCTCCCAAAGTGCTGGGATTACAGGCGTGTGCCACCGTGCCTGGCCTCGTTAATGAAATATTAATGCAGGTATATTACAAATAGAATGTATATACAAGTAGTATGCACAAACTCACTGTATGACACCCTGGTGTGGCCAGTGGGAGAGGCTGACAGATCATAGAGACTCACAGTAGACTACAGGGGAGTCAACCAAACAGCATCCCCAAGTAGCCTCAGAAGCCTGGAATATGATGCAGACTACACAACTTACACAGCAAACTGAAAGTGACTGGTATTTCACAGCTGATCTGGCTAGTCAATTTTGCTCCATGTCAGTTGCTAGAGAGCCAATAATAATTTGCATTTATGTGCGATAGTCTACAATATACATGTACTGTATCTCTTGAAAGATATATGAACTCTCGCATACTGTCACAAGCTGGTAAGGTGAGACGTAGAGCTAATATAACGACATTATTTTAGTATGCTATATTGATGATATGATTATCTGGGAGATTATGGGTTAAGATAAAAGCAATCATATTTATTTATTTATTTAGAGATGGAGTCTCACTATGTAGCCCAGACTAGTGTCAAACTCCTGGGCTCAAGCGATCTTCACGCCTCAGCCTCCCAAAGTGCTGGGATTATAGGCGTGAGTCACCTCACTCAACCTAAAACAAACTTATTAAGCTCATAGTCAAATTAGGGATGGTTAATGAATTGCAAAAATCCAGGACCCACACAGACTGCAATTCATGAAGAATTACATGGCTTTCAATGACCTATGACCTACCACATGCAGGCAACTTGGAATACATTGTCACTCCCCACCCCTCAGAGTAAACAAGAAGCTAAATGCCTAGTGGGCCTATGTGGCTTTTGGAGACTCATATTCCTTACTCGGCCTCAGTATATAAAATCATCCAGAAAAGGGATCATCTTTGATTGGCTGGAACAATAACACACCTTCTTAGGTCTGCAGAAAACTGTAGCCCAAAGTATTCTATTAGAATGTGATCCCACCACTAAAATAACATGAGAAGTGTTGGCCGCCCACACTCACGGCAGCTGATTCTCTAGCAAAAGCCTAGAGCTGCCTGCTGGGCACAATGACTCATGCCTGTAATCCCAACAATTTGGGAGGCTGAGATGAGAGGATTGTTTGAGGCTAGGAGTTTGAGACAAGCCTGGGCAACAGAGCCAGACTCCATCTTTAAGAAAATAAGAAAATTAAGGAAATAAAAAAGCCAGGCGTGGTGGCACGTGTCTGTGGTCCTAGCTACTCAGGAGGCTGAGGCAGGAGGATCCCACTTGAGGCAACCAGGAGGTTTGAAATAAATAAACATTGGCCAGTTGCACTGGCTCATGCCTGTAATCCCAGCACTTTGGGAGGCTGAGGCCTGCAGATAACTTGGGATCAGGAGTTTGAAACCAGCCTGGCCAACATGGTGAAACCCTGTCTCTACTAAAAATACAAAAACTTAGCTAGGTATGGTGGCATGCACCTGTAATCTCAGCTACTTGAGAGGCTGAGGCAAGAGAATCGCTTGAACCCAGGAGACGACGGTTGCCGTGAGCCGAGATCATGCCACTGCACTCCAACCTGGCTGAGAGATTCGGTCTCAAATAAATGGATAAACAAACAAACATTGGCCAGGTGTTGTGGCTCATGCCTGTAATCCCAGCATTTTGGGAGGCTAAGGCGGGAAGATCACCTGAGGTCATGAGTTTGAGACCAGCCTGGCCAACATGGTGGAACCCCATCTCTAACAAAATACAGAAGTTAGGTGGGCATGGTGGCACACATCTGTAATCCCAGCTACTCAGAAGACCGAGGCATGAGAATTGCTTGAACCCAGGAAGCGGAAGCTGCAGTGAGCCAAGATCATACCACTGCACTCCAGCTGAGGCCACAGAATGAGTTTACTCTGTCTCAAAAAAGAAGTAAAAAAATTTTTTTTAAATAAATATATTCAGGAACAAGTAGCCTCTCCTCCTAGGACTTACTCTAGAGATGTCCAGGGACCTGCCTGCTACTATTGCCATATGTACCCCTCTATTCAACCAATTGCCAGAGGATTCCAGGCAACTGGCTGGCCCACAGATGACAGTTCCAGAATCACAAGCCATAGGTCAACACGGAGAGCTGCTACCTGAGTCCAGGAGATTGGCAAACACAAGCTGACCCAGGGGCTATATTCAGCGCAGTAATTAATGAACTGGACACAGATAAAGGACGCATTGGTTGGCTGTAGACTGACTTTTGTCAATGGACTTGCAGTGTGGCTTAAATGGGTTCTTACATTACTGGAGAATACAGTGTATTCCCATGTGGACTACTGCTCTTGGGAAACCTCCAAGGGAATTTAAAAGGCAAGTGAGACCAGGTGCAGTGACTCATGCCTATAGTCCCAGCATTTGGAGAGGCCAAGGTGGGAGGACTGCTTGAGGCCAGGAGTTAGAGACAAGCCTGGGCAACACAGCAGGACCCCCTCTCTACAAAATTAAAAAAAAATTAGCTAGGTATAATGGCACACGCCTGTGGTCCAGCTACTTGGGGAGCTGAGGGAGGAGAATCACTTGAGTCCAGGAGGTTGAGGCTGCAGTGAGCTATGATTGTACCACTGCACTCCAGCCTGGGCTCAAGTGATCTTCCTGCCTCAGCTTCCCAAACTGCTGGGATTACAGGCATGAGTGGTCATACCTGGTCTGTTTGGCTTTGAACAGCCATATTGGTTTGTTTGGCACTCTCAGTGACGTTTTCTCAGATCAAGACACTCACTCCACAGCCCATGCCGAACAATATCGAGCAAAGAATCAGCACATTCAATGGATTTATCACATTCTTTATCACTCGTGAAGTCTCAGGTTAACAGAAAATTAAAATGGGCAATTAAAACACTATCACGTCTGTAATCCCAGCACTTTGGGAGGCCGAGGTCAGATCGAGACCATCCTGGCCAACATGGTGAAACTCCGTCTCTACTAAAAATACGAAAATTAGCTGGGCATGGTGGTGCATGCTTGTAATCCCTGCTACTTGGGAGGCAGAGGCAGGAGAATCGCTTGAACCAGGCTGTGGCAGGCAGATCGCTTGAGGCCAGGAGTTCCACATAAGCCTAAGCAATCTAGTGAGACCCCATATCTATAGATAATTTAAAAATGAGCCAAAAGTCGTTCATAGTGGTTAAGTAGCTGTAGTCCCAGCTACTCAGGAGGCTGAAGTGGGAGGATCATTTGAACCCAGGATTGAAGGCTAGAGTGAGCTACGATTGTGTCACTGCACTCCAGCCTGGGCAACAGAGGGAAACCTTGTCTTGAAAATAAAAAAAATAAATGAGGAGACGTGACAAAGGAGTGACACTCAGCCTACAACCACGTGGCATTTTGTTTAGAGAGGGACTAAGTGTAGGCCTCTTTGGACAAATTATTATGCTTTTGTGGTGGGAACTGGGGAAGGAAGGAGAGGTGTGATGGTTAATAGTGAGTGTTAACTTGATTGAAGGATGCAAAGTATTGTTCTTGGGTGTGTCTGTGAGGGTGCTGCCAAAGGAGATTAACATTTGAGTCAGTGGACTGGGAGAGGCAGACCCACTCTCAATCCAGCTGGGCACCATCTAATCAGCTGCCAGCGAGGCCAGAATAACAAGCAGGCAGAAGAACGTGAAGAGATTAGACTGGCTTAGCCTCCAAGCCTACATCTTTCTCCTGTGCTGGATGGTTCCTGCCTTCAAACATCAGACTCTTTTGGAACTCAAACTAGCTTCCTTGCTCCTCAGCTTGCAGATGGCCTATGATGGGACCTTGAGATTGTGTGAGTTAATACTCCTTAATAAACTCATATACATATATACACACACACACACACACACACACATATATATATATTCTATTAATTCTATCACTTTAGAGGACCCTAATACAGATTTTGGTACCAGAAGTGGGGTCCAGAACAGGAGAAGGCTTTGCAACAGGTCCAGGCTGCTGTGCAAGCTGCTCTGACACTTGGGCCATATGACCCAGCGGATCCAATGGTGCTTGAGGTGTCAGTGGCAGATGGGGATGGTGTTATAGTCCTCTAGGATTTTAAAGCAACGCCCTGCCATCTTCTGCAGATAACCACTCTCCTTTTCAGAGACAGCTCTTCGTCTGTTACTGGGCTTTGGTGGAAACTGAACATTTGACTATGGGTCATCAAGTCACCATGCAACCTTAACTACCTGTCATGAACTGGGTGTTTTCTGACCCACCTAGCCATAAAGTGGGTCATGCACAGCAGCATTCCATTATCAGATGGAAGTGGTATATATGTGATCGGGCTCCAGCACGTCCTGAAGGCCTAAGTAAGTTACATGAGGAAGTGGCTCAAATGCTCATGGTCTCCACTCCTGCCACCCTGCCTTCTCTTCCCCAGCCTGCACCAATGGCCTCATGGGGAGTTCCCTATGATCAGTGGACAGAGGAAGAGAAGACTAGGGGCTGGTTCACAGGTGGTTCTGCACGATATGCGGGCACCACCCAAAAGTGGACAGCTGCAGCACTATAGCCCCTTTCTGGGACACCCCTATGGACAGCAGTGAAGAAAAACCTTTCCAGTTGGCAGAACTCCAAGCAGTGCACCTGGCTGTGCACTTTGCATGGAAAGAGAAATGGCCAGGTGTGCAATTATTTACTGATTGATGGGCTGTAGCCAATGGTTTGGCTCAATGGCCAGGGACTTGGAAGAAGCATGATTGGAAAACTAGTGACAAAGAAATTTGGATAACTATGTGGATGGACCTCTCTGAGTGGTCAAAAACTGTGAAGATACTTACTGTGAAGATATCTGTATCTCATGTGAGTGCTCACCAAAGGGTGATCTCAGCAGAGGAGGATTTTAATAATCAAGTGGATAGGGTGACTCATTCTGTAGATACCACTCAGCCTCTTTCCCCAGCCACCTCTGCCACCGCCCAATGGGCCCATAAACAAAGTGGCCATGGTGGCAGGGATGGACTTTCTCAGCAACATGGACTTTCACTCACCAAGGCAGACCTGGCTACAGCCACTGCTGAGTGCCCAATTTGCCAGCAGCAGTGCCCAACACTAAGCCCTTGATATGGCATCATTCCTTGGGTGATCACCCATCTACTTGGTGGCAGGTTGATTATACTGGACCTCTTCCATCATAGAAAGGGCGGAGGTTTGTCCTCCCTGGAATAAATACTCCAGATTTGAGTTTGCCTATTCTACAGACAATGCTTCTGCTAAAACTACCATCTGTGGATTCACGGAATGCCTTATCCACCGTCATGGTATTCCACACAGCACTGCCTCTGACCAAGGCACTCACTTTACGGCTAAAGAAGTGCGACCGTGGGCTTATGCTCTTGGAATTCACTGATCCTACCATGCTCCCCATCATCCTGAAGCAGTTGGATAGAAAGGTAGAATGGCCTTTTGAAGTCACAATTACAATGCCAACTAGGTGATAATACTCTGCAGGGCTGGGGCAAAATTCTCCAGAAGGCCATGTCTGCTCGGAATCAGCATCCAATATACGGTACTGTTTATCCCATAGCCAGGATTCACGGGTCCAGGAATCAAGGGGTGGAAGTAGAAGTGGCATCACTCACCATCACCCCTAGTGATCCACTAGAAAATTTTGGCTTCCTGTTCCCACAACATTACATTCTGCTGGCTTAGAGGTCTTAGTTCCAGAGGGAAGAATGCTGCCACCACTTTGGAGTCCTGCCACCTTTAAGTCAACAGGCTAAGAAGGGAGATACAACCTTCTGGGATGATTCACTGGGACTATCAAGATGCAATCAGTCTACTACTCCACAGAGGAGGTAAGGAAGAGTATGTGTGGAACACAGGAGATCCTTTAGGGTGTCTCTTAGTATTACCATGCCCTGTGATTAAGGTCAATGGGAAACTATAACAGCCCAACCCAGGCAGGACTACAAATGGCCCAGACCCTTCAGGAATGAAGGCTTGGGTCACTCCAGGAAAAAACCTGCTGAGATGCTCGCTGAAGGCAAAAAGAATACAGAATGGGTAGTAGAAGAAGGTAGTCATCAATACCAGCTATGACCATGTGACCAGTTGCAGAAACAAGGACTATAATTGTCATGAGTATTTCCTCCTTCTTTTGTTAAAAACATGTTTGTGCACATATATGATTGTACTAAGAATATATCTTCATTTTATTTCCTTTCTCCTTTATCGTATGAATAAAATTTATTGACTTCATATAAGCATTTCAGTGTTAGCTTTATATAACAGCATTTGGGTTGAGGATTGGTGCGTTTCCAGTTGTATGAAGGATACTTGCATTATGTTAGGCATAATTATGACATTATTATTGTCTTTATTTGAAGATTATGTATAATCTCAGAAGATGTGTATGGGTTAAAGTTGACAAGGGCTGAACTTGTGATGGTTAATACTGTCAACTTGATTGAAGGATGCAAAGTATTGTTCCTGGGTGTGTGTGTGAGGCTGTTGCCAGAGGAGATTAACCTTTGAGTCACGGGGCTGGAAAAGGCAGACCCACCCTTAAACTAGGTGGGCACAATCTAATCAGCTGCCAGTGTGGCAAAAATAAAAATGAGGCAGAGGAACATAAAGAGGTTAGACTGGCTTAGCCTCCGAGCCTACATCTTTCTCCCATGGTTGACGGTTCCTGCCCTAGAACATCAGACTCCAAGTTCTTCAGCTTTGGGACTCAGAATGGCTTCCTTTGCTCCTCAGCTTGCAGACAGCCTATTGTGGAACGTTGTGATCCTGTGAGTTAATACTCCTTGAGAAACTCTCTTGTATATATACATCCATCCTAATAGTTCTGCTCCTTTAGAGAACTGTCACTAATACAAGGGGTGACAACAGAGGAAATTACATGTTAGACTTTTATACTTTACCTCAATTTTCATTACTTTTTGCAGAAAAAAGATTTCACATAAAAATCACATAATAATAATTTATTCCAATTTATTAAGGCAGGAGCTGGACCTAAAGAGGGCGCTGAGAGGCTGGAGATGGGCTTGGGAGAGGTCAACTGAAGGAAAATTTGGGCCTAAGGAGACTGCAGGAGGCAAGAGCTGGGCAAAAACAGGTTATTGTGAGGCAGGAGTTGGGTCTTCATAAAAGGGCCAATGTAAGGCAGAAGCAGGGCCTGCAGAGTCCACTAGCAGGCAGGACCAGGGCATGGAAAGGCTGACAGGAGGCAGAAAGTTGCCCTCGGGAGGCCGCCATGAGGCAGGAGTTGGTTCTTGAAAGGAGGCAAGAGCTGGGCCTGTAGTGGTTGCTAAAAGGCAGGAACTTGGTCTGGAAGGCCGTGGTAAGGCAAGAGCTGGGCCAAAAGAGGCCACTGGGAAGCAGGAGCTGGGCCTCAGGGGGCCACCGTAAAACAGGAGCTGGGACTTGGAAGGCAGACGTGAAGCAAAAGCTGGCTCTTGGAAGGCTGACGAGAGGCAGAAGCTGGGCCTGGTGAGGTCGACTTGAGAAAGTCTGGGGCCTGGAGAGATCCCTGGGAGGCAGGAGCTAAACTTGTAGAGGCTGCCGGAAGGCAGGAGCTGGGCCTGGTGAGGTCAACATGAAGAAGTTCTAGGCCTGGAAAGGCCACTGGGAGAAAGGAGCTGGGGGTAAAGAGGCTGTTGTAAGGCTTGAGCTAGGCCTGCAGAGGCTGCCAGGAGGCAAGAGCTGGGCCTGGAGATGCCAAATTGAGGAAGTTTTAGGCCTGCAGAGGCTGTAAAGAGAAAGGAGCTAAGCCTGGAGAGACTGGTGAAAGGCAGGAGGTAGGGCTAAAGAGGCCATTGGCAGGCAAAAGCTGGGCCTCTGAAGGCTGCAAGGAGGCAGGACCTGGGCCTGGTGAGGTTGACTTAAGGACGTTTTGGTCCTGGAGAGGCCAATGGGAGGAAGGAGCTGGGCCTAAAGAGGCCATTGAAAGGATGAAGCCAGGCCTGTAGAGGCCACCAGAAGGCAGGAGCTGGGCCTGAGAAGAACAAATTAAGAAACTTTTAGGCCTGTAAGGGCCCCAAAGAGGCAGGAGCTAGGCATGCAGGGAGAGGCAGCTGTGAGCAGAAGCTGGGCCACTAGAGGTTGCCAAGAGCAGGAGCATGGCTTGAAGAGGTCCCAGTAAGAATGAGCTGAGTCTAAAGTGGTCACTGTTAGGAAGAAGCTGAGATCCTAGAGGACACTCAGAGGCACAAGCTGGGCCTGGAGAGCTTGACTGGAAAAAACTATGGGCTTAAAAAGGCCACCAAGGAAGAAGCTGGGCCTGGAGTGGCCAGAGGAAGACAGAAGGTGGGACATGGGAGGCCGCCGTTAAACAGGAGCTGGAAGGCGGCCGTGAGGCAAAAGCGGAGCCATTAAAGGCCTACCAGACACAGGAGCTAGGCCTGGTGAGACTGACATGAGAAAGTTCTTCATCTGGAGAGACAACTGAAAGGCAAGAGCAGGGCCTAAATAGTACATTGGAAAAATGGAGTTGGGCCTCTAGAAACTGATGAAAAGCATGAACAGGGCTTGGAGACGCTGTAAAGAGGAAGGCACAAAAATGGCCTGGGAAGGCCAATGTGAGGCAAGAGCTGGGCCTGGGGGGTCCACTGGGAGGAGGCAGAGGCCATGCCTCCAGGGGCCTACGACAGGCAGGAGCTGGGCCTGGCGAGGCCGACTTCAGGATGCTTTGGGCCTGCACAGGCCATTGGCGGGAGGCAGGAGCTGGGCCTGGAGGGGCTGACTTGAGAAAGCCTTGGGCCGGGAGACGCTGTCGGGATGGGCGGGAGCTGGGCCTGGAGAGGCCAGTGTGAGGCAGGATCCGAGCTTGTTGAGGCTGCCAGGAGGCCGGCAGGAACGTGGCTGGGGAAGGCCACCGTGAGGCAAGAGCTGGGCCTGGGAAGGCTGCTGTGAGGCAAGATCTGGGCCTGGAGGAGGTTTTGGGCCTATGAAGGCTGCCAGGAGCTGGACAGGAGCCGAGTCAAAAGAGGCTGTTTGGAGACAGGGACTGGGCCTGCAAGGGAGAGCTGGGCCTGGAGAGGAGGCTGAGAGGCAGCCACTGGGCCGCGGGAAGCCGAGTTGGGCCTGCAGAGGCCGCCACAGGGAAAAAGCTAGGCCTAAAGAGACTGTTGCGAGGGACAAGCTGGGCCTTAAGAGGCCATTGGGACACAGGAGCCGAGCCTGCGGAGGCCGCTGAAGGGCAGGAGCCTGGCCTGCAGAAGGCCACGGTGAGGCACAAGATGAGCCTAAAGAGGCCATCAGGAGGAAGGAGTTGGGTCTGTCAAGGCTGCCGCCAGGCAGGCGGAAACGTGGCCAGGGGAGGCTGACACGAGGCAAGAGCTTGGCCTGGAGAGGCCGTTGTCAGGCAGGAGCTGGGCCTCTCCAGGCCACTGGGGAGCTGAAGATGGGGCCTGGAAGGCCTGACTTAGAGGAGCCTGGGGCCTACAAAGGTTGCCAGGAGCTGGGCAGGAGCTGGGCAGGAGCTGGGCCAAATGTGGTTGTTGTGAGGCAGGAGCTGGGCCGGCAGACGCAGCTGGGAGGGAGAGCTGGGCCCGGAAAGGCTGGCTGAAAACAGTTCTGGGCCTGGACGGGATGCCGAGAGGCAAGAGCTGGGCCCATGGAGGCTGCCAAGAGGCAGGAGCTTGGCCTGAGGTGGCCACGCTGAGGCAAGAGCTGAGCCTGGGGGGCGTCCACTGGGAGAAGGCAGAGGCCATGCCTCCAGGAGCCAACAACAGGCAGGAGCTGGGCCTGGCGAGACCGACTTCAGGACACTTTGGGCCTGCACAGGCCATCAGTGGGAGGCAGGAGCTGGGCCTGCAGGTGCTGACTTGAGAAAGTCTTGGGCCAGGAGACGCCATCGGGGTGGGCCCGAGCTGGGCCTGGAGAAGTCACTGTGAGGCATGAGCTGGGCCTAGAGAGGCCAGTGTGAGGCAGGAGCCGGGCTTGTTGAGGTTGCTGGGAGGCCGGCAGGAACATGGCTGGGGAAGGCCGCTGTGAGGCAAGATCTGGGCCTGGGAAGGCCACTGCAAGGCAAGAGCTGGGCCTGGAGATCTGGACCGGAGAAGGTTTCAGGCCTACCAAGGCTGCCAGGAGCTGGGCAGGAGCTGAGTGAAAAGAGGCTGTTTGGAGACAGAGGCTGGGCCTGTAGGCGCAGCCGCGAGAGAAAGCTGGGCCTCTAGAGGAGGCTGGGAGGCAGCCACTGGGCCACGGGAGGCCAACTTGGGCCTGGAGAGGCCGCCACAGGGGAAAAGTTGGGCCCAAAGAGACTGTTGTGAGGGACAAGCTGGGCCTTAAGAGGCCATCGGGACACAGGAGCCGGGCCTGCAGAGGCCGCCAAAGGGGAGGAGCCTGGCCTGCAGAAGCCCGCGGTGAGGCACGAGATGAACCTAAAGAGGCCATCGGGAGGCAGGAGCTGGGTTTGTCGAGGCTGCCGCCAGGCAGGGGAAAACATGGCCTGGGGAGGCCGATGCAAGGCAAGAGCTGGGCCTGGAGAAGCCATTGTCAGGCAGGAGCTGGGCCTCTCTAGGCTGCCAGGGAGCCAAAGGTGGGGACTGGAAGGCCTGACTTAGAGGAGCCTGGGGCCTACAAAGACTGCCAGGAGCTGGGCAGGAGCTGGGCTGAGCGTGGTTGTCGTGAGGCAGGAGCTGGGCCAGCAGACGCAGCTGGGAGGGAGAGCTGGGCTGGGAGAGGCTGGCTGGAAACCATTCTGGGCCTGGAGAGGATGCCGAGAGGCAAGAGCTGGGCCCGTGGAGGCTGCCAAGAGGCAGTTGCTTGGCCTGAGGTGGCCACGCTGAGGCAAGAGCTGGGGCTGGTGGGTCCACTGGGAGGAGTCAAAGGCTGTGCCTCCAGGGGCCAACGACAGGCAAGAGCTGCGCCTTGTGGGGCTGGTTTGAGAAAGCCTTGGGCCGGGAGACGCCATCGGGGTGGGCGGAAGCTGGGCCTGGAGAGGCCAGTGTGAGGCAGGAGCCGGGCTTGTTGAGGCTACCGGGAGGCTGGCAGGAACGTGGCCGGGGAAGGCCACCATGAGGCAAGAGCTGGGCCTGGGGGTGGTCCACTGGGAGGAGGCAGAGGCCGTGGCTCCAGGGGCCTGCTACGACAGGCAGGAGCTGCGCCTGGCAAGGCTGACTTCAGGACACTTTGGGCCTATACAGGCCATTGGCGGGAGGCAGGAGCTGGGCCTGGAGGGTCCAACTTGAGAAAGCATTGGGCTGGGAGATGCCGTCAGGATGGGCAGGAGCTGGGCCTGAGAGGCCGCCGTGAGGCATGAGCTGGACCTAGAGAGGCCAGTGTGAGGCAGGAGAAGGGCTTGTTGAGGCTGCTGGGAGGCCAGCAGGAACGTGGCCAAAGAAAGCCACCGTGAGGCAAGATCTGGGCCTGGGAAGGCTGCTGCGAGGCAAGCGCTGGGCCTGGAGATCTGCACCAGAGGAGGTTTCGGGCCTACGAAGGCTGCCAGGAGCTGGGCAGGAGCTAAGTCAAAAGAGGCTGGAGACAGAGGCTGGGCCTGTAGGCGCAGCCACAAGAGAGAGCTGGGCCTGGAGAGGAGGCCGGGAGGCAGCCACTGGGCCGTGGGAGGCCGATTTGGGCCTGGAGAGGCTGCCACAGGGGAAAAGCTGGGCCTAAAGAGACCGTTGCGAGGGACAAGCTGGGCCTAAAGAGGCCATCGGGATACAGGACCCAGGCTTGCAGAGGCCGCTGAAGAGCAGGAGCCTGGCCTGCAGGAGGTCACGGTGAGGCATGAGATGAGCCTAAAGAGGCCATCGGGAGGCAGGAGCTGGGTGTGTCGAGGCTGCCACCAGGCAGGCAGAAACACGGCCAGGGGAGGGTGACACAAAGCAAGAGCTTGGCCTGGAGAGGCCGTTGTCAGGCAGGAGCTGGGCCTCTCCAGGCTGCCGGGGAGCCGAAGGTGGGGCCTGGAAGGCCTGACTTAGAGGAGCCTGGGGCCTACAAAGGCTGCCAGAAGCTGGGAAGTAGCTGGGCCAAACGTGGTTGTTGTGAGGCAGGAGCTGGGCCGGCAGAACGCAGCCAGGAGGGAGAGCTGGGCTCGGAGAGGCCGGCTGAAAATAGTTCTGGGCCTGGAGGGGATGCCAAGAGGCAAGAGCTGGGCCCGTGGAGGCTGCCAACAGGCAGGAGCTTGGCCTGAGGTGGCCACGCTGAGGCAAGAACTGGGCCTGGGGGGGTCCACTGGGAGGAGGCAGAGGCCGTGCCTCCAGGGGCCGACGACAGGCAGGAGCTGGGACTGGCGAGGCCAACTTCAGGATGCTTTGGGCCTGCACAGGCCATCGGCGGGAGGCAGGAGCTGGGCCTGGAGGGGCCGACTTGAGAAAGCCTTGGTCCAGGAGACGCCGTCGGGGTGGGCAGGAGCTGGGTCTGGAGAGGCCACTGTGAGGTAGGAGCCAGGCCTAGAGAGGCCAGTGTGAGGCAGGAGCTGGGCTTGTTGAGGCTGCCGGGAGCCTGGCAAGAACATGGTTGGGGAAGGCGGCCGTGAGGCAAGAGCTGGGCCTGGGAAGGCCGCTGTGAGGCAAGAGCTAGGCCTGGAGATCTAGACAGGAGGAGGTTTCGGGCCTACCAAGGCTGCCAGGAGCTGGGCAGGACCCGAGTCAAAAGAGGCTGTTTGGAGGCAGGAGCTGGGCCTGTAGGCGCAACCACGAGAGAGAGCTGGGCCTGGAGAGGAGGCCGGGAGGCTGTAGCTGGGCCGCGGGAGGCCGACTGGGCCTGAAGAGGCCACCAAAAGGGAAAAGCTGGGCCTAAAGAGGCCATTGTGAGAAATGAGCTGGGCCTAAAGAGGCCATCAGGACGCAGAGCTGGGTCTCTGCTGCAGAGGTTGGCGAAAAGCAGGAGCCTGGCTTGGTGAGGTCGCGGTGAGGCATGAGATGAGCCTAAAGAGGTCACTGAAAGGTCGGACCTGGACCTGTCAGGACATGGCGCTCAGGTGGTTATGTGAGCCATGGGGAGGGGCTGTAAACACAAATGAAGTTTCCCCTCACTTGTCCGCTGCTCCTCTCCAGCTCTGTGGCCCTGTGGTGGAGACCCCTGCTCAGGTGCATTCGAAAGGATCTGTTCCATGCCATTCTTCAGAGTCATCTTACTGCTGCAGTGGTGAAGCATAGCATCCGTTAGCTTGCATGGCACATGCCTCGGCTGGCATTTCATCACAATCAAAAGTAAGTGGTAGCTTGAGTCACTGAGGTTACTTCCTGGAAATCACCAGCATCCCATGTCCCATTGGCAAGAAGCTCAGCACTGCTCCTTGGATAACCAAACCTATGCTCAAATCCCATCTCTGTGGGTCTATTTCCTGGTACCCTTCCTAGCATCAATTGTGTATTTCTAGGAGCCCAATCAGAAAATATAAAACCACTCAAAAGTTTAAACTGAATGGGTACGGTGGCTCACACCTGTAATCCCAGCACTTTGGGAGGCCGAGGCGAGTGGATTGCTTTGAGCTCAGGAGTTGAGACCAGCCTGGGAAACATGGCGAAACCCTGTCTCTACAAAAAGCACAAAAATTAGCCAGGCGTGGTGGCACATACCTGTAATCCTAGATACTTGGGAGGCTGAGGACAGAGAATTGCTTGAGCCTTGGAAGTGGAGGTCGCAGTGAGCAGAGATTGTGCCTCTGCACTCCAGCCTCGGTGATAGACTGAGACCCAATACCAAAAAATAAATAAATAAATAAATTTAAAATAAAAAGTATTAATTATAACACAGGATCAGCATAATGAGTGACACGCTAGCACAAACTACAGACAACTCTGGAGAATACAAAACTAGCAGAGGCCAGGCATGGTGGCTCATGCCTGTAATCCCAGTAATTTGGGAAGCCTAGGTAGGAGGACTGCTTGAGGCCAGGAGTTGGAGACCAGGCTGGGCAACTTAGTGAGACCCTGTGTCTACCAAAAAAAAAAATTAGCCAGCTGTGGTGGTGGTGCACACCTGTAGTTCCAGCTACCTGGGAGTCTAGGGTGGGAGGATCCCTTGAACCTGGGAAGTCTAGGCTGCAGTGAACCAAAATCATGCCACTACACACTAGCCTGGGTGACAGAGTGAGAACCTGTCTTATGGGAGGGGAGGGGAGGGGAGGGGAGGGGAGGGGAGGGGAGGGGAGGGGAGGGGAGGGGAGGGGAGGGGAGGGGAGAATGCTAATCCCTCTATGAGACTCTCCTTTTCTCCTGCCCTCTCTGGAACCTCACTTGTCAGTTCTTCCTCCCACCTCCCTGTATCTTTAACCTATCCCCCGCTTTTAGCTCCTTCCTACCAGCATTTAAATTACTCAAACTTCTTCTATTTTAAAAAACTCTCCCTAAACTCAGTGTGTCCCCTGCTTTAGGTCTCCAGCACACCCACTGAGCCATCTGCTCCCCCTGGTGCCTTCTCCATACAGCAGCCTGAGCCATGTCTCTAATACATGAATCTCATCACGTTACTCCCCTGTGTACATCACTCTTTGGGATTAAGTCCAAACTCCTTAACAGCCCCTGCTCTAGCCTGCCTTGCAAGGCAGCCTCACTGCTTACCCCTCTCCATTTTACCTGCTATGGAGTCCAGCTGAGCCTCATCTGCCCCCTGAATGCCCACTCTCTCCCGTCTGGGAGCCTCTGAAGTGGGTGATGCCCTCTGCTTAGAATACGCTTCCCCTTAAACCTCTACTCTCTTACTGGCTAGCTTGGCTCCTCTGTCACTTGTCCGTTTTAGCACCACCTCCTCCTGGAAGCCTTCCTTGACTCCCCTGATTCTCAGGAGCACGGGAAGCGAGGTGCTCCTCCCAAAAATGAATGGAGATTAGGGAGTGTGTGTTATTCATGTTTAATTCACCAGTGCTTAGTTCAGTACCTGGCACAAAATAGTCACTCTGGTGGCCAAAGTAATGACCCACCCCCCCCATCAACTGCTCATGTCCTATGTTATACTGCATAATTACATAGGAAGGGGGAATTAAGAGTACAGATGAAATTAATGTTGCTAATCAGCCAACCTTAAAACAAGATTATCCGACAGTATCTGGGTGAGCCCATGTAATTACGAGGGTTCTTTATTTTTTTTATTTTTATTTATTTATTTTTTTTTGAGATGGAGTCTCGCTCTGTTGCCCAGGCTGGAGTGCAGTGGCTGGATCTCAGCTCACTGCAAGCTCCGCCTCCCGGGTTCACGCCATTCTCCTGCCTCAGCCTCCCCAGTAGCTGGGACTACAGGCGCCCGCCACCTCGCCCGGCTAGTTTTTTTTGTATTTTTTAGTAGAGACGGGGTTTCATCGTGTTCGCCAGGATGGTCTCGATCTCCTGACCTCGTGATCTCCTGACCTCGTGATCCGCCCGTCTCGGCCTCCCAAAGTGCTGGGATTACAGGCTTGAGCCACCGCGCCCAGCTACAAGGGTTCTTTAAATGTGGAAGAGGGAGGCAGAAGGTTAAGAACCAGAGACGGTGGACACAATGGCTCATGCCTGTATTACCAATACTTTGGGAGGCCAAGGCAGGAAAATCCCTCGAGTGCAGGAGTTCAAGGCTAGCCTTGGCAACATAGCAAGGCCCCATCTCTACAAAAAAAAAAAAAAAAAAAAAAATTAAAATTCACCGAGTGTCATGGTGCTAACCTGTAGTCCCAGCTACTGGGAAGGATGAGGTGGGAGGATGTTCCCACTTAAGCCTGGGAGTTTGAGGCTACAATGGGCCATGATTGGACCACTGAACTCCATCCTGGGTGACAGAGCCAGGTCCTGCTTCTAAAGAAAAAAACAAAAGGACATTGGAATCAGGGTCCCCTCCATCCTAAGATGCCTACAAGACATCTCTCTCTGCAAACAAGTAAACATCATCCTCCAACTCCTCACAGAGTGGAGCAGCAGGGAAACTCCCTCACCTCATTTCTGTGTGGCTTGAGAGGCCTGACAGCTCAATAACCAGCTCCTTGCTGATGAACCAATCGGGAAATGGCTCTAGTTGAGCTAAGGAGAATTAGGTTCCTTCTTTTGGTTCTCAATAGGCAGGGTAGGGGCCAGGCATGGTAACTCATACCTGTAATCCTTGCACTTCGGGAGGCCAAAGTGAGAGGATTGCTTGAGGCCAGGAGCTCAAAACCAGCCTGAGCAACACAGCAGGACCCAGGTGGCACACACCTGTGGTCCCTACTACTTGGTAGGATGAGGTGGGAGGACTGATCACTTGATCCCAGGAGTTTCAGTCTGCAGTGAGCCATGATCATACGAGGCACTCCAGCCTGGCTGACAGAGCCAGACCGTGTCTCAAAACGTAAAAGAGACTATAGGCAGGCAACAACACATCTGGTTAATTTTTAAATATTCTGTAGAGATGAGGTCTTGCTAGGTTGGTCTAAAACTCCTGGCAACAGGCTGGACATAGTGGCTCATGCCTCTAATCCCAGCACTTTGGGCAGCTGAGGCGGTGGGGGGGGGATCACCTGAAGTCAGAAGTTTGAGACCAGCCTGACCAACAAGGCAAAACTCCGTCTCTACTAAAAATACAAAAATTAGTTGGGCAGTAGTGGCGTGTACCTGTAATCCCAGCTACTCAAGAGGCTGAGGCAGGAGAATCGCTTGAACCTGGGAGGTGAAGGCTGCAGTCTGCTGAGATTGCACCACTGCACTCCACCCTGGGCAACACAGTGAGATTCTGTTTCAAAAACAAACAAACAAACAAACAAAACCTCCTGGCATCAAGAGATCTTCCTGTCTCAGCATCCAAATGCCCTGGGATTATATTTTTTGTTTACTATAATTGAAAACACTTGCTCTTATACTACTTTAAGGTACAAATAAAAAAAAAAACAGATAATAACAAATGTTGGTGAAGACCAGGAACAGTGGCTCAGCCTGTAATTCCAGAAGTTTGGGAGGCTGAGGTGGGCAGATCACTTGAGGCCAGGAGTAAGAGACCAGCCTGGGCAACATGGTAAAACCGAATCACTACAAAAAAATATAAAAATTAGCCAGGCATGATGGCACGTACCTATAATTCCCAGCTACTCAGGAGGCTGAGATGAGAGGATCATTTGTGCCTGGGAGGTCAAGGCTTCAGTGAACTGTGATGGCATCACTGTGCTGCAGCCTGAGAGACAGAGCAAGCCCCTGTCTGGAAAAAAAATAATGTCAGTGAAGATGTGGAGGAATTGGAACCCACATACATTACTGGTGGGAACATAAAATCGTGTAACCACTTTGTTTGGGTATTTCTTTTCTTGTCTATTTTAATTGGATTTTTTTTTTTTTTTTAAATCAAGACAGGGTCTCACTGTCTTGCCGAGGCTGGTCTTGAACTTGTGGACTCAAGCCATAGTCTCAACTGAGCCTCCTGAGTAGCAGGGATTATAGGTGTGAGCCATTGCACCCAACTGGTGTAGTCACTTTAGAAAACAGTCTGGCAGTTTCTCAAAAGGCTAAATGTAAAATAAATGCAACAGTTTCACTCCTAGGCATATATCCCAGAGAAATAAAAATACATATCCACACAAAAACTTGTACAGCAATCTCCATAGCAGCATAATAGCCAACACGTGGAAACAACCCAAATGTCCACCAACTGATAAATGGATCATCAAAATGCAGTGTGTCTCTACCATGGAATATTATTCAGCCATAGAAAAAATGAAATACTGATTCACCCTATGACATAAAGGAACTTTGAAAACATTGTGCTAAGAGGGAAAAAAGCCACAAAAGAACACCTATTGTACAATTCTATTTGTCCAGATTAGGTAAACCTATAGTGACAGAAAATGAATCCATGGTTGCCTAAGGCTGGGGGCAAAGGCAGGTTGGGGGAGTAGGAGGTAATGGCTAAGGGGTGCAGATTTCTCTATAGAGTAACGAACGGTTCTAAAAGTGACTGTGGTGATCGATGCACAGCTCTGTGAATATTCTAAAACATTCTGAATTGCAGATTTCGATAAATTGAATGGTATGTGAATCATATTTTAATAAAGTTATTATTTAAAAACATAATAATAAGGGGCTGGGCACAGGTGGTCATGCCTGCCTGTAATCCCAGGACTTTGGAAGGCTGAGGCAGGAGGATCACTCGAGGTCGGGAATTTGAGACCAGCCTGAGCAACCTAGCAAGATCCCATCTCTACGGGAAAAAAAAAAAAAAAAAAAAACATAAAAAATTAGCTGGGCATGGCGGCACATGTCTGTAGTCTCAGCTACTTGAGAGACTGAGGTGGGAGGATTGCTTGAGCCCAGGAATTTGCGGCTGTAGTGAACCATGATCATGTCACTGTACTGCAGCCTGGGACACAGAGCAAGACCTTGTCTCTAAAAAGGAAAGAAAAGAAATGCAAGTTTTTGTCACTTTGTGAGTATAGCCAAGTTTGAGGAGAAATAGACAAGAATAAAAGAGGACTGAATAATGAGAGTTTAAGTGGCTGATTAGGCCCAGTTGCTAGTAAAGTGGCTTCTGAAAAATTCATTAGTAAAGCTATAGCTCTAGGGACAGTCATGCAGTCAAACAATGAATGCTAAATTCATTACAAATGCCCATGGTCTTTCGTTACATGCCTTCTAGTGAAAAATTCCTAAGTACCTGAATAGCAAATCTGCAATGATAGCAGTTGTTTATTAAAGACTAAAAAAAAGAATGACAAAGTTATTCATGATAAAGAAGTTCTAATTTTGCATTTGTTCAAGTATTGATTAGGTTTAACCAATATGAAACCAATCTTGGATAAACTGCAAACAACATAATTTCATTTTCTCATTCACAATTTCATTTTCTCATTATCAAAACTGATTAGGTAGTCTAATGTCAATTCTGATCTTATTAAAAACTGATCAGATAAAAATTATGGAATGATGAAACCAGTAAGATGTTACAACCTGTACCAAGGAGAATTCCAAAACCCACACATATCTGAGACCATCAAGTATGAGGAAATATATTTGATTACTATAATTAAAATAAACTGATTATATAGCCAACAACAATTGGGCAGGGGTCCCCTCATCCACAGCCACACAAACCCAATCACGTGGCTATACAGTTGCAAGGCCTCCACAGCCTAGAAGGGACTGGTCTGACTTGAAATTTCATTTTATTTGTATTTGTATTTTGAGACAGGGTCCCACTCTGTCACCCAGGCTGGAGTGCAGTGGTAAAATCATAGCTCACTGCAGCCTCGTTTAACTGAACTCAAGAGATCATCCTGCCTCAGCCTACCTCTACCTGGGAATAAAAGCAAGTGCCACCATGTTAGGCTATTTTTTTAAAAATTTTTCTAAAGAGAGAAGTCTTGCTATGTTGCCCAAGCTGGCTTCAAACTCCTAGCCTCAAGAGATCTGCCCACCTTGGCCTCCTGAGTAACTGGGGTGATAGGTACACAGCACCATGCTCAGCTGTATTTATTTTACTTTATTAAATTTCTTTATTTTTGTAGAGAGGAGGTCTTGCTATGTTGCTCAGGCTGCTCTCAAACTCCTGGGCCTTAAAACACACACTCCCATCTCTGCCTCTCAAAGTGTTGGAACTATAGGTGTGAGCCACTGCACCTGGTCTGACTTGAGATTTCTTTCATGTAGCATCCTTTACTTGGTAGGATTGAGAAAGGAAGCAGTGTTTTTAAAAATTACTTAATAATTCAATTAGAATCAAGCTCAACCTTGACTCCTGCCTTATCTCACAGCCCACATCCAGTCTCTCAGGAAATCCTATTGGCTGACTTCAACATCTATCCAGGTTCTGACCATCTCTCACCACGGCCATGACCCTGGTCAGGACCACTACCATCTCCCACCTGGATGCTGCCACAGTTTGGCCCCCATGCTTCTACCCAAATCTTCCCACAGTCTTTCTCAACTCAGCAGCCAGGGGGTGCTTTTAAATCAGGAGACAGATCAAGTCGCCTCTCTACGCAGAACGCTCCTGCAGTTCCCATTTCAGTCAGAGTAAAAGTCAAAGCCTCAGCAATAGCCTCCCAGGGCTTACACAATCTATACTGATCACCGCCTGGCAACTCTGGCCTCCTCCCTTACTTCTCTCCCTCTCTCTCTCTGCTGCACTGGCCTCCTTCCAGAGCCTCGGACTCACCAGGGAGTTTCCTAATGCCTTTATCCTGTTGATTCAGCCTACAGTGCTCTTCCCTCAGCACCTTGGCCAGCTCCATCACCTGCTTCAAGCTTTTGCTCAATTTTCACTAATGAGGTCAACCCTCACCACTCTTTTTCCTCCCTTCCTCCCTCCCTCCCTCCCTCCCTCCCTCCTTCCCTCCTTCTTTCCTTCCTTCCTTCCCTCCCTCTTTTCTTTCTCTCTTTTCTCTTTCTTTCTTTCTTGAAAGAGAGTCTTGCTCTATTGCCCAGGCTGGAGTATAGTGGCTCAATCACAGCTCACAGTAACCTCAACCTCCCAGACTTAAAACAATCCTCCCACCTCAGCCTCCCTAGGAGCTGAGACTACAAGTGCATGCCACAACATCTGGCTACTTTTTTTTTTTTTCCCCCAATAAGAAGTCTCACTATGTTGCCCAGGCTTGTCATAAATTCCTGGGCTCAAGTGATGCTCCCATCTCAGCCTCCCAAAGTGCTGAGATTACAGGTGTGAGCAACTGCCCCTGGCTCATGTTCATTTCTTCTTGCTGCTGCAACAAACTACCCTATATTTAGTGCCTTAAAACACCACAAATCTACCCTATTATAGTTCTGGGAACCAGAAGCCCAAACTAGGCCTATTAAGGCTAAAGTCAAGGTGTAAGAGGGGCAGCATTGCTTCTGGAGGCTCTAGAGAGAATGTGCTCCCTTGCCTTTTCCAGTTTCTAGAAGCCACCCCATTCCTTGACTCACCTTGAAGATGGCCCCAACTCCATCTTGAAGGCCAGAACTGCAACATCTTCAAATCTCCCTCTCTGACCTCTTCTTCCATCATCACATCTTCTTCTCTATTTCTGAGAACTAACGAAATATTATGCTTGATGTTACTGTGATCACCATACCTATTCCAAACTATTTGACAAGGACAGTGATGCATGATAACATCAAAAGATTAGAAACTGTAATGAGGTCTCTCGGGCAAAATTCCGTACAAGCAAATTACTGTCTCTCCAAAGCATTCCCCCCACACTTAATTCACCACTCCCTGAACAAAATGTGCCATCTTCATTGTCCAGGTCTTTACAGTGCTGGTTTCTCTGCCTGAGCAGCTCACTCCATCCCATCCCTCCGCCTCCCCCTTCCCTCTCCACTCTCATACAAATCTTCCTCATCTTTCAGGACCTGGCTTCAATGTCACCTTAACTGGAAGCTTCTCTCACCCTCCAGAAGTGCTTTCCATGCACTTGATGCATGCACTCTTATTTGATCATTTTTTAGTTATAGTCCAAGTCTTTTTGTACCTGAATAAGATGTTGCTCAGTCAGTCTCTCTTACTGGACTCTGAAGTCTTTCATGGTAGATTCAGCTGGAAGTGACAAAAAGGCATTCTTTAAAAAAAAAAAAAAAAAAAAAAAGGAGGAATGAAACAGAAAGACATCAGTACTTAAAAGTTTTAAATGGTATGTGAAAAGAAAACAAAATTCAAGGGCTTCTAGGAAAAACGTAGGCAGGACGGTGTTAGTGGGAAATATGATAAAGGGTTAATTTTTTTTTTTTTTTTTTTTTTTTGAGACGGAGTCTCGCTCTGTCGCCCAGGCTGGAGTGCAGTGGCCAGATCCCAGCTCACTGCAAGCTCTGCCTCCCAGGTTTACGCCATTCTCCTGTCTCAGCCTTCCGAGTAGCTGGGACGACAGGGCCCGCCACCTCGCCTAGCTAGTTTTTCGTATTTTTTTTAGTAGAGACGGGGTTTCACCGTGTTAGCCAGGATGGTCTCGATCTCCTGACCTCGTGATCCGCCCGTCTTGGCCTCCCAAAGTGCTGGGATTACAGGCTTGAGCCACCGCGCCCGGCCAAGGGTTAATTTTTATCTTATTTTATTTTATTCTTTGAAAAAGGGTTTTGCTGTATTGCGTGGGCTGGACTGCAGTGGTATAATGACAGCTCACTGCAGCCTCTACCTCCAGGACTACAGCAATCTTCCCACCTAATTTTTGTTTTATTTAAGAAACACAGTCTTACTCTGTTACCAAAGCTGGAGTGAAGTGGTATGATCATAGCTGACTGCAGCCTCAACCTCCTAGGCTCGAGTGATCCTCCAGTCTCAGCCTCCCTCATGTAGCTGGGACTACAGGGGTGCACTGCAATGTCCAGCTCATTTTTAAAAAATTTTTAATAGAAACAAAGTGTCACTATGTTGGCCAGGCTGGTGATGATCTCCTAACCTCAAGCTGTTCTTCCACCTCAGCTGTCCAAAGTGTTGGGGTTACAGGTGTGAGCTGCTACACCTGGCTGAGGGGGTTAATTTTTAATTATCTAAAGAGCTCAAAGCAAATATTAGAAGGAGCCTCAATGCCTACAGTGGCTGACTGGTAAATTGTGATACATCTATATAATAAAATATTATGCAACCATGAAAGGACTAAGATAGATCAACAGGTATTGGCATAGATGTCCACAAAGAAAACGTGAAGTGATGTCCAATTTGGCCCATTTTTGCAACAGCAATTATTTCCTCAGATAAAATTGTGGGTCTAAAGAGTGAAGGAAATTTTTCACTTCTTTATTTAAAAGTATTTACTATTTTAAAAAATAATCAAATTAGTAAAAGACACATTAAGCCTATAAATAAAGGGAAAAGACACAGCCCAAGCATGGTGGCTCACACTTATAATACCAGCACTTTGGGAGGGGGCGGTAGGAGGATCGCTCAAAGCCAGGAATTCCAGAACAGCCTGGGAAACATAGCAAGAACTCGTCTCTACTAAAAATCAAAAAAATTAGCCAGGTATGGGTGCATGTGCCTATAGTCTCAGCAACTGAGGTGGAAGGATCACTTGAGCCCAGGAGGTCAAGGCTGCAGTGAGTCAAGACTGTGCCACTACACTCAATTCTTGGCGATAGGTTGAGACTTGGTCTCAAAAATAAAAAAAGGACAATGAAGAAATAAAGCCGATAAGCTAACATAAGGAAAGATATTAAAATATGACAAATAAAAATAAATATTAGGTCTTTTATTTACTAAAAATAGTCAAACAAAAAAATAACTTGTTAAATTATAATACCCTGTGCTGGCAAAGGTGCAATGAAATGTGCATTTTCTTTTTTTTTTTTTGAGACGGAATCTCACTCTATCGCCAGGCTGGAGTGCAGTGGCGCGATCTCAGCTCACTGCAACTTCCACCTCCTGGGTTCAAGCGATGCTCCTGCCTCAGCCTCTCAAGTACCTGGGACTACAGGCGCAGGCCACCACACTCAGCCAATTTTTGTATTTTTAGTAGAGAGGAGGTTTCACCATGTTGGCCAGGATGGTCTTGATCTCTTGACCTCGTGATCCACCCACCTCAGCCTACCAAAGTGCTGGGATTACAGGCATGAGCCACTGCGCCTGGCCTGAAATGGACAATTTTTTTAATACTATTAGTGGTGTTTAAACTGTATATAAAGCCTTCCAGAGTAAAGCTTGGCAGACAATGATAATATAGACAATGACTCCCTATACTGCCTCCTCCAACTCCTAGCCTCAAGCAATCCTCCCCCGACCTCAGCCTCCCAAAGTGTTGAAATTATAGGCAGACAGCCGCCATGCCTGAAAGCTCGACAATTTACATTAAGTGTAATAAGAATGCTCATGCCCTTCACAGTAATTTCACTTCTGGAAATACCATCTTTGGATATAATTCAACATAAACAAAAGTTCATATGTACCCAGTGAAAATCTGGGAGTAATTTTTTTCTCTTTTTTAAAAAAATATGGAATGCTTCACAAATTTGCATGTCTTTCTTGCACAGAGGCCATGCCAATCTCTCCATTGTTCCAACTTTAGTATATGTGCTACCAAAGCAAGCATGAGTAATTTAAGATAGAGTGGTTACATGGAATAAGGCAGACTTACGGGAAATTAAAAAATCTGTTGTATTTATAGGCACCTAGTAACAGCTCAGTAAATATTAGCTGCTACTTTTATTATTTTTATGGTAATTCCACTCAATTAAAAACTATCATTAAAAATTACCATTGTCATAGAACATAATGCATCCTACAGTATAATTGTAAAAACAGATATAATTTGTCCCTTGGTATATGGGGGGGATTAGTTCCAGCTCCCCCATTTCTGTGTACACCATAATCCACCCATACTTAAGTTTTCGAAGTCAGTCCTGTGGAATCCACATACAGGAAAAATGAGAAATTAGTGCGGTGTGGTGACAAGCACCTGTAGTGCCAGCTACTTGTGAAGCTGAGACAGGAGGATTGCTTGAGCCCAGGAAGTTGTGGTTGCAGAGAGCCTTAACTACACCACTGCACTCCAGTCTGGGCAACAGAGTGAGATAGAAGGTTGATTTTTTAATAGAATTTTTCTGTTCACTTGAAGATACGGCCAGGACTGTGCCACATGAAAATTCTTCATAAAATAATTATCTCATCCAATTAATGTTGGAATTGGGAACAGAAAATGTTTGGGTGACTATTTATTCCTTCACTTGCTGTTATATAAAATATTGCCAGTGGGCATTTAACAACCAAAAGTGTCATCTCTGAGCTACTCACAGTGAAAGGTGATGTCTGGGGCCCAGGTGTGTTGAGGTCCCCATGTCTGGGCTATGGGTGCTGAGTGGGACTTACTTGTCCATCCGTTTTCTATATTCCAGCACTGGGAAACTTGGGTTTATCCATCTTGATAAGAGGTCACTTAAATTCCACTTGGCAAGAACCACAAATGGAAGAAAGGCCATGAAACCACAGGCTTGCCCTTGTTCTCAAGGGAATCTTCAGCTTAGCTGGTTCTATAAAAGAGGAATCACATTGTTGAAAACTCACCACAGGTCGGGTAAGGTGGTCCATACCTATAATCCCAGCCCATTGGGAGACTAAGGCAGGAGGATCCCGTGAGGCCAGAAGTTCAAGAGCAGCCTGGGCAACACAGTGAACCCTCATCTCTATGAAAAATTAGAAAATGAGCTGGTGCGGTGGCACATTCCTATAGTCCCAGCTACTTTGGAGGTTGAAGTGGGAGGATGGAAGTAGAAGCTGCAGAAGTGGAAGCTGCAGTCAGCTCTCTCTCTCTCTCTCTCTCTCTCGTCCCAGTCTGCCCAGCCTGGACTAGTGAAAAGTCTTCTGGTTACAGAAGAGGTATGCTCTTTTTTAGGACAGGGAGGGACCAGCAAGCTTGTTCACAGCCTTTCCCTCATCCTCTGCTTAGTTTTCCAAGAACATTTATGTGGAAAGGCAGTCTCTAGGGAAAAGACCTAAATCATCAGGTTACCAAAGGAGAAATATGCCTCCTTTGTCAATTAATAAATGGAATGCCTGCCTTAAAAATCAGGGAGTTCTGCTAGGATGATTGATTCACTCCCTACGACCCTGACCTATGCAGGGAATGTAAAAACCTGGAGTTTGGGGACCTATAATATTGAAGGCCACATTGCAGATGTGGAGACCTTGCCAAAGTACAGCCTTTCCACAAGGCACTACCAAACACCAGCTGGATGTCTCCATGGGGCACCACCGTATCTCTGGCTCTCATTTCCCCCGGAGATGCTCTATTCCAGCCTTCTCTTACATTTTGTATCCCGCACAGTTCCTGGCATGAGGACTCACAACATAGCAGGCTGCTGAGTTAATGGTGACCTACTGCAGATCCAATTTGAGATTCCAGCAGGGTGCTTTGTGTTTGAGAAATCAAAGGGGGAGAGAATAGACCCAGCCTGGCGCTGGCCAGCTTAGCAGTCTGAAGATATAAGCTGCTCAAACTGACTATAGTGCCTCTGATTTTCTGAGTCTGCCCTTGCTCCTAGGGCTCTTTGGATGAAATTAATTTCTCCTCGTTGAAGAAATGGCTTGCTAGAATATAAAAAATTTAAAGAAGAAAAAATATTAAAATAAAATTTTATCCTAAAGAGCACTCAAAAGCACACTCCTACTAATGCTGGATCTATTTCTCTCTCTCTTGCTTTTTTTTTTTGTTTTTTCCTAAGATACAGTCTCACTCTGTCACTCAGACTGGAGTGCAGTGGCAAGATCACCGCTTACTGCAGTTTTGAACTCCTGGGCTCGAGCTATCCTCCCACTTCACTCTCCCGAGTAGCTGGGATTACAGGTGCATGCCACCATGCCTGGCTAATTTTTAAATTTTTTTAGAGAGGGGGTCTCACTATGTGGCCCAGACTGGTCTTGAACTCCTGGGTCAAACTAATCCTTCCGCCTTGGCCTTCCAAAGTGCTGGGATTATAGGTTTTAGCCACTGCGCCCAGTCTATTTATCTTTCTATAACTCATATATTAAATCTTCCTCCTTAAATCACCTCATACCCACCCATCTACAGGAACAGCAAACACAGATCTCAGCGGGTCAGGCAACCTACATGAGGGAAGGAGGCCGGAGTTAACGTGGGAGACCGGGGGAAACTGTAGCAAACTATAAAGTACTCACTTCAACAGTTCTTCAACACTGTGATGGTCAAACCAAACACAGAAACAGGAAGCCCAGTTCAGTCACCAGCAGGCAACGTGGGATATTTCATCAACATGCTACAGGGCAAACTGCTTAGGATGAATGACCTGGTCTCCACCAACCTGCTCTTCAAGTCCAGCCGCTCCTGCCCAAGTCCCTATACTCTACTGACAGGACACACATTCACAGTACTCTCCTGACACTCTGCTTGTTCATTCATTCTTTTTTTTTCCCCCCAACAAATATTTCTTTTTTCTTTTTCTCTTTTCTTTTTTTTTTTTTTTACTTTTTTTGAGACAGAGTCACACAGGCTGAGGTACAGTGAGGTGATTATGGCTCACCACAGCTTCCATCACCTGGGCTGGCTCACCGCAGCTTCCATCTTCTGGGCTCAAGTGATCCTCCCACCTCAGCCTCCCAAGTAGTTGAGATTACAGCCATGTAACACCACACCTAGCTAAGTTTATTAATTTTTCTTTTTTTTTTTCCCAGACAGAGTCTTGCTCTGTCGCCCAGGCTAGATGGAGTGCAGCAGCATGATCTCGGCTCACTGCAACCTCTGCCTCCTGGGTTTAAGTGATTCCCTTTCTTCAACCTCCCGAGTAGCTGGGATTACAGGTGTGTGTCACCATGCCCGACTAATTCTTATAGTTTCAGTAGAGATGGGGTCTCACCATGTTCGCCAGGCTGGTCTTGAACTCCTGACCTCAGGTGATCTGCATACCTTAGCCTACCAAAGTGCTGGGATTACACACGTGAGCCACCATGCCCGGCCAGTTTATTATTTTTTGTAGAGACAGGGTCTCACTATGTTTCCCAGGCTGGCCTTGAATTCCTAGGCACAAGCAATCCTCTGGCCCCCACCTCCCAAAGTGCTGGGATTACAGGCTTAAGCCAACACATCAGGCCCTAACAAACACTTCTTGAGCTCCTACTACATACCAGGCACTATAATAGGTGCCCAAGGAAGCGCAGTGAACAAGGTATAAGAGTTTCTGCCCTTGGCCGGGAGCGGTGGCTCATGCCTGTAATCCCAGCACTTTGGGAGGCCGAAGCAGGTGAATCACTTGAGGTCAGGAGTTCGTGACCAGCCTTACTAACATGGTGAAACCCCGTCTCTGTACTAAAAGTACAGAAATTAGCGGGCCATGATTGTGCATGCCTGCAATCCCAGTAACTCAGGAGGCTCAGGCAGGAGAATCGCTTGAACCTGGGAGGTGGAGGTTGCAGTGAGCTGAGGTCGCGGCACTGCACTCCAGCCTGGGCAACAAGAGTGAAACTCTGTCTCAGAAAAAAAAAAAAAAAAAGAAAAGAAAAGAAAAAGAGTTTCTGCCCTCACAGAGCTTATAGGGTAGCAGGAAATTGATAGAGTTTGAATGTTTGTCTCCTTCAAATCTCATATTGAAATTAAATCCCTAATGTTGGAGGTGGTGCCTTGTGGGAGGTGTGTGGGTCATGGGGACAGATCCCTCATGAATGGCTTGGTGCCCTCCCCATGGTAATGAGTGAGTTCTCTCTCTACTAGTTCATGTGAGAGCTGATTGTTTAAAGAGCCTGGCACCTCCTCCCCTCTCCCTTGCTCTTTCTTCTCAACAAGTGACATGCCGGCTCCTCCTTCACCTTCCGCCAGGAAAGGAAGCCTCCTGAGGTCCTCACCAGTGGATGCTGGTACTATGCTTTTTTTTTTCTGAGACAGGGTCTCACTCTGAGACTCAGGCTAGAGAGCAGTGGTGTAATTATGGCTCACTGCAACACTGACATCCTGGGCTAAAGAGATCTTTTTACCTTAGACTCCCAAGTAGCTGAAACCACAGGCATGCATCAGTACACTATCATGCCTGGCTATTTTTTTTTTTTCATTTTTACTACAGGTAAGATCTCACCATGTTTCCCAGGCTGGTTTCAAACTTCTGGGCTCAAGCAATCCTCCTGCCTCAGTATCCCAAAGTGCTGGGATTACAGGTGTGGGCCACTGTGCCCGGCCTGGCACCATGCTACTTGTATAGTCTGCAGGACTGTGAGCCAAATAAACCTTTTTTCTTTATAAACTACCCAGCCTGAGGTATTTCCTTATAGCAATGAAAAATGGACTAATCTAGGAATCATAGGCCAACACTTACCAGACTGTGATGAGCACATGACAGAAGTTCAGAGTGGGACTGAAACGCTCCCAAGGGGCTTCTTGTTGCATCACAGAGAGTGGGGTGAGACATCTCGGCTGAGGCTAAAGATGAGCAACGATGAGAGTGAAAGAGTGATGATGGGGGTAGGGAGAGGGTTTCCTGCAGGACCAGTAAAGTCCCCCAAGGAAACTGACATTCCGTGTGGCTGGAGGGTAAGGGATATGGGGAAGGTGGTGCGGGATAAAACTGGGAAGGTGAGCGGAAACCAGCTCTTACCAGGTCCTGTTGCCAAATTAGTTTGACTCTGTCTTAAAGGCAATGGGCAGTCACCAGCAGGTTTTAATCAAGGACTATTTTTTTTTTTTTTTTTTTGAGACGGAGTCTGGCTCTGTTGCCCAGGCTGGAGTGCAGTGGCCGGATCTCAGCTCACTGCAAGCCCCGCCTCCCGGGTTCACGCCATTCTCCTGCCTCAGCCTTCCAAGTAGCTGGGAGTACAGGCGCCCGCCACCTCACCCGGCTAATTTTTTTTTTTTTTTTGTATTTTAGTAGAGACGGGGTTTCACCGTGTTAGCCAGGATGGTCTCGATCTCCTGAACTTGTGATCCGCCCGTCTCGGCCTCCCAAAGTGCTGGGATTACAGGCTTGAGCCACTGCGCCCGGCCTCAAGGACTATTTTGACCCAAATTTGCCTTTTAGGATAATTCTTCTGGCTTCTGTGAACAGGATGAAGTGAGCAAGCCTAGAAGTCAGGAAGACAACTGGAGGCCTTCACAATAAACTAGTGTAAAAGAGAACAGGGCCAAGCACAGTGGCTCCTGCCTGTAATCTCAAAACTTGGGAAGTCCAAGGTGGGCAGATGGCTTGAGCCCAGCAGTTTGAGACCAGCCTGAGCAATGTGGTGAAACCACATTTCTACAAAAAACACAAAAATTAGCTAGGCATGGTGGCTTATACCTGTGGTCCCAGCTACCCCGGAGGCTGAGGCAGGAGGATAGCTCGAGCCCGGGAGGTTGAGACTGCAGTGAGCCGAGATCACCCCACTGTGCTCCAGCCTGGGCAACACAGGGAGACTGTCTCAAAAAAAAAAAAAAAAAAAAAAAAAAAAAATTCCATTCTTCACTTATTAGTGCCCTAACATTCTCTTGAGAACCTTGGTGACACAGTGAATTCAACTGATTCAACTGTCATTGTAATTCAGCAACCCACACATTTAAGTTTGTGTTTGATTTCCAATAATATCAGCCCTGTGGATGCAAGAAATAAGGAATTGTGTTTGGGCTATCATGGAAGCTCTCTGGATCTTAGACCATGACTTATGCTGAAAGGTAAAGACTTGAGCTTTTTGTTTTTCTCTCTGTAAGTGCTCAAGTGCAGCGGTCCCCAATTTTGGGGGAACCAGGGACCAGTTTTGTGGAAGACAGTTTTTCCACAGACTGGGGGCAGCAAAGGTCAGTTTTGGGATATATCAAGCACATTACATTTATTGTGCACTTTATTTCTATTATTATTACATTGTAGCATATAATGAAATAATTATATAACTCACCATAATGTAGAATCAGTGGGAGTCCTGAGCTTGTTTTCCTGCAACTAGATGGGCCCATATGAGGGTGATGGGAGACAGTGAGAGATCATCAGGCATTAGATTCTCATAAGGACAGAGCAAGGTAGATCCCTCGCATGCACAGTTCACAATAGGGTTTGTGCTCCTATGAGAATCAAAAGCTGCCGCTGATCTGACAGGAGACAGAGATCAGGCGGTAATGTGGGGAGCAGCTGTAAATACAGATGAAGCTTCACTCACCCACCCACTGCTCACCTCCTGCTGTGTGGCCCAATACAGGCCTGTGACCCAGGGATTCGGGGCCCCCGCTCAAGTGCATCCAAAAGGACCCTTCCCACACCAGTCTTCACAGCAGTCACGTGCAGCAGCCACTTAGCTCCCAAGGCATGTGCCTCAGCTGGCATTTCATCACAATCAACAGTAAGTGGTAGCTTGAATCATTGTGAGGTCACTTCCTGGAACTCACCAGCATCCAATTTCCCATTGGCAAGGAGCTCAGCACTGCCCCTTGGATAACCAAACCTATGCCCAAATCCCAGTTGTGTGTGTCTATCTCCTGGGACCCTTCCTAGCATCAATTCTATATTTGTCAGAGTCCAAACAGGAGACATAAACCACTCAAAAGTATAAAGTGTTAAATTTAAAATAAAAAAATATTAATTATAACAGGGCAACAGCATAGAGATTGGCTACCAAAAAAAGAACTCTAAGAATATAGGACTAGCAGAGGCCAGGCATGGTGACACATGTTTTACATAGTGTCATTGTTCACCTTGTTCAAATCTTTATAGGTTCAGGCTCAGGTCTCTGTGGTCATGCAGTGTGTCTTTTTACCAAAAGGAACACCTCATACACTCTACAAGGAGCTCCCTCAGGAAAGGATGGCACCTCGTGTAGAGGAGAGATCTCTGATCCTCTGATCTTTTCCAAAAGGAGAAAAGTAAAGGTTTGAATGTATTTTTAACTCTTGGTACTTCTGAACAGAAATAATCTGGTATGAAGTTGCTAAAAGATGCCTACAAGTTTTCATAGGAGAAGGCCGGGCGCGGTGGCTCAAGCCTGTAATCCCAGCACTTTGGGAGGCCGAGGCGGGCGGATCACAAGGTCAGGAGATCGAGACCACAGTGAAACCCCGTCTCTACTAAAAATACAAAAAAAATTAGCCGGGCGCGGTGGCGGGCGCCTGTAGTCCTAGCTACTCAGGAGGCTGAGGCAGGAGAATGGCGTGAACCCAGGAGGCGGAGCTTGCAGTGAGCCGACATCGCGCCACTGCACTCCATCCTGGGCAACAGCGTGAGACTTCGTCTCAAAAAAAAAAAAAAAAAAAAAAAAAAGTTTTCATAGGAGAAACATCTAATTCATAACCAAGAGTTTATGTTATAAAATAATCTTTCCTTTAACAGGATCAATGAATGAAGAGTTTAAATACTTGTTGTAGTCCCCATTTAGTCATCTGGTATACTCTCTGTGAGGTATACTCTCAGTCATTTGGTATCCTCTCTCTGAGTATGCCAGATGATTAAATGGAAATTACTGCACCACTAAACACCAGTACTGCAAACTCTTATTTAAAAAACTGACACCTAGGACATAAAGAATGATCCTAGGCTACGCGTCATGGCTCATGCCTATAATCCTAGCACTTTGGGAGGCCGAGGCAGGCAGACTGCCTGAGCTCAGGAGCTCAAGACTGGACTGGGCAACATGCTGAAATCCCGTCTCTACTAAAATACAAAAAATTAGCTGGACGTCACAGCATGCACTTGTAGTCCCAGCTACTCAGGAGGCTGAGGCAGGAGAATTGCTTGAACCTGGGAGGCAGAGGCTGCAGTGAGTTGAGATCATGCCACTGCATTCCAGCCTGGGTGACAGAGCGAGACTTCCATCTCCAAAAAAAAAAAAAAAGAATGACCCTAACGCAGCTATTTCCTTTGGCATTTATGAGATGGAAGAAATACCCATATTTGAGGGTTGGTTGGAAACTGTTTTGATATTGTATGAGGTATTTTAATACTGTGAACATGAAAAGATGAGAACCCTGCAGGCCCCGTGGGAATGGAGAGAAGGAAGTACATTAGAGGGTGCTGTAGGAAATACTTTCATTCTAGGCACTGCTTTTTAAACCACCCCTCAACTTTCTTTCCTCAAAAGAATAGAAAAAACAAAGAGGACAAAAGACAAAGAAACATTCCACATGACCCTCTGTACCCTTATTTGTTATAATAGAGGAAAAGCATTTTAGGGATTTTCTTGAGTGCAGTTTGTGATGTGATCCATGTTATTTATTATCTGTTAATGATTTTCAAAATTTCAATTTAAAACATTCAGAAGTTTAGCTTTATCAAAGTTAGTTGTTCACATGTACAACGAGTTTGGTTACCTTAATCTGCATGAACACATAGCTAGTGAATTGACATAACTATTAAACTGGAGAATCAACAGAAACATGCCAAGAACTGGCCCTTACCTTCCACAGTGACCTCAATGTCAGGAAGCCTTTCATTACTCTCAGGACTTCATGGTCTTTTTGGGGACTGCGAAGCTGTAAAATAAGCACAGAATTAGTCTGTAAAATAAGCACAGAATTACTTTAGTCTATTGGAGGAAAAAAATACAGAAGGAGACGCTTTATAAGAGCAGAGTATTAAAATTCATTCAGTTTTGCTCTTTTCCAAGAAACCTGTGGCTGGGCGTGGTGGCTCATGCCTGTAATCCCAGCACTTTGGGAGGCCGAGGCGGGTGGATCATAAGGTCAGGAGTTTTGATTTGAGACCAGCCTGGCCAACATGGTGAAACCTCGTCTCTACTAAAAAAAAGAAAAAAAAAAAAAAAAAGATTTACTGGGCATGGTGGCACACACCTGTAGTCCCAGCTACTCAGGAGACTGATGCCGCAGAATTGCTTGAACCTGGGAGGCGGAGGTTGCAGTGAGCCGAGATTGCGATTGCGCCACTGCACTCCAGCCTGGTCGACAGAGCGAGACTCTGTCTCAAGAAAAAAAAAAAAGAAGGAAACCTGCAGAATTAAACTTATAGTGTTATCCTCCACAAGGGGCTCAACAAAGCCATGGAAACATGAAGTGATATTGCAAATGTGACACTTCCAATAAAATGTTTTTTTTTTAAAGAAAAAGAGGTCCATTAAATAATATACCTTAAAAAGCCAGGAAACTAACTGCAAGTCCTACAAAGATAGTGGCCAATGATTCTGTGATTTAAGGAATGCTGATAAAGAATGTCTTAATGCAGCGAAATATAATATGAAGTACAGGTAATCTTCTACTTTTAGTGTTTATTTTATTAGCCATTACAGGAGGCAAGTAGAAAATAACTATTTCTGGTCTAGAAAACCAAAAAATGGTACAGTAGCCAGTACAATGGTAGCCTCACAGCTAGTAAAACGGTTGTGATATGACCAGGGTTTTTTCCTAAAGGTGTTCACAGAGTCATCCTGTAATGTGACAATAATTCCTATCACTGTGGATGAAAATCCTGACTTTTCCTTCCCATGACTGGTAAGTAAGTATATGAAGAGTAAATTACTTCTATCATGAAAAAGAAAGTTAACACTAGTGTACTTTCTTCAGCCACTAAAATTCTGCAGAAACACAGATATAATAAAAAAAATCATCAGGCCGGGTACAGTGACTCACACCTGTAGTCCCAACAGTCTGGGAGGCTAAGGCGGGTGGGTCGTCTGAGATCAGAAGTTTGAGACCAGCCTGACCAACTTGGTGAAACCCCATCTCTACGAAAAATACAAAAATTAGCCAGGCATGGTGGCACATGCCTGTAATCCCAGCTACTCGGGAGGCTGAGGCAGGAGAATCACTTGAACCTGGGAGGCGGAGGTTGCAGTGAGTCAAGATCGCGCCATTGCACTCCAGCCTGGGCAACAAGAGTGAAACTTTGTCTCAAAAAGAAAAAAAAGGAAAGAAACTCAATTGTCAATATTTAGTCCCTAACAAGACTGACCCAGGAATAACAGAGCAGATAAAACCCAGCAGATTAAACTTCATTCAAGTACTAAGGCATACTGCGAGCCACCACAGTGCCTCTGAACACCGTGGAGGCAGTGGTCACTATTCTTGTACTGATGAAGACGACTGGGTATGGGATGCAGGGTCCATGGAGAGTGCCAGGACCGCAGCTCAGAGCCAGGCTTTCCATCAAGGACTTACAGCCACACTTGTCACCTCTAACTGGAAAAACATTTTAGTAGAAATGTCATTTTATTGTTTTAATCCCAGAAATGACCACAGTGGCAAATAGAACTTACTTTTTTATTGTTGTTGTTGTTAAGGCAGAGTCTCACTCTGTCACCCAGGCTGGAGTGCAGTGGTGTGATCTTGGCTCACTGCATCCTCTGCCTCCCAGGTTCAAGTGATTCACCTTCTTCAGCCTCCCAAGTAGCCAGGTTTACAAGCACCCGCCACCACGCCTGGCTAATTCTTTGTATTTTTAGCAGTTACGGGATTTCGCCATGTTTGCCAGGCTGGTGTCAAACTTCTGACCTCAGGTGATCTGCCCGCCTCGGCCTCCCAAAGTGCTGGGATTACAGATGTGAGCCACCATGTCCCGCCTAGAACTTACTTTTTAACAACAAACTTGATTTTATTACTCTCACGAAGGATCCTTTCCAGTCATGGAATTCCAAACGAGAAGGGGTTCGAAAGGGGATCCCCTCTGGCAAGGCTTCTACATACAGGAACTCGGGATTTGATTCAAACAGGATATGGTACTTTCACTGCCTCAGTGAGTCCAAGAGCTTGAGCTGAAAGTTCAAGAGAACATAATTTGTGGAAAATAAAATTTGATATAGACCGGCTGGGCGTGGTGGCTCAAGCCTGTAATCCCAGCACTTTGGGAGGCCGAGACGGGCGGATCACGAGGTCGGGAGATCGAGACCATCCTGGCTAACACGGTGAAACCCCGTCTCTACTAAAAAGTACAAAAAACTAGCCGGGCGAAGTGGCGGGCGCCTGTAGTCCCAGCTACTCGGGAGGCTGAGGCAGGAGAATGGCGTGAACCCGGGAGGCGGAGCTTGCAGTGAGCTGAGATCTGGCCACTGCACTCCAGCCTGGGCGACAGAGTGAGACTCCGTCTCAAAAAAAAAAAAAAAAAAATTTGATATAGACCTTCTTTTATTTGTATCTGCATTCTCAGTACATTACGGACAAGTTCCCTACAATCGAGCAATATTCACTTCATATTGAAGGCATTTTGCTTAGGATATTGGGCAAATCTGAAGAACAAGCCTAAAAAATAAGTACTTTTAGGAGGAACATTTGGGGAATGTTCCTGCGAGCACTCCCCATTCGTTACTTCCTTCTCCATGACAGATACACCCAATCAACTCAAACACACTTTCTTGCTAAGCTTGCTCAGAATTGTTCAAGACAGCACTCCAGGAAACCACTGTCAACAAATCTAAGTATTTGCCTCACGTGTGTCAGCCAGATTCGAAGTACAGATAGCGGAATGACATTTAGCCCAATGCCTCTCTTCCTCTCCCATCCTGACACATGAGAAAGCTGAATCCAAGAGAAATGAAGTTGTCTGCTTGGTTTCAATAGCAAGTATAGTAGCAGAAATAAACCAAAGCCCGGTTTCTGGGACCTTCCTCTTTTAGTTCCTGAACTTCCATAATTCATTCAGACATGATCCTTCATTGATATGTTATTAAACACCAACAGTAGGGGAAGGACTATGAGTCCCTTCATGTCCATATGAAAGGGTGAGACTCTTGTCTCCAAAAAATAAAAAATACCAAAATGTTTCAATTAAAAAAAAAAAGGGGGTGATGGTCTTTGGTAATGTTTAAATAGAAAATAAGAGTATCACTTTCAAATAAGCTGACACTTTCTGAACGTGTAATAACCAGGGTCACAGAATCACAGAGGCCAGTGAGAAGATTAAAAAGCACCCCTGTGAGCCCCAGTGACACAAACACCGCCAGGAACATTTCCTGTTCCTGTCCCTCCAACTCATCCACAGCAACATAATGTCGGCAAGTGGCACGATCTGCCTCCCCTACCTCCAGGCAGCCACAGGGAAAGTAGAGAGCAAAGGGACCATTCCCTGTGTCACTGATTAGTGAGGCTCAATGGGAAACACGAAGCATGAGGGGCACCCAAAGGTAGGTGACAAGTTCAGTGTCTCCCCTTTGTCTTCCTGCTTCACGTATTATCTGCATCTTCTGCTCTTCTCATGATAAGGAAGGAAGCAGCAATAGCGTGTCTACTGTGGAAATGTGGGACTACTCATCGGGCATCATGGAACTTAATGTAGAAGTTTATACAGCCCTGGGAGCTTTCAGAACCTAGTGTCCTAACACGTACATCCAAGTTTTCTAAGGCTCTTGACCAGGCAGTAGACTGTGAGCCCCCAGGAGTTTACACAGGTTTTCTAGGGTCTTCATACAGCTAACCACAGTCATGGCAACTCCTTAATCTCCTTTTTAAACAAGTGTTTTCCCAATTGTTCCCTTAAAATTGGGCAGTTTAGGTTGGGCACAGTGGCTCATGCCTGTAATCTCAGCACTTTGGGAGGCAGAGGTGGGCAGATTACTTGAGGTCAGGAGTTTGAGACCAGTCTGGCCAACATGGTAAAACCTTGTCTCTACTAAAAAAATACAAAAATTAGGTGGGCATGGTGGTGGATACCTGTAATCCCAGCTGCTTGGGAGGCTGAGGCATGAGAATCCCTTTAACCCAGAAGGCAGATGTTGCAGTGAGCCAAGACTGTGCCACTGTACTCCAGCCTGGGCGACAGAACAAGACTCCATCTCAGAAAAAAAAAAAAAAAAAAAATTGGGCAGTTTAGAGCCTCTGATATAGGAAGTGAGTGTGCACAATGATTGGCGGCGATGAGCTAATAAGCATCATTAACTAGGCCATGGTGGTTTTTTAAAATTGTGATTTGCCTGGCGAAGTGGCTCACGCCTGTAATCTTAGCACTTTGGGAGGCCAAGGCGGGCAGATCACCTGAGGTCAGGAGTTTGAGAACAGCCTGACCAACATGGAGAAAGCCTGTCTCTAGTAAAAATACAAAATTAGTCAGGTGTGGTGGTGCATGCCTGTAATTCCAGTTACTCGGAAGGCTGAGGCAGGAGAATCGTTTGAACCCAGGAGGAGGTTGCAGTGAGCCAAGATTACACCTCAGCCCGGGCAACAAGAGTGAAACTCCATCTCAAAAGAAAAAAAAAATCGATACCCATCAGATGGTGAGGCATCCATAATGTGACAAGGTGCCAAGGAATATCCCTAAGGGTGGAACTACAGCAAAGTCTCCTGGATTTCCTTCCTTGGGTCCCTTCCCTGGGCCCACTCCCCACCCATATAACCACATCCTCACTCTTCTCCCCTAAACACAAATTGAGGGACACTCAAAGCAAGCATGGTACTCACTTCTTAACCGATCCATCCCCTCCTCCATCCCCAACACATGGGGAGAACTTATGTTAGCCTTGAAAATAAGAAACACTTACCAGCCTACAGTTATTTTTCCAGGCTGCCTTTTTTTACCCTCTCACCTGGCAGAAATTTATTCTCCTGGCCAGTAGCTATTTGTAAAACTGGTCTGCCTCCCTATTTTCACACCAAGATACTAATTATTTAGTAGAAAAGGGAGTATTCTAAATCAGACAATTAGCAAATCGCCTAGAATTTCCACCCCCTCCACAGAGGCACACAAACAAGAGAATTAACCCAATTTGTTGTCTGTAATAAACAGGATGTTCTACCCACCACTGAGCCCCAGAGCTTGTTACTAGATGACTAATCCCCAGCAGTAATGGCTACAATGGCCCAGTTCCCTATTTTATTACTGTGTGCAGAAATTTGAAAGGCACCCCTCTCCCACCCCCATCTTCTCTTACATACTTTTGTACATCAATCCATTAAGAATCTGAAGTGTAATATATCTTACTCACTATTACCCTGTTAAATTGCTCTACAGCTGCCATGGGAGTAATTGCAGTGATCAGTGATTCAGACATCTTGAGCAAAGGGCTTTAAGTAGGTTTCATTATTAAACCTTCCAAAGGTCTTATTATTGAAATGAACCTGAGAGAGAGCAGTATGCCTCCTTGAGGCAGTCATACTAATGATTCTTAAGTTATGAAAAGATGTCAGACTCATCATCAATGTTGCGCTTGTGAGTATGAGTAACTGGGAATTTATCAACCAATAAAACCAACTGGCATTCTAAGAATGAAGAACAATAATCTCATTTTAAGTAGCATATGCAGTGCTGTGCAACCCTTTAAAAAGCTGCCTTTGGCCAGGCGTGGTGGCTCACACCTATAATCCCAATACTTTGGGAGGAGAAGGCAGGCAGATCACCTGAGGTGAGGAGATCAAGATCATCCTGGCTAACATGGTGAAACCCCGTCTCTACTAAAAATACAAAAACTTAGCTGGGTGTGATGACACACGACTGTAATCCCAGCTACTCAGAAGGCCGAGGCAGGAGAATCACTTGAACCCAGGAGGCAGAGGTTGCGGTGAGCCGAGATCGCACCACTGCACTCCAGCCTGGGCAACAAGAGCCAAATTTTGTCTCAAAAGTAAATGAATAAATAAATAAATAAGCTGCCTTTGACCGGGCACAATGGCTTAGGCCTGTAATCCCCACCATTTTGGGAGGCCAAGAGGGTGGATCACCTGAGGTCAGAAGTTCGAGACCATCCTGATCAACACGGCAAAATCTTATCTCTACCAAAAATACAAAAATTAGCCGGGCATGCTGGTGCATGGCTGTAATCCCAACTACTCAGGAGGCTGAAGCAGGAGAATCGCTTGAACCCGGGAGGTGAAGGTTGCAGTGAGCTGAGATCTCACCACTGCACTCTGGCATGGGTGACAAAGCAAGACTCCATCTCAAAAAAAAAAAAAAAAAAAAAAAAAAAAAGAGCTGCCTTTGCTCACTGAAGTATTGCTTATAAGAGCAAATACTGGAAACAACTCAAGTGCACACGTATAAGGAACTGATTCAATAAAGTAGGAGGCAGCCATCCACCCAATGGAATACTATGCAGCTCTGATTTAAGAATGAGAAAGCTTTCTCTGTACTAACAAGGAAAGATCCCCAAGACACACTGTTAAGGGCAAAACAGTACAGAACAGGTTACTATGAGCTACCTTTCATGTAAAAGAGTATGAGGGGGGTAAGAACAAATGTTCATATTTGCTTTTATTTATGTAAACACTCGATGGATATATAAGGAGCTATTAAGAGTGACATATGATAAGGTGGAGGAGTTCTACAGGGTGCACCAGACAGGGCTGGAAATAATATTAAAGATCTCAACATATGCCTTTCAAAATAACTTTTCATATTTTTAACTTACCTTTACTACCTATTTGTTTGGGTCAGGGCTCCATTTCCTCCACTTTGGGACCAGGTAATCAGGCTTCAGACTACCTACCTCTGCCTGTCAGAAGTCACTAACCTCATGAAAGGAGTAATTTAGGTTAAAGGAGGAGCAAAGCTATTACTCAACTGTTTCCTTAGAAAAGGAAAAACTGGGCTGGGCGTGGTGGTTCACGCCTGTAATCCCAGCATTTGGGAGGACAAGGCGGGCAGATCACAAGGTCAAGAGATCGAGACCAGCCTGGCCAACATAATGAAACCTCATCTGTACTAGAAATACAAAATTAGGGCCAGGCATGGTGGCTAACGCCTGTAATCCCAGCACTTTGGGAGGTTGGGGGGGGGCGCCGATCACGAGTTCAGGAGATCGAGACCATCCTAGCTAACACAGTGAAACTCTGTCTCTACTAAAAATACAAAAAATATTAGCTAGGCGTGGTGATGGGGACCTGTAGTCCCAGCTACTCGGGAGGCTGAGGCAGGAGAATGGCGTGAACCCAGGAGGTGGAGCTTGCAGTGAGCCGAGGTAGTGCCACTGCACTCCAGCCTGGGCAACAGAGCGAGGCTCCATCAAAAAGAAAAGAGAAGAGAAGAGAAGAGAGGAAGACAAAATTAGCTGGGCATGGTGGCACGGGACTGTAATCCCAGCTACCCAGTAGTCTGAGGCAGGAGAATGGCTGGAATCCACGTGGCAGAGGTTGCAGAGAGCTGAGATCGTGTCACTGCACTTCAGCCTGGGCAAGAGCGAGACTCTGTCTCCAAAAAAAAAAAAAAAACCTGATAAAACATATGGGCCCCTAAAATTTGAACATTTAGATGCAAGACTGAGTTAAAATATCTTTAAAACAATAAAAAATGTACAAACAGCAGAGGTGTGACAATATGCTAAAAAATATATAAGGAGAGTGAAAGAGCAGGTTAGTGGTCCTCCTTCCCTGCTCCCTTTACAGTTTGATTTCATCCTTGGCTTTTCATAATGTACTTTTGTAAAGAGGGCAGATACGCATCCAGGTCTAGGATTACAACTACAGGTGTCTGTCTGTTTATTTGTTGAGACAGAGTCCCACTGTGTCACCCAGGCTGGAATGCAGTGGTGCAACCTCGGCTCACTGCAACCTCCACCTCCCGGGCTTAAACGATTCTCCTGCCACAGCTTCCCAAGTATTACAGGCACCCGCCAACACGCCAAGCTAATTTCTGTATATTTTGTAGAGACGGGGTTTCACCATGTTGGCCAGGCTAGTCTCAAACTCCTAACCTCAAGTGATCCGCCTGCCTCGGCCTCCCAAAGTGCTGGGATTACAAGCATGAACCACTGTGCCCGGCCTGGATTGCAACTATTTTAAGACCACGTTCTGCACAATGCCTTTTTTAAAAAAAAATTTTTGAGACGAAGTCTCACTCTGTAGCGCAGGCTGAGTGCAGTGGCATGATCTCAGCTCAACACAACCTCCACCCCCCGGTTCAAGCGATTCTCCTGCCTCAGCCTCCCAAGTAGTTGCAACTACAGGACCTGCCACAATCCCTGGCTAATTTTCTGTGTTTTTAGTAGAGATGGGGTTTCACCATGTTGGCCAGGTTTGTCTCAAACTCCTGACCTCAGGTGATACGCCCACCTCAGCCTCCCAAAGTGCTGGAATTATAGGCATGAGCCACCACACCCAGTGACAAGTGCTATTTTATTAAATACTTCTGTGGTCCCCCTTCCCCAGACAAAAAGAAAAAAGGAAAAAGGAAAGGGGAAGTCATTGTTCAGGGCTGGTAAAGGGTTTATCTAGCTTTGTGGTATAAACGAACTCGTAACACTTAATAAATTTAATAATATTTAATAATATTTAATAAATTTAATAAATGCATTAATATTTAACAATATTTAATGGATTTAATAAATTTATTAATATTTAGCAATATTTAATAAAATTAATCCATTGCCTAGTCCTTACATCAAAACACCAAGGACAACTAGGCCCTCCTACCTCCTCGTAGCTTCAACTAGATAAATGCAAACATGTTGGCTCACGCCTGTAATCCCAGAACTTTGTTTTTTCTTTTTCTTTTTTTTTTTTGAGTCTGAGTCTCATTCTGTTACCCAAGCTGGAGTGCAGTGGTATAAGCCCAAATCACTGCAACCTCCGCCTCCAGGTTCAAGAGATTCTCCTGCCTCAGTCTCCTGAGTAGCTGGGACTACAGGTGCCTGCCACCACGCCCGACTAATTTTTTGTATTTTTTTTTTATTAGAGACGGGGTTTCACTCTGTCAGCCAGGATGGTCTCGAGCTCCTGACCTCGTGATCCAACCGCCTCGGCCTCCCAAAGTGCTGGGATTACAGGCGTGAGCCGTCTCTTATCATTCATTCCCTAAACAACACCCAGAGCGTCTCCTCAAAACTTAAATTAGGCCAGGCGCGGTGGCTCAAGCTTGTAATCCCAGCACTTTGGGAGGCCAAGATGGGCGGATCACGAGGTCAGGAGATCGAGACCATCCTGGCTAATACGGTGAAACCCCGTCTCTAATAAAAAGTACAAAAAACTAGCTGGGCGAGGTGGCGGGCGCCTGTAGTCCCAGCTACTCAGGAGCCTGAGGCAGGAGAATGGCATAAACCCGGGAAGCAGAGCTTGCAGTGAGCTGAGATCCGGCCACTGCACTCCAGCCTGGGTGACAGAGTGAGACTCCGTCTCAAAAAAAAAAGAAAAAAAACTTAAATTAGATCATTTAATTCAGGGGTCAGTAAACTTTTTCTACACAAACCAGATAGTAAACATTTTAGGCTTCTGGGCCATATGTGCTCTGTTGAAACTACTCAACTGTGCTCTTGTAACATTAAAACAGCCATGGACAATATGTAAATCCATGGGTGACACTGTGTTCCAATATGGTTTATTCATAAAAATAGGCACCAGGTCAGATTTGACCCATGGGCTGCAGTTTGCCGACCCCTGATGTAATTGCAGTGCTTCCTACTCCATTGGAATTAATCCAGATTCCTTTCCATGGCCTAGAAGGTGCTCCATCCTCATCGGAGTATTACTGGCTCCTTCAGGCTCCACTATGCTCCAGCTACCCTGACCATCTTTATGATGCTTAAACACTATGCCAAGTCCGTTCACATCTCAGGTCCCTGCACTCAATGTCCTACCCATCAGGACCACTCTTGCCCAGATCTTCTTTGAGCTGCCTCAGCTCAAATGTCACCTCCTCAGAGAGGTCTTCACTGCCCACCCCAATAGGTCAGTGCCCATCCCAATGCCCAAATATTCTAACTCCCACAGCTCCATTTATTTTCTTCAAATTACTTATCACCATCTGAAAACATATCATTTGTTGCATGTACATAGCCTGCTTTCCCACCACCACATCACCACTAGAATGGAAGCTCCTTGGGAACAGAGACTGTCTTACTCATTCTCCCTAAGTTCCCAGCACCTAGATCTGTGCCTGGCACTTAGCAGGGGCTCAAAAAATATCTGTTCTCTAAACTGTTATTGCCTCTAGTCTCACTCCTTCCAACTCACTGGTATCCTCACTACCACTAGTGATCTTTCGAAAACACAAATGGGGCCAAATATGGTGGCTCATGCCTGTAATCGCAGCATCTTGGAAGACTGAAGTCAGAGGATCCCGTGAACCCAGGAGGGTCAGGCTGCAGTGAGCCATGATCATGCCACTGCACTCCAGCCTGGGATACAGAGGGAGACCCTGTCTCAAAAAAAAAAAAAAAATTAGCACTGTATGGTGGTGCACACCTGTAGTTCCTACTACTTGAGCGGCTGACGCAAGAGGATCCCTGGGCCCAGGAGTCTGAGGTTACAGTGAGCTATGATTGTGCCACTGCATTCAAGCCTGGGCAACAGAACAAGACTCTGTCTCAAAAAAAAAAAAAAAAAGAAAAAGTGGGCTGGTAACAGTGACTCATGCCTGTAATCCCAGAGTTTAGTACCTCTTTTTAGCCTTTTAATTTCTGAAAAGCAGGAGGGCAGAAAAGATTAATCAAATTAAACACAACAGCAGGGAGGCCACAATGAGGAGGTCTCCAGGGGTCTTTTAGCAAACTTCCTAAAACATGTCTCAGCCGTGTAGAAATAAGATTTTACTGGCCGGGCGGGGTGGCTCAAGCCTGTAATCCCAGCACTTTGGGAGGCCGAGACGGGCGGATCACAAGGTCGGGAGATCGAGACCATCCTGGCTAACACAATGAAACCCCGTCTCTACTAAAAATACAAAAAAATTAGCCGGGCGTGGTGGCGGCGCCTGTAGTCCCAGCTACTCGGGAGGCTGAGGCAGAATGGCGGGAACCCGGGAGGCGGAGCTTGCAGTGAGCCGAGATCGCGCCACTGCACTCCAGCCTGGGTGACAGAGCGAGACTCCGCCTCAAAAAAAAAAAAAAAAAAGATTTTACAGTTGCGGTGGTGTGGGCCCGTAATCCTAGCACTTCGGGAGCAGAATCGGGGCAGATCACTTTGAGCTAAGGGCAACACAGAGGAAACCCCCGTCCCCTCCCCCACCCCCCAGTCCCACCCCGGTCTCTACCAAAAACACAAAACTTAGCCAGGCCTGGTGGCAGGCGCCTGTAGTCCCAGCTACTCAGGAGGCTAAGGCAGGAGAATTGCTTGAACCCAGGAGGCAGATGTTGCCGTGGGCTGAGACCGCACCACTACCAGCCTGGATGACAGAACAAGACTCCGTCTCAAAAAAGAAAAAAAGAAAAACAAAACACAAGGTTAAGAGAGACCTCAAACCTTACAGATACAAGTTTAACAGGGACCCCAAAGCAAAAAATCCCAGTCTTTTTTCTCCCAATCATTGAAACACTAGGAGGGTGTAATAGTTTTGCAGCCTAGCTATAGCAGGCTGATGCCCACAAGATGCCCATATCCTAATTCCGGGAACCGGTGAACATGACCTTACACAGCAAAAGGGGCTTTGCAAGTATAATGAAATTAAGGGTCTTTGGCCAGCTTGTCCCCGCAGGGTTTATGTACTCACCTGGATCCTTATAAGAGCAGAGCAAGTGATGGAGAGCAGAGGGAGATGTAGCGATGAAAGCAGGAAACTCGCGTCACTGGAGAAGGGCAGCACAAGCTAAGGAGAGTAGGCCGCCTCCAGGGCCAGGAAATGGAATCTCCCGCAGAGCCTGGGAAGGCACCAACCCTGCTCCCACCTTGACTCCGTGGGACGGACTGTAGAATTCTGTGCTGTTTTAAGCCACTAAGTGTGTGGTAATTTGTTGCAGCAGCAACAGGGAACTAGTATTGTAGTGAAGCCTCAAAACCCACCTGAAGGGGCCAGGCGCAGTGGCTCGTGTCTGTAATCCCAGCACTTTGGGAAGCCGAGGTGGGCAGATCACTTGAGGTCAGGAATTCCAGACCAGCCTGGCCAACACGGTGAAACCCCATCTCTATAAAAAATACAAAAATTAGCCAGGTGTGGTGGTGCATGCCTGTAATCTCAGCCACTCAGGAGGCTGAGACATGGGAATTGCTTGAACCCGGGTGGTGGAGGCGAAGGTTGCAGTGAGCCGAGATTGCGCCACTGCACTGCAGCCTGGGGGACAGAATGAGACTCTGTCTCAAAAAAACAAAAATAACCCCACCTGAAGAAGGTTTCCAGTACTGCCAGCAGTCCCCCGTGCAACACCCAGAAGCAGACATTCCTTTGCTGCGGGCCATGGACAGGCAGAAGGAAGCGCCTCCTCATGGCAGAGGCCTACCCAGGAGAAACCCAAGGGAAGGCACTGCCAGGCCAGCCCTTCTGCCAAGGCCATTTTCTTTTTTTTTTTTTTTTTTTGAGACAGTTTCACTCTGTCTCCCAGACTGGAGTGCAGTGGCACTATCTCGGCTCACTTCAACCTCCACCTCCCCAGTTCAAATGATTCTCCTGCATCAGCCTCCTGAGTAGCTGGTATTACAGGAGCACAGCATACCTAGCTAATTTTTGTATTTTTAGTAGAGATACGGTTTTGTCATGTTGTCCAGGCTGGACTCAAACTCCTGGCCTCAAGTGATCCACCTGTCTCAGCCTCCCAAAGTGCTGGGATTACAGGCGTGAGCCACCGCACCCAGCACTCATCAAGGTCTTTGATGGCAGGTTTTTCTAGGTGATCAGTCCTTGTCTGGTCTGGCTGTGTCCCACTTTCCCTCTCACCAAGTTGGAACCCCTAGCTAGTTACCAGAGGAGGAGAGTGTGTACCCCAATCCCAGCTTGGTATTAAGGAAGGTGACCACTACTACTCCTGCTGCCCTCCTCCCCGCACCTTGTCTAGTTCACAAGACAGGAGGAAAGAGAGAAAGAAACCAAAGTAAGATAAATAGCCAGACAACCTTGGCACTACCACCCGGCCCTAGGAATTTAAAAAAAAGTAGTAATAATAACATCAACCCCTGACCTAAACTACTTGTGTTATCTGTAAATTCCAGACACTGTATGAGAAAAAGCATTGTAAAACTTTTTGTTCTGTTAGCTGATGCATGTAGGCCCCAGTCACATTTCCCATGCTTGCTCGATTTATCACAACCCTTTCACATGGACCCCTTAAAGTTGTAAGCCTTTAAAAAGGCCAAGGATTTCTTTTTCCGGGAGCTCGGCTCTTAAGATACGAGTCTGCCAATGCTCCCGGCCTAATAAAAAACCTCTTCCTTCTTTAATCCGGTGTCTGAGGAGGTTTGTCTGCGGCTGGTCCTCCTACAGTATGGTTCAGATCTGCATTTAACTCATGAAGCCTGGTTGCTCCCCATGCCCTGGAGGAAAAAAGGGTCTCACTGCAGGTATGATACAGGACGGGCCTGTCCCCAGAACCCTGTGAGAGGGAAGCCCAATGTCCCACCAGGTTGGCAGGGCTGGGGAAGGGAGAGTTATGGTAGCCCCAAGACTAAAAAGACGCAGCAGAGGAGCAGGACAGCGCTCCCGTGGAACACATACCGCTGCCTGAGGGGGATGAGGGAGGAGTGCACCAGCGCGGCTTTTCCCCTCCCTCCCTGCCATGTTACTCTGATCCCCTCCAGGTGAGCTGCCCACTTTGGGCCCAGGGTTGCCGCTGGGGCCTGTACCCAAATGCAGCCCCCCATGGCCATGGCCCCAGGAGTGGGGCAGAGCAGGGAGGAGTCCTGGACACAGGAGACACAGGGGCAGGAGGGAATGGGCCTCAAACTCCAGGAGGGGACCCTTCTCATGGGTCCTGCTTTCTGGCCTCTCCTCGCTTACTCCTGGGCTGATCACCCTGGGAAGAACGGAGCCAACGTTTCTCACCCTCAGGTCCGAGAGGTTCAATTACCGTGCCCTTAGAGAGGTGCGAGCCCCTGAAACGATGCAAGGTGCCCGGCCTAATCTTTATATTATTAGTAGAGATGGGGTTTCACCATGTTGGCCAGGTTGGTCTCGAGTTCCTGACTTCAAGTGATCCGCCTGCCTCGGGCACCCAAAATGTTGGAATTATAGGCGTGAGCCAAAGCGCCCAGCGAGCCCTATTTATTTAAGCCTGTACATTTTGCCCTTGTTAAAGTATTTGAACATTCAATTATCATGTTTTCTTTCAGCAGTCCCTCCCGGTTGCACACTTGGATAGTTTTTTTATTTTCTTAGACAGGGTTTACCTCAGTCTCGCAGGATGGAGTGCTGTGATGGGATCACAGCTCATTGCAGCCTTGAACCTTGGGGTTCAAGTATCTGGGAAGCTGAGGTGGGACTTGACAGATGGGGTCGTGCCATGTTGCCCAGGCTGCTCTTTAACTCCTGGCCTGAACGGTTCCTTCCGCCTCGGCGGCGCGCGGACGTAGTTTTCTAGTTTTGACCCACAGAAACACTGTGCTGGGTCAGAGTTTGTCAACTGCCCTTCTCTAGCCAGCAACACACAGAACATGCTGGGGAAATCGCGGTTACCAGGCTCTACCCTGAGGAGAAAACACCCCAGCTCCAGGCACGGTAACGTCACTGTGACGTCGCCGAAGGCTTTGCAGTATTATGTAGCCAAAGACCCGCTCTTGTGACGTCAGCGAGGTCACGCGCCTGTGACATCACAGAGACCCGGCCCTCACGTGGAGCCAATCGGAACTCGAGGAGCGGCCGCTGGGTTTTCCAGGAGCGCGCATGCGCAGACGCGTGGCCCCGACTGCCGGTCAATGTCCGCAGGCTGCCGGTTAGTATCCGCAGGCTCCCACCCGGCCCCCGCCACCGATAAGCTACAAGGAGGAGCTTTACCACTGGCTCTACTACTACTACTTGCGCGACTTCTCAGCCTGCGGCATAGGGCGCAGCAAGGGCCTGACGCTGAAAGAGCAGGCGCTGCGCGCCAAGCGGCTGTCGCCTGGCGGGCACAAGCACAAGGTCGGACAGAAGCTCCTCAGTGGCCACCGCAAGCCCGCTAGCTCCGGCTGCAGCCCTTGCCGCACACTCGCCTCACCTGAGCCTGGGTACGTCGCTCCCCAACACCTCCCCCAGCCACGTCCCGGGGACCCCGGCTGCGTCCCCGCCGCCCGGCGCCGCTCATCCTGTGCAGGGTCGGCCCCCTCTGAGGCTGCCCCGCATTAGGGAGCTGCACTCCCGGCTTGACCTCTGATGGCCGTTGCAACAACATCAAACTTTGGAACTTTGTAGGGGGGTACAAGGGGCTAGGAAACGAAGAAAACATCTTTTTAAAAATATAAGCGATCGGGCCGGACGCAGTGGCTCACGCCTGTAATCTCAGCGCTTTGGGAGGCCGAGGCGAGTGGATCTTGTGGTCAGGAATTCAAGACTATCCTGGCCAGCATGGTGAAACCCCGTCTCTACTAAAAATACAAAAATTAGCCGGGCGTGTTGGCGGCCACCTGTAATACCAGCTACTCGGGAGACTGAGTCAGAGGCGGAGGCAGAGAATTGCTTGAACCCGGGAGGCGGAGGCTGCAGTGAGCCGAGATCGCGCCACTGCACTCCAGCCTGGGCGACAGAGCGAGACTCCGTCTAAAAAGTGCTCTTGCTCAGACTGAAGAAAGTAATTGGGCCGGCCCGGTGCCTCACGCCCTTAATCCCAGCACTTTGGGAGGCCGAGGTAGGCGGATTCCTTGAGCTCAGGAGTTCCAGACTAGCTTGGGCAACTTGGTGAAATTCTGTCTCTACAAAAATACAACAAATTAGCTGGGCATGGTGGCGCGCGCTTGTAGTCCCCGCTACTTGCGGGGCTGAGGCTGGAGGATTGCTTGAGCCCAGGAGGTGGAGGCTGCAGTGAGCGTGATCTCGCCACTGCACTCCAGCCTGGTCGACAGAGTGGGACACTGTCAAAAAAAGAAAAAAGAAAAAGAAAGTAACTGATCTGTGTTTTTGTCTGATTTCCTACAGGATACCGAAGGACCTGTTCAAAGTATTTTCTGTAACTCCAACTGTAACTTGGTTCTAGGAAGACAGAATCCATATTTGGTCAACAGACCTTTTCGCCCTCACTTAAGTTTACTGCTTCGATATCTTTTCCTTACTAATTGATTGTTAATTAAGTAGTGTCCAAGTGAGTTAGCCTTTTTAGGGTTTATTAATTAAAAGAGAGCATCAAGAGTGACAGTTTAACTTCCAGGTTTTTTGTTGTTTTTTTTTTCCAGTTACTGTGGTAACTCTTTTCAAGTCCACAAATGATTTTGTTCTTAACTGTAAAGAAGAAGTTAGAAATGTAAGTGGGGAGAGAACAAAGTTAGGAATATGTGTAAGATTTCTACCTAAATATCAGCTGGGCGCAGTAGCTTACACCTGTAATCCCAGCACTTTGGGAGACCAAGGTGGTCAATCGCCTGAAGTCAGGAGTTCGAGACCAGCCTGGCAAACATGGCAAAAGCCCATCTCTACTAAAAATACAAAAATTAGATGGGAGTGGTGGTGGGCGCCTTTAGTCCCAGCTACTTGGGAGGCTGAAACAGGAGAATTGCTTGAACCTGGGAGGCCAAGGTTGCAGTGAACCGACATCATGCCACTGCACTACAGCCTGGGCGGCAGAGCAAGACTCCATCTAAAAAAAAAAAAAAAGAAAGAAAGAAAGATTTCTACCTAAATGTCACATACTGTTCTGAAGGTTAATATTTGGTATTCTGATGTATATTGCACAGTGTGTCAACCTCAAATAATCAAAAGGGTCAGAATCTAAAGGGAGTTTATTCATGCAGAGAGTTTAAGGAGGGTCACCTGGGAAGCACAGATACCCAAGAATGGAAGACAGTGTTCCAAGGCTTAGAAGTTTGGGATCACTTGCATAGACAAAGTTTAGGGAAGCTTAGCAGAATTTCAGCATCTCTCCGTGTAAGGCTTAATACATACTTAAAACAATCTGATTGGTCCGGGTGGTCTTTCTTTCACTTTGTCACCCACGCAGGAGTGCAGTGGTGCAGTTGCAACTCAATTACAGCCTCAGCCTCCCTGGCTCAAGCGATCCTCCCACCTCGGCATCCCTAGTAGCTGGGACTAGAGGCATGCACCAACACACCTGACTAATTTTTGTATTTTTTGTAGAGACAGGGTTTCACCACGTTGCCCAGGCCAGTCTGAAATCCCTGGGCTTAAGCAGTCCGCTCACCTCAGCCTCCCAAAGTACTCGGATTGAATGCATGAACGGCTGCACCCAGACAAGGTGGTCTTTTTTTTTCAGGAAAGGTGTATTTAACCTTCTACACTGAAGATGTAAGTCATGGGGTCTTTTGTGCCATCTGGTGTGAGTTAGGTACAGAACAATAAAGGAGGCAGTTAATCTGTAACAAAGTTGAGTGATTGGAAGGAGAGGAGGACTAGTCTCTGGTCTCTCATAGTCATTTACCGACTGAAAATAATAAGGAAGGAATAAATTATAATTTAAGAAGCAGAAGTTACGAACATGCTATGTGACTCTGTCAGGGTGTAACTTCCCTCGAGGCATAGTAAATCTTATAGGGGGTCCTGAAACTTTTTTCTTTTTTAGTTACAAGGATCTCTGCACTGTTGATCCCACAACAATTCTTCGAGGTAGATGCTGCTATCCACTTTTTCGTTGTTTGTTTTTGAGACAGAGTCTTGCTCTGTCGTCCACGCTGGAGTGCAGTGGCGTGATCTCGGCTCACGGCAACCTCTGCCTCCTGGGTTCAAGCAATTCTCCAACCTCAGCCCCGCCAGTAGCTGGGATTGGAGGTGCCCACCACCACACGCAGCTAATTTTTGTGTTTTTAATAGAGACGAGGTTTCACCTTGTTGACCAGGCTGGTCTCGAACTCCTGACCTCAGAAGATCCACCCGCCTCAGCCTCCCAAAGTGCTGGGACTGCAAGCATGAGCCACCATACCCCATACGGGAGGGAGAGGTTACAGTGAGCCAAGATCACACTACCACACTCCAGCCTGGGTGACAGAGTGAGACTCTGTCTCAAAAATAAATAAATAAATAAATAAAATACTTAGGATCTCCATTTCTGTGGGTCAGGAATTCAGGAGTGACAGAGCTGGGTCATTTGGGCTCAAGGTGTCTCATGACATTGCAGTCAAGCTGTCCACTGAGACTGCAGTCACCTAAAGCCTGTTTCCAAGATGGCTCGCTCATGTGACTGCTGACCGGAGGCCTCAGTTTCTGTCACATGAGCCTCTCTACAGGCTACTTAGGTGTCATGGTGTGACAGCTGGCTCTCCCAAGTGAGTAATCAAAGAGTGAGCAAGAGGAAGCCACAGAACCTTTTATGATGTAGTTTACAAAGTTGCAAGCCATCACTTTTGCTTTTTCCCATCTGTCAGAAGGGAATCATGTAACCCAGCCCACACGGATAGGAACTGTGCTCCGCCTTTTGAAGAGAGTATCAAAGAATTTGTGGACGTATTTTAAATGACCATACTATGTTTAATTATTGCAAGTACCGTCACTGTAGAAAAATTGGAAAATAGGGACAAGCAAAAAAAAAATCACTTGTAATTTCACGACTCAATGGATAGCATTACTAGTTGGGTGTATATAATTCCAATATTCAAAATATATATTTTCTCAAAATATAAACACACTAGATGTACTGTGGTGTAATCTGCTCTTTCACTTAATGTATTTATGTATTATAAAAAATACCTTTCATGTCAAATATTCTTTCCTTTTTTTTTTTTTTTCATTGAGATGGAGTTTTGTTCTTGTCACCCAGGCTAGAGTGCAATGGTGCAATGTCCGCTCATTGCAACCTCTGCCTCACGGGTTGAAGCGATTCTCCTGCCTCAGCCTCCCAAGTAGCTGGGATTACAAGCATGCGCCACCACGTTGAGCTAATTTTTTGTGTTTTTAGTAGACACAGGGTTTCACCATGTTGGCTAGGCTAGTCTCAGACTCTTGACCTCAAGTGATCACCCACCTCGGCCTCCCAAAGCGCTGGGATTACAGGCATGAGCCACCGCACTTAGCCCCTCATAACATTTTTTAATGGCTGCACACATTTCATCATATGTATGTATCATAACTTATTTAATGAATTCTGTTATAGGACACTTAGTTTGTTTACAGGTTTTCCCTGTTTTACACATTTTGTTAAATGAACATCCCTACAGCACATTTATTTGTGCAATCATGACTGTTTCTTAAATCCCTAGAAGCAAAATTTTTGCAACACAGTTTGCATAATTTTAAACTTCAAATGCCTGTTACCTAATTTGAGCAGAATTTTTACTGCAATAATCAAGAGTCCATTTGGCCAAATTCCTTATCTATGACAACACCTGTGAAAGTTCAAATATTGATAACTGTAAGTGAATTTGTTGAAAGTGACTGAAATCACTATGGAATGAGAAGTTGCTATAAAAATTTTACCAAAGAGTGAACTGGCCAGGCGCAGTGGCTCATGCCTATAATCCTAGCACTTTGGGAGGCCAAGGTGAGCAGATTGCCTGAGCTCAGGAGTTTGAGACCAGCCTGGACAACACAGTGAAATCCCATCTGTGCTAAAAATACAAAATTGGCCAGGCGTGGTGGTGGGCACTTTAATCCCAGCTACTCTAGAGGCTGAGGCAGGAGAATCACTTGAGCCCAGGAAGCGGAGGTTGCAGTGAGCCGAGATCGCACCACTACACTCCAGCCTGGGCGACAGAGTGAGACTCTGTCTCAAAAAGATAAAATAGGGAGATGCGAGTGTGTTAGCACCAGCACCAACACACTACCAAACAGTTTTCCAAAGTGGGGGCACCAGTGTAAACTCCCATTAGAGCTGTATGGATTTCTCTCACAGCACGTCCTCTAAATCTTCGGCACTGTTAGTGTTTCCAGCTTTAGGATTTTTGGTGACTCTATAGAGGGATCTCATAGTGGGTATTTTGTTCGTTTTGTTTTTGGGTTTTGGGTTTTTTTTTTTTAACAAAATATATTCCAATTTAAAACAGAGTTCATTTCAGGAGAAAGATATGAAAAGTCAACTTCCATCGGTGTCTGGATTAAGGGCCAGGGCCAGTGGCCACGGAAGGTGACACTGAGCCGCTCCTCAGCCCCTCCTCCTGTCCTCCAACGTGCATGACACATGCATTTCAAACAATAAAAGCTTTGAAAACAGCATCGTAGAGCCAGGCACGGTGGCTCACGCCTGTAATCCCAGCACTTTGGGAGGCCGAGGCGGGCGGATCACGAGGTCAGGAGATCGAGACCATTCTGGCTAACACGGTGAAACCCCGTCTCTACTAAAAAATACAAAAAACTAGCCAGGCGAGGTGGCGAGCGCCTGTAGTCCCAGCTACTCTGGAGGCTGAGGCAGGAGAATGGTGTGAACCCGGGAGGTAGAGCTTGCAGTGAGCTGAGATCCGGCCACTGCACTCCAGCCTGGGTGACAGAGTGAGACTCCGTCTCAAAAATTAAAAAAAAAAAAAAAGATGAAACAGCATTGTATAGAATATTCTTTTTAAAATAAGGTTGAAATTGTCTGAAATCAGGACAGTGTAATATACAAGTATCACTGGGTCTTGTCCACTAGGCCAGCCGCAGGATCTGCTGCCACCACTGGGGACATTGGCAAGGGAATGACCCTCTAGGGGAGCCGGGGGACCCAGGACGTGGGTCTTGCGGTGGCCAGGGCCTGCTGCTGCCTGGGCATGACATGGTCAGAGAAGGTGGTCGGCACTCACGAGAAAGCATTGGCAGGTGAGATTTCACCAAGGTGAAAACGCACACCCCACACGTGGTCCCACACATGACACGGGTGGGGGTCGGCTGCCCCTTCCCTAACCTGAGGGTGTCACTGATGTGAGAACCACTGCCTGGGACTCTACTGGGGCAGGCACCCCTACCCCAGGCCTGCAACACCAACCTCTGCTTTTTTGAGGGGTCGGGGGATCAGGCACTCGGATCCAGAGGACCCAGGCCAAGACGGTTTGGTGGCCTCAACCTGGCTCTGGTATGCTTGGCACAGCCCCCTCCCCTGGAAGGGCTAATACTAAGCACCCCAGTCTGCACGCTGGGCGATTCCACCCTTGTGCCAGGTCCAGGTCCCCTTGTGCGATCTGGGCCCTCAGAGATGCCACAAGTCCAGGCCCCCTAGAGGGGTCCGCTGCCGGCAGTGGATACACTGGCCCCGCCAGGGGTGGCACCATCTGCTCCCCCAGGGCACGGCCGGGCCCCAGCACTCACCATGGGGGTTTCTGGCGCCAACCCTCTTAAGTAGACATTTGGCACAAAAAAAAGGACGCTTCTGGGAGAGACAAAAGCGGAAAAGTGGCGAGGGGAGCGGGGGCGCTGCCCGGTTTCCCAGTGGGGCTGATCACCAGAAATGTACCTGCCCCCTCCACGGGGCTCCCCCTCTTCTCCCGCCAGAAGCCAGCAGATAGCCCTGTGCAGAAGAAGACCCGGGCAGGCCTGACAGTGGCAGGCGGGAACTGCTGGTCGGGGTGGTCTTATTTGGGGGCTGTTTCTTTTATAATCTGTCAAGGCCAGAAGCAGCCGTCCAGGGTCCCAGAATGGCAGGCGAGGGCAGCACGGGCGATCCATCCTGGGACAGCTGTGCGAAGCCCAGACCCACGGAGTGCTGCAGTGGTCAGTCAGCAGCAGGCGAAACAGCCACCTCCCCAAAAACAGTCCCCTCGTTCCCCACCTTCCGAGTCTCTGGGGGAGAACCAGTCTGGGCGCCTCAGTGCCTAAAGGGGCCCCGGGAGGCGGTCCCCCGGGCTGTGGCTCAGTGCGCAGCCGTGGCCTGGCGGGCTCCCCATCAGACCGTGGCTGTGGCCAGTCAGGCCTGGAAGCTGCCAGGGCCAGCGCCTGCTGCCACCTTCCACGTGGCCCTGGCCAAAGTGCAAGTGCTGGCTTCCCGCTCCTTGGAGGCGGACACAAGTGCCTGGGACAAGGCCACGCATGGAGATGCTGGCCACGTCCCTCTCTCTACGTCTCCGATACACACCTGGGAATATTCTGTAAAAGTCCCCACTCTACCCCCACTGTTTCCAAATTGGGGACAACAACAAAGCAGAACAAAACGAAAAGAAATGGCCCCATCCAAGTGGCCTTTGGGTGTTACCGGGGACATCCCTCCAGCCTCCCAGTCCACCTGGGCTCCAGTGGGGTGCACTCCAGCTGGGGCAGGGTGGCCGTGCAGCCCTCTGGAGCCCCTGGGCAGCCCCAAGCAGCCAATGTCGCCCCTAGAGGCACAACCCAGAGGAGCCCCGAGCCTCCATGACTCCAGCCCAGGGACCCTTCCCATCCTCTGCAGAGGGATGGGGTACCTGGCCAGAATAGAGGACCCTGGGCGTTTCTTCAACCTGTGAGGTCAGGCGGTTCTTTTTACAAAAAAAAAAAAAAAAAGTTTAGACACTTCCCAGGGTGGGCGACTGAGGGAGTCCCCCAGCCCCTCTTCAGGAGACCAGTGGGCATAACACAGCATTGAGTTGTCGAGAGGCCAGGCGCACTGGGCGTCAATAACTTAAAAAAGGGGAAAAATGTCAGTCCCCGAGTCTCCACGCCTTTCCTGATGAAGAAGAAAAGAAGCGGGAAAGAGAAAGAAAAAGCACATGGGGTTGGAAGGACAGCCGCGGGAGGCTGCTGGTGTGGGGACCCCCATGCTGGCTGGCAAGGGGCTCCGTGAGGCCCAGAGTCGCTGGGGACACGGGGCACTCGTGTGTTTTATGTTTCGTTGGGTGTTTTCTTTTTTTCTTTTTCTTTTTTTTTTTTTTTAAGAAAAAAGCCAGTCATAAGTCAAAGCCGGAAAAAGGCTGCCTTTGCCCGTTGACAAAAGGTGAGAAGGCGCGCGAAGTGTTCGGAGAGATATACATCCTCTGATAACTGTGAAATAAAAACCATTTCTTAAAAATATTAAAAAACAAACAAAACAACTCCTCCGCAGGCAGAGGCCCCGGCCCGGGCTCCGCAGCGCCACCCGGCGGCAGCCGCGGGCTCGGTGTGAAGAAAAGTTTGTCCGGGCCCTTGTCTGCGTCCGGTATCCCTGGGCCTGGGCGCTTTCAGACCGGGTTGTGCTCCTTGAGGTTGAGCTGCAGGATGGTGCCCTTCACGGCCGCGAGCACGAAGCGGATGTTCTTCGTGTAGATGATCTTGTCGCCGTCGGGGTTCGTGTCCACGAACATCTTCAGGATGAACTCCCGCGCCGCTGGGCGTCCCGCTGGGGCCCGTCGAGCTCGGGGACGGAGCCCACCAGGTGCGAGTACAGGATACTGTCCTCCAGCAGGTCCTTCTTGTTGAGGAAGAGGATGACGGAGTTCTGGAACCAGGGATAGTTGACGATGGTCCGGAACAGGGCTTTGCTCTCCTCCACCCGGTTCTCCTTGTCCGACTCCGCAAGAACTTGGTCGTATTCACTGAGGGCGACGAGAAACAGGATGGACGTCAGGTTCCCAAAGCAGTGGATCCGCTTCCTGGAGCCGACCGCTGTCCCCCCACATCCACCATCCTGAAGATGATGCTCTCCAGGTCGAAAGATGCCGGTGGTGGGCACGCGGCCCCGCAGCGCGTCCTGCGGGGTGGGCAGGTGGCCCGAGGCGGCCCTGCGGGCAGCGTCCGTCAGGCAGTACTTGGCCGGGTCCGAGAGCTGGCACTGGCGCCTGCGGTCGCAGCACTCCTGGATGCCAGGGTCGTCCCACAGGGTCCTGATGGCGCTGACGTACCAACGCTCGAAGGTGGTCACCTTCTCTGCGTCCACCTCTCGGATCAGGAGCCACTGGCCTTGTTCTGCTCCTCCTTGTGGAGGATGTTCAGCATCTCCACGGCCCGGATCGTGGCCTGGGTGGCGGTGAAGATGTGGTAGACGAGCTTGGTGAAGCCGCGCTTGGCCTCCTCCCAGTAGCAGGCACCCTGGACGATGCGCGTCTGTTTGATGAAGATGCTCTTCCCGCTCTCGCCCCTGCCGAGCAGCAGCAGCTTGAGCTGGCGCCGGGCGTCGCGCTCGTCCCCCGCAGCTGCTTCTGGATCTCGGCGTTGATCCGCTCCTTCACCTCATCGCTCAGGCAACGCGCCATCACGGACTCCAGAGTCATCGTCCCGGCCCGGCCGCCGCCCACCGGCCCCCGCCCGCCCTGCCCCGCCTCGGCCGCTGCCTGCGAGCCGCCGGGTCCCCGCTGGGGCAGCGCCAACCGCGGACTCCGGCGCTGCCGCTTAGCCTGCGCTGCCGCCGCAACCACCGCCAACCGCAGCCTCTGCAGCCGAGCGACAGCGCCCGAGTTGGGTTTTTTTTTGTTTTTTGTTTTTTGTGTTTTTTTTTTGAGACGGAGTCTCACTCACTCTGTTGCCCAGGCTGGAGTGCAGTGGCGCGATCTCGGCTCACTGTAACCTCTGCCTCCTGGGTTCCAGCGATTCTCCTGCCTCAGCCTCCCAAGTAACTGGGATTACAGACGCCTGCCACCACACCTGGCTAATTTTTTTTGTATGTTTAGGAGAGATAGCTTTTCACCGTGTTAGCCAGGGTGGTCTCCATCTCCTGACCTCGTGATCCGCCGCCTCGGCCTCCCAAAGTGCTGGGGTTACAGGCATGAGCCACTGCACCTGGCCTAATTTTTATTAGAAACTGTGTTTCACCACGTTGGCCAGGCTGGTCTCGAAGTCCTAACCTCAAGTGATCTGCCAGCCTCAGCCTCCCAAAATGCTGTGATTACAGGCATGAGCCACCATGCCCTGCCAAAAGTTGCAATTTTTTCCTCCCGGGGAGATGGAGTCTCACTCTGTCTTCCAGGCTGGAGTGCACTAGTGTGATCTCGACTCACTGCAACGTCTCCCTCCCGGGCTCAAGCTATTCTTCTGTCTCAGTCTCTGGAGTAGCTGGGATTACAGGCACATGCCACCATGCCATGCTAATTTTTTTCTATTTTTAGTAGAGATGGGGTTTCACCATGTTGGCCAGGCTGGTCTTGAACTCTTGACCTCAGGTGATCTGCCCACCTCAGCCTCCCAAAGTGCTAGGATTACAGGTATGAGCTACCACACCCGGCCCTTTTTCTATTTTTTTAAGAGAGGGAGTCTCACTATGTTGCCCAGGCTGGATTCAAACTCTCAGGCTCAAGCCATCCTCCTGTGTCAGCCCCCTCAGGAGCTGCGATGACATGCACATGCCACTGTGCTTGGCATCTTTTCATGTTTTTCCATTTCCACTGGATTGTAAATAAACTGAAGGCAAGGTCCAGAACCTGTGTGTGCTTGCAGGCCCATCAGCACTACAGATATGTAGCCTGAGCTGGACAGAGATTTAGGGCATAGAACTTTATTTTCATTTTATTTTTTGTAGAGGTGGGATCTCACTATGTTGCCCAGGCTGGTCTCAAACTCCTGAGCTTCCAGTGATCCTTCTGCCTCAGCCTCCTGAAGTGCTGGGATTACAGGTGTGAGGCACTGTGCCTGGCCTTAGGGCACAGAATTAACACAGTGTGAAAGGAAGTGCATCTAGCCCAGCCCCCCATTGATGGATTCATCTACATTCACCAGACAAGGTAGGGAGTTCAGGATGAGTTGCTATTATTTACAAAGTGATAACGTTTCCACTTGAAATCATGGTCCTGTGCATTCATTCACCCTTCTAACTTTTCAAATCAGGAGACAGTGACTAGAGGCCCTGCCCACCATCCCCACAGCAAATGTCATGAGAATTTCAGGTCCATCCTGACAACCGTCCCCTCTCAGTGCCTTGGTGAGTTTCCTCGGTATTTAAGAATGCTTACCAGTCTTCGGGCTTCCACCCCAAATCCAAGAAGTAGATTTCTTTCAGCTTCATTGACTTTTTATTAAGGGAGCAAGCAATTTTCTCTGGCAGTGAAAGCATTCTGCAGATGCGCAGTTCTATAGAGGAAATGTAAACCAGATACCTACCCCACAAACAGCTCACTTTTTTTTTTTTTTTTTTTTTTTTTGAGATGGAGTCTCGCTCTGTCACCCAGACTGCAGTGCAGTGGTGTGATCTCGGCTCACTGCAACCTCCACCTCTCGGATTTCAGCCATTCTCCTGCCTCAGCCTCCTGAGTAGCTGGGATGACAGGCACATGCCACCATGCCTGGCTAATTTTTTTGTATTTTTAATAGAGATGGGGTTTCATCATGTTAGCCAGGATAGTTTCAATCTCCTGACCTTGTGATCCACCTGCCTCAGCCTCCCAAAGTTCTAGAATTACAGGCGTGAGCCACTGCATCAGGCTCAACTCATTATTCCAGTAAGGACAGACAAGTCTCAGAACCTGCCAGAAGGGGATGATTCTACCCCTATAGCAAATTTAGAGAATATTAAAAAGGAAAATTAAAAGCACCTCTATCCCTCAAACCCAATGGTAACTACTGCTAAGATTTTGCTTTTTTTCCCATTTTCTCTTTTCTTTCCTTCCTTCCTCCCTCCCTCCTTCACTACCTTCCTATTTCTTTCCTTTCTCTCCTTCCTACTTTCTTTGCTTCTTTTCTTTCATTTTTCTTTCTTTTTCCTTTCCTTTTTCCTTCCTTTCTTCTTTTTCTTTCTTCCCTCCCTTCCTCTCTTCCTCCCTTCATTCCTTCCTTCCTCTTCCCTCCCTATCTTCCTTCCTTCCTCTTCCCTCCCTATGTTCCTTCCTTCCTTTCTCTTTCTCTTTCTTTTCTTTCCTTCTTCTTTCTTTCTTTCTTCCTTCCTTTTTCTTCTTTTCATTGTTCCTTTCTTTCTTTCCCCCATCCTTCCTTCCCACCTGCCTGCCTTCTGTGTGCTTTGCATCAGATTTTGAAACACATTTGGAACCATGCTTAACATTATGCTAGGACAGTTTTCTACATAGTTATACTTCAAAATTTTTAAAAATAAATAACACAAATGGGTGTACCATAATTTAAACATTCACCTGTACAATGTAAACAATGAAATCTTTTATTCCTATAGTCAATATTTGTATGTGCATTTTTTATATGTTTTTGATTATTATCTTAGGATAGATGTCTAGAAATGGAGTTAGTGTGCCAAAAAGTAAAATTTTTTTTTTTTTTTTTTGAGGCAGAGTCACTCTGTCACTCAGACTGGAGTGCAGTGCTGTGACCACAGCTCACTGTAGCTTCAACCTTCTGGGCTGTGCAAGCAATCCTCCAACCTCAGCCTTCTGAGTAGCTAGAACTACAGGTGTGTACCACCAAGCCCAAATAATATTTTAAAAAATTTTTTGTAGAGATGCGGTCTCACTGTATTGCCCAGGCTGGTCTTAAACTCCTGAGCTCAAGTGGTCCTCCTGCCTCAGCCTCCCAAAGTGCTGGGATTATAGGTATGAGCCACCACCACTCCCAGCCTAAAAAGATTTTTAAGGCTCACGACATACTGTGCTGAATTGCTCTCTGGAAATGTTACAATTTTTGCTTATCAGGGAGGTACATTTTTCTGTACACTCTACCTTGGGAGGCGGAGTTTGCAGCCGAGATCGCGCCACTGCACTCCAGCCAGGTCAACAGAGTGACTCTATCTCAGAAACAAACAAACAAACAAACAAAAATAGGCAACAAGGAAGGATGCTTAGGATGTAACACTAAGCAAAAGAAGAAAATTTGATTGTGCTTTGCTTACAACTGTGTTTCAAATGTAATCACTGGGGAAAAACAAGGGTATGGCAAAACAGTAGCAGTGCTAGGCAAACTGATTTGCGTTTATTTTCTAAATCAGTTATGATGCACTTCTAATACTTTGGTAATGAAGAAAAAAAACTATGCTTTGTCCAGCACGAACTGGGCATGACTAGACTTGACAGCAGTCTGTGGTGTAGCTATCCAGAGAGTTTGGTTGACGCCAAGCTCAGGCTGAGATGACAGCATGGCGTGGCAGCTAAGGAATTGACATGGCACCCAGCTGGGTTTCGCAGTGGCATTAGAAAACACCATAGAAGCCTCCACGCAGCACTCACAGCCAGAGGCTGGGTGGCACTGCAGGGGCTGGGGACCTTGGATGAGCATAGCACCATTGCTGTTTGTTTCACAGAGCAGAACACAGGCTCAGTCAGGCTCAGCCACCTCCCCACACAGGTCACACAGCCTTGGGCTGGAACACGTTTCCCATGCAGGGCTCCTTCCCAGGCACCCCAGTCAAACTCGATGAATTAAGAAAATTATGGCTGGGTGTGGTAGCTCACGCCTATAACCCCAGCACTTTGGGAGGCCAAGGCGGGTGGATCACCTGACGTCAGGAGTTCGAGACCAGCCTGGCCAACATGGTGAAACCCCGTCTCCACTAAAAATACAAAATTAGCTGGGCATAATGGCATGCACCTCTAATCCCTGCTATTTGGGAGGCTGAGGCAGGAGAATCACTTGAACCCAGGAGGCGGAGGTTACAGTGAGCCAAGATCGCACCACTGTACTCCAGCCTGGGTGACAAGAGCGAAACTCTGTCTAGAAAAAAGAAAAAGAAAATTCTGATGGTGATGCATGCCTGTAATCCCAGCTACTCGGGAGGCTGAGGCAGAAGAATCGCTTGAACCCAGGAGGCGCAGGTAGCAGTGAGCTGAGACTGTACCACTGTGCTCCAGCCTGGGTGACAGAGCGAGACTCTGTCTCAAAAAGAACAAAACAACAACAAAAAAAGAAAATTCTGAGATGTCCAGGACCACCATGGATTAGAGGATTTTGCATGTGTGTGCTTTTTCTCTTTACACATGTATGATATGAAACAGTTAAATGATACAGAACTGTGTAATACATTGAGCAGGTACAGTGGCTCATGTCTGTAATCCTAGCACTTTGGGAGGCCAACGTGGGAGGATCACTTGAGCCCAGGAGTTCGAGACCAGCTTGGGCAACATGGTGAAACCCTTTCTCTGCAAAAAAATTTTAAAAGTAGCCAGCCGTGGTGACGCACGCCTCTAGTTCCAGCTACTGAGGAGACTGAGGCAGGTGGATCACTTGATCCTAGGAGTTTACAACCAGCCTGGGCAGCATAGCAAGATCCCATCTCTACAAAAAAATAAAACAATTAACTGGATGTGGTGGTACATACCTGTAGTCCCAACTATTCGGGAGGCTGAGGTGGGAGATTTGCTTGAGCCCAAGAGGTTAAGGCTGCAGTGGGCTGTGATTGCACCACTGTACTCCAGCCTGGGCAACAGAGCAAGACCCTGTCTCTTAAAACAAAGCAAAACAAAACAAAAAATATGTAACATGTGAAGGAAAAAGCTCTGGTCACATCCTCCTCAGGCAACCACTAGTATTCCTAGTATCTACCCTTTTGTATGTTTTTTTTTCTATGTGCTAACTCATGTGATGACAATTTTAAACAAATTGTACCGTGTTCTCACCTGGAATTTTTTTTTTTTAGACGGGACCTCCCAGGTTCAGGTGATTCTCCTGTCTCAGCCTCCCGAGTAGCTGGGATTACAGGTGCCTACCACCAGGTCCGGCCAATTTTTGTATTTTTAGTAGACACGGTGTTTCCCGATGTTGGCCAGGCTAGTCTCGAACTCCTGGCCTCCCACCTCGGCCTCCCAAAGTGCTGGGATGACAAGCGTGAGCCACCATGCCTGGACAAGGACTTTGTCTTGTTCCCACGTGTCCTCGGTGTCTAAAACAGACTAGCTTGGGAGGTGCATGCAAAATGTTCTCAGCCTGCTTCTGTGTGAAGGCCAGGGTGGGCACCTGTACGGAATTGGGGTCCCTGAGCCCATTGGAGTGGGTGCCATGCTTCAGAGTTGGGGCCCCCTGGCCTGCCATTCCCCAGCTCTCTGGTCTGACGTCAGCAGTGCGTGGCTTAGGAGATGATGAACGTGGCTTCCCGGCGTCCTCTGTTCTCTTTTAGACAAAGGTCCAAGTGAGGACCCTTAGCCCGAGGAGTGGCCCATGGAGGGTGAGGCCCTGTCTACCCCCCACATTTTATGCCCACCCCCACCCCATCTCTTCTCCCCTGCCCTCCACCTCCCCTTGGCCTCGGGGTCTCTTCCTTCTCTCCATCCCATCTCTCTCCAGCACCCTGGTTTGGGGATGGGAGTCCTGTGGGCTGCCTGAGGTGGGGGGAGATTTAAAGACCCGTCTTCCAGAAGGTCTTTAGGAGGTACCTGGTCAGAGCTGCGAGCGGTTCCCACTGCTAAGGGAAATTACAAGGCTTTGTTTTCATTACACACCCTGCTGCCTTCCGCAAAGGTTTTAAGACTGGGAACTGAGCCTCCTCTATCTGAACAAGTAGAATAGAGGCCTGAAAGCACAAAATTGGCTGTGTCCAGCAGACACGCCCATTCTGAGGAACATGAGAATTCCCACCCTGCTGAGAATGGAAGTAGGACAGAGAGAGAGGGAGGCCAAGGTGAGGGTGGGTCTGTTTCACCTCTGGAGTACCCTGGAATGGAATGAGTGAGTGTCAAAGGAGAGAACCCAGCCTGGCTGGAGGAACCAGGAAGTCTTAACACAGTTCCACTGCCACCTGGTGGCGGCGTGCTCAATTCGCAGGCTTAGTGTGTACCCACTAGTTCTCAGTCACGTACTATACTCAGTCACATACCTAGAAAGACCCATGGTCACTGCTAGTACACAGAACCTTCCAAATCTTCATTTAGACCGGTGGTGCCCTAGATTTGATTTCACAAACAAGATTGTGAGCCCAGGAATTGTGGATCTGTCTGCGTGTGACATTTCTGAGGAAATAAGTTATCCACCGCCACCGCCCCAGCCTTCCCCCATTCCAAGATCCCACCACAGGGCCAATCTTGGTACCAGCAGAGCAGGAACATCAGCCAAGAAGCTGCCACCAAAAAGCCTCAACAGACTGCCTTTTGCCTTCCAGACAGCCACCGTGACGTGATCCAGCCCCTGTGGAAGCAGGTGGAGCTGCTCGTCAACACACATTACAGTGAGCAACAAGTGGGACGGGGTCTGGGGGCATCCCGGCCCCCTCCAGCTGCCCTGTTTGCAGAAGGACTTTGGACCCATCCCCTTGCCTGCTCCCATCTGAGCTGCTCTCTGGGCAGGGACAAGGGAGGGAGAGAAGGGAGGAGCTGGGACCCTCCTTAAAAAGAAAAGAATAAGATAAGATTAACCTCAGTGGTGTGCCAGGCATGAGGCTAGGTGCTTCCCCATGTTTTTTTGTTTTGTTTTGTTTTTTTGTTTTGAGACAGAGTCTCACTCTGTCATCCAGGCTGGAGTGCAGTGGCACAATGTCGGCTCACTGAAACCTCTGCCTCCCAGGTTCAAGCGATTCTCCTGCCCCACTCTCCCGAGTAGCTGGGATTATAGGTGGCCGCCACCACGCCCAGCTAATTTTTGTATTTTTGATAGAGACAGGGCTTCACTGTGTTGGCCAGGCTGGTCTTGAACGCCTGACCTCAAGCAATCCGCCCGCCTCTGCCTCCCAAAGTGCAGGGATGATAGGCATGAGCCACCGTGCCCAGCCCCCCATGTTGTTGTATCCCATCTCACAAAATCCCCATGTCTTAAGACCCACTTTACAGATGAAGAGAACTGAGGCCTGGTAAAGGGGTGTGGCTCATCCAAGGCCCCACACTACTCAGTGGCAGAGATCAGGCTCATTCCACGGCGTGGTGTTGGGCCACACCAGCGTGTGGGGTTGCCTGTGGTGGCAGGAGGGACACTGGAGGGGCCTTACTGGAAGGGTGAGGTCAAGTGGACTTAGGGGGAGGTAATGCCGAATCTCAGCAGCCATTAGTGGTGACTTCTGTGCTGCCTGGGCATGAGGGCATGGACCCAGCGTGGGCCTTGGGGTAAGCATGGGTTGAGTTCTTATCCCCTGGCTCTGCTGTTCAGTGGCTCTGTGACCTCAGACAAGTCACGTGCCCTGTGAGCTCCAGGGTCCTTTCCTGCAAGCTGGGAGGCCACTCTGCCCACCTCCCAGGAAGGCTGGCAGGCCTTCAAAAGGGTTCTGGCAGCTTTGCCCCCTACATAGGCACAGGACACAGGGGTTGAGGCTTCTGGCCCCATGGCACCGGGTGGCCTTACAGCAGCCATGTCTCTGCAGCCAAGGCCATTGGCATCTCGGAGCCCGTCAAGGTGCCGTACTCCAAGTTTCTGATGCACCCGGAGGAGCTGTTGGTGGTGGAGCTGCGTGAAGGCATCTCCCTCCGCAGGTCCAACTGCTTTGGGGTCGCCAAGTTCCAGAAGGTTCTGAAGGCCAGCAATAGCATCCAGTTTGTCTTCAAGAGGTAAGGCCCGACCAGGTCCACAGAAGACAGCGCCAGGCCTGCTCAGCACCCAGGGGCAGGAGCAGCACCGAACTGCCATCAAGCGACTCTTGTGCCTCAGCCACACCAATAGCTGGGACCACAGGTGTGTGTCACCATGCCCAGCTAATTTATTTATTTATTTTTATATATTTTTTGAGACGGAGTCTCACTCTGTCGCCCAGGCTGGAGTGCAGTGGCCGGATCTCAGCTCACTGCAAGCTCCATCTCCCGGGTTTACGCCATTCTCCTGCCTCAGCCTCCCGAGTAGCTGGGACTACAGGCTCCCGCCACCTGGCCCGGCTAGTTTTTTGTATTTTTTTTTAGTAGAGACGGGGTTTCACTGTGTTAGCCAGGATGGTCTCAATCTCCTGACCTCGTGATCTGCCCGTCTCGGCCTCCCAAAGTGCTGGGATTACAGGCTTGAGCCACCGCGCCCGGCCCATGCCCAGCTAATTTATTTATTTATTTATTTATTTATTTATTTATTTATTTAATTTTTTTAGAGAGAGGGTCTGGCCACATTGCCCAGACTGTTCTCAAACTCCTGGACTCAAGCCATCTCCTGCCTGGTCCTCCCAAAGTGATTACAGGCGTGAGCCACCATGCCTGGCCACTATTTCTTTTCTTTTTTTTTTTTCTTTAGACAAGAGTCTCACCTCTGTCTCCCAGGCTGGAGTGCAGTGGTGCGATCTTGGCTCACTGCAACCACAGCCTCCTGGGTTCAAATGATTCTCTTGACTCAGCCTCTCGAGTAGCTGAGACTACAGGTGCCGGCCACCACGCCTGGCTAATTTTTGTATTTTTAGCAGAGATGGGATTTCACCATGTTGGCCAGGCTGGTCTTGATCTACTGACCTCAAGTGATCCAGCCACCTTAGCCTTCCAAAGTGCTGGGATTACAGGCGTGAGCCACCGCACCAGGCCCCTTTTCTTTTCACCTTTTTTTTTTTTTGACAGCAAGGTGTTAGATGGGGTTTGGCTGCAGTTGGCAGACATGAGGCTCCCCAGGCCTGCCAGACCCAAAGTCACTGAGCTGACCCCTTTCGCAGTCTCAGGAGAGCAGTGTTCAGTTTGTCCAGATGCAGAATGGGAACGTCCCATCAGCTCACGGGTTCTCCAGGCTGGCGTGTTGGTGTCCTGGGCCAGGGGCTGGGGGCAATGTCCCATCGTCCCAGGATGGGAAAGTCTGGCAGTAGCTTCTCCAGGCTCTTTCTGTTTCCTTGAGTGTGTTGTGTTTTTGCCAGTGAGGGCCCAGGGCAGCATCCGTGGATACACCATGTGTGCCCAGCTAGGATAAAAAGTCCCTTTGGAGAAGGTGGTGGCAGTTATTGAGTAAAAATGTGGTGGGTGATTTCAGGAACAGTGGCTCATGCCTATAATCCTGGCACTTTGGGAAGCTGAGGTGGGAGGATTGCTTGAGTCCAGGAGTTCAAGACCAGCCTGGGCAACATAGCAAGACTGTGTCACTACAAATTTTTTTTTTTTTTTTTTAAGCTCTGATGTGGCAGCACATGCCTGTAGTCTCAGCTACTCAGGAGGTTGAAGCAGAAGGATCACTTGAGGCCAGGAGTTCAAGACTAGCATGGGCAACATAACGAGACCCCATCTCTAAAAAAAATTTAAATTAGCTGGGCATGGTGGTGCACACCTGTTACACCTGTAATCTCAGCTATTCAGGAGGCTGAGGTGGGAGGATCACTTAAGCCCAGGAGGGGTTTGAAAGCTCCAGTGAGCTATGATTGCACCATTGCACTCCAGCCTGGGTAGCAGAGCAAGACCCCTCCTCAAAAAAATGAAACAACAAAACAGGGAATGGGAGGATCATATTTCCATTCTGTGTTTGTTAATTCTGTGTTACTGTAATAGCATACATTTACGCTTGGTTTACGGCTGGGCACGATGCCTCATGCCTGTAATCCCAGCACTTCGGGAGGCCAAGGCGGGCACTTGAGGTCAGGAGTTTGAGACCAGCCTGGCCAACATGGTGAGAGCCTGTCTCTACTAAAAATATACAAATTAGCCAGGCGTGGTGGCTCACGCCTGCAATCCCAGCTGTAATCTCCCTGTCGTCAGGAGACTGAGGCACAAGAATCACTAGAACCCAGGAGGCGGAGGTTGCATTGAGCTGAGATCACGCCACTACACTCCAGCCTGGGGAACAGAGTAAGACCCTGTCTCAAAAAAAAAAAAAAAAAAAAAAAACAGAAAAGAAAAAATTATGCTTGGTTTGCTTGAAAGTGGCAAGAAAGAAGAGACTCTTAAGGGTTTATTCCTCCAGGGGAATAGATGGTTCTCAAACTGGGAGACTCACAGTGTCATTTTAGCATACAGTGGCGAGGAGACCCGCTCGGACAGGGAGCTCTTCTGCAGGGCCTGCTCTATGCCAGGAGGGAGGCTGCTGCTCCACGACACACAAAGAGCAGATAGCGAAAAGCTACACAACAGGGCTGGAGAGCAAGAGTTGTGATTTGTGCAGTAGAATCAAAGGCTTCAGCAGACCAGGATGAAATGCAGCCACATACCTGGTGTGTCTGGGCATATTAAAAGGAAGATTGAACTGGGCATAGTGGCTCATGCCTGTAATCCCAGCACTTTGGGAGGCTGAGGTGGGCAGATAATTTGAGATCAGGACTACTAAAAATACAGAAATGAAGGCCAGGTGCGGTGGCTCACACCTGTAATCCCAGCACTTTGAAAGGCCAAGGTAGGCGGATCACCTGAGGTCAGGAGTTCGAAACCAGCCTGACCAATATGGAGAAACCCCATCTCTACTAAAAACTACAAAATTAGGCCAGGCGTGGTGGCTCACGCCTGCAATCCCAGCACTTTGGGAGGCCGAGGTGGGCAGATCACGAGGTCAGGAGATTGAGACCATCCTGGCTAACACGGTGAAATCCCGCCTCTGTTAAAAATACAAAAAGGTAGCTGGGTGTGGTAGTAGGCACCTGTAGTCCCAGCTATTTGGGAAGCTGAGGCAGGAGAATGGCGTGAACCTGGGAGGCGGGGCTTAGAGTGAGCCAAGATTGCGCCACTGCACTCCAGCCTGGGCAATAGAGCGAGACTCCATCTCAAAAATAAAAAACAAACAAACAAAAAAACAAAGTTAGCCGGGTGTGGTGGTGGGTGCCTGTAATCCCAGCTACTCAAGAGGCTGAGGCAGAAGAATTGCTTGAACCCAGGAGGCAGAAGTTGCAGTGAGCCGAGATCGCGCCACTGCACTCCAGCCTGGGCAACAAGAGCAAAACTCCATCTCAAAAAAAAAAAAAAATTAGCCAGGCATAGTGGCATGCACCTGTAATCCCAGCTACTCAAGAGGCGAAGACAGGAGAATCACTTGAACTCGAGAAGCGGAGGTTGCAGTGAGCCGAGATCGCACCCCCGCATTTCAGCCTGGGGGACAGAGTGACACTCTTGTCTCAAAAAATAACAAATAAATAAATAAAAAGGGAAGATTGCATTTCAGGCGGTTTAAGGATAAACTTGTGATAGACGTATAACCCATCAGATGTATGAAAATATAGGGAAATAAAGATTCACAAGAGAATATGTGTAATTATAGCACAGTAATTGGCTCTACTGTATACATGTATAGTACTGTACTGGTTGAAGGAGAGTTTCCTTCAACAGATTCCCAGCATGAGCAATGTGGTGAAACCACATCTCTAGGGGAAAAAAAAAAAAAAAATAGGCTGGGCGCGGTGGCTCAAGCCTGTAATCCCAGCACTTTGGGAGGCCGAGACGGGCGGATCACGAGGTCAGGAGATCGAGACCATCCTGGCTAACACGGTGAAACACCGTCTCTACTAAAAAAATACAAAAAGCTAGCCGGGCGAGGTGGCGGGCGCCTGTAGTCCCAGCTGCTCGGGAGGCTGAGGCAGGAGAATGGCGGGAACCCGGGAGGCGGAGCTTGCAGTGAGCTGAGATCCGGCCACTGCACTCCAGCCTGGGCGACAGAGCGAGACTCTGTCTCAAAAAAAAAAAAAAAAAAAGCTAGGCTTGGTGGCATGCACCTGTAGTCCCAGCTACTCAGGAGGCTGAGGTGGGAGGATCACTTGAGCCAGGAGGTTGAGGCTGCAGTGAGCCATGATCGCACCACTGCACTCCAGTTTGGGTGACAGAGTAAGACCCTGTCTCAAAAAAAAAAAAAAAAAAAAAAAAAAAAAAGTAATTACATTCTGGCTGGGCTCACGCCTGTAATAGGCCCAGACAGGAGGATCGCTTGAGCCCAGGAGTTTGAGACCAGCTTGGGCACTGTATCAAGACCCCATCTCCACAAAAAAATTAAAAAATTCTCACACCTGTAATCCCAGCACTTTGGGAGGACAAAACGGGAGGGTCACTTGAGGCCAGGAGTTCAAGACCAGCCTGGTCAACATAGTGACCCCGTCTCTATTTTATTTTTAAAATTAAAAAAATTAGCCAGGTGCAGTGGTATGTGCCTGTAGTCCCAGATACTTGGGAGGCTGAGGTGGAAGGCGGAAGAATCGCTTAGGCACAGAAGGTCCAGGCTGCTATGTGAAGGTCCAGTGAGCTATGATGGCACCACTGCACTCCAGCCTGGGGACAGAGCAAGACCTCATCCCTTTAAAAATACAAAGAGAGGCCGGGCGTGCTGGCTCACACATGTAATCCCAGCACTTTGGGAGGCCAAGGCAGATGGATCACTTGAGGTCAAGAGTTCAAAACCAGCCTGGCCAACATGGTGAAACCCTATCTCTACTAAAAATACCAAAAATTAGCTGGGGGTGGTGGTGCTCACCTGCAGTCCCAGCTCCTCAGGAGGCTGAGGCTCAAGAATCACTTGAATCTGGGAGGTGGAGCTTGCAGTGAGCTGAGATCACATTACTGCACTCCAGCCTGGGCGACAGAGCAAGACTCCTTCTCAAAATAAATAAATAAATAAATAAATATAAATAAATAAAATACAAAGAGACAAACAAACTAAAAAACCATCCTGGGCGCTTGCCGGGTCCCAGGCTTGCAGCCCAGTGGTAAATGCCACCAAGTCCTGCCCTGGAGTTGCTGATGTCACCCAGACAAAATCACAGTATCATGTCAGGTAGAGATAACTGCTGTGACAGGACGTAACTCAGAGTGAGGGGGAGAGAGGGACAGGAGGAACCTGGATAAGGAGGTGACAATGGAGCAGTGACCCAATGAAGGGAGAGGGCCAGCCAGGTGGTGCATAAAGAGTGTGGGAGCAGGCCAGGCGCAGTGGCTCACGCCTGTAATCCCAGCACGTTGGGAGGCTGAGGCAGGCAGATCATGAGGTCAAGAGTTTGAGACCAGCCTGATCAACATGGTGAAACCCCGTCTCTACTAAAAATACAAAAATTAGCCTGGCGTGGTCGTGTGTGCCTGTAATCCCAGCTATTCAGGAGGCTGAAGCAGGAGAATCGCTTGAACCCAGGAGGTGGAGGTTGCAGTGAGCCGAGATCACGCCATTGCACTCCAGCCTGGGTGACAGAGGGAGACTCTGTCTCAAAAAAAAAAAAAAAAAGACTGTGGGGACAGAGAAAAAGTCATGCAAAGTCCCTAAGGCAAGAACGTGCTTGTGTGTTTGAAGGCTCGCAAGGTGCCCTTGTAGCTGCTGCAGGCTGAGTGAGGGAAGGATGGTGAGATTGAGGCCAAAGAGGTAGCAAGGGACCAGGCACGGTGGTCCACGCCTGTAATCCTACCACTTTGGGAGGCTGAGGTGGGAGGATTGCTTGAGCTCAGGAGTTTGAGAACAGCCTAGGCAGCATAGTGAGACCTTACCTCTATAAAAAAGAAAAACAGGTCAGGAGTAGGGGCTCACGCCTGTAATTCCAGCACTTTGGGAGGTCGAGGAAGGTGGATCACCTGAGGTCCGAAGTCCAAGACCAGCCTGGCCAACACGGTGCAACCCCGTCTCTAAAAATACAAAAATTGGCCAGGCATGGGGGATGAGGGGGGCCTGTAATCTGTAATCCCAGCTACTCAGGAGACTGAGGCAGGAGAATTGCTTGAACCTGAGAGGCAGAGGTTGCAGAGAGCTGAGATTGTGCCACTGCACTCCAGCCTGGGTGACAAGAGCAAAAAAAAAACTCTGTCTCAAAAATAAATAAATAAATAAATAAATAAATAAATAAATAAATTAAAAGAAAAATAAAAAGGTGGGCAGGGGCCAGATCACATGGGTTTGGGGACAGCTTAAAGAGTTTGAGGCCGGGCGCGGTGGCTCAAGCCTGTAATCCCAGCACTTTGGGAGGCCGAGACGGGCGGATCATGAGGTCAGGAGATCGAGACCACCCTGGCTAACACAGTGAAACCCCGTCTCTACTAAAAAATACAAAAAAAGTAGCCGGGTGAGGTGGCGGGCGCCTATAGTCCCAGCTACTCGGGAGGCTGAGGCAGGAGAATGGCGGGAACCCGGGAGGCGGAGCTTGCAGTGAGCTGAGATCCGGCCACTGCACTCCAGCCTGGGCGACAGAGCGAGACTCCGTCTCAAAAAAAAAATAAATAAAAAGGCCGGGCGCAGTGGCTCACGTCTGTAATCCCAGCACTTTGGGAGGCTGAGGCGGGTGGATCACAAGGTCAGGAGATCGAGACCATCCTGGCTAAAACGGTGAAACCCCGTCTCTACTAAAAATACAAAAAATTAGCCGGGCGCGGAGGCGGGCGCCTGTAGTCCCAGCTACTCGGGAGGCTGAGGCAGGAGAATGGCGTCGGCCCGGGAGGCGGAGCTTGCAGTGAGCCGAGATCGTGCCACTGCACTCCAGCCTGGGCGACAGATCGAGACTCCGTCTCAAAAAAAAAAAAAAAAAAAGAGTTTGAATGTTATTTTATTTTTTAAAAGTTCTTAGAGACAGGCTCTCATTCTGGTTTTTGTTTTGGTTTTTGCTTTCAACGCCCACTCCCTCAAAGCATAAACCAGGGGCACCCGGGCAGCTTGAGGTTAGGTGCCCATTCAACAGCAAGTCCTCATGAGTGACATTTTCTATGGTTCTGTGCAGAGACATCGTGTGCTCATGAGCATTGGTTTTTTGTTTTTGTGTTTTTTTTCCCTCGTTTTTGAGAGAGTCTCACTCACTCTGTTGCCCAGGCTGGAGTACAGTGGCGTGATCTCGGCTCACTGCAACATCCGCCTCCCGGGTTCAAGCGATTCCCCTGCCTCAGCCTCCTGAGTAGCTGGGATAACAGGCGCATGTCACTACGCCTGGCTAAATTTTGTATTTTTAGTAGAGACGGGGTTTCACCATGTTGGCCAGGCTGGCCTCAAGTGATCTGTCCACCTTGGCCTCCCAAAGTGCTGGGATTAGAGGCGTGAACCACCATGCCCGGCCTTTTGTGGATTTTTTTGAGACAGAGTCTCGCTCTGTCACCCAGGCTGGAGTACAGTGGTACCATCTCGGCTCACTGCAGCCTTCACCTTCTAGGTTTAAGCAACTCTCCTGCCTCAGCCTCCCAAGTAGCTGGGATTACAGGTGTGAGCCACCATGCCTGGCCATAAGCATTTGTTTTAAGAGACAGGTCTTTCTGTAGACCAAGCTGGAGTGTCACAGTCATAACTCACTGCAGCCTTAAACTCTGGGGCTCAAGCAATCCTGCCTCAGCCTCCTGAGTAGCTGGGACGGCAGGAGCACGCCACCACACCTGGCTAATTTTTACATTTTTTATAGAGAAGGGGAGTCTCGCTATATTGCCCAAGCTGGTCTCAAACTCCTGGGCTCAAAGCGATCCCCTTGCCTCAGCCTCCCAAAGTGCTGGGATTACAGGTTGAGCCACCGCGCCCAGCCATGAGCAGTTTTTAAAGTCACGATGGCTTTCTCCACCTGTCATTTGGAAAGGGAGGCAGGTTAGCACAGTGGCCGACGGGAGAGGCCGTCTGGTGGGTTTGAGGCCAGCTCCTCCTGTTACTCCCCGTGGCCTTGGCAGCCGGCTGTGCTATTTAAGCAGAACCACTGTCACTACTTGGACCTGGACTCAGGGGCTCTGCCCAGCTTCGGCCTCTCTGAGGTTACTGTTGGGAACTCGCTTCCCCTTTCGGAACCTGAGTTCTCCCATAAACAGGAGGGGCCTAAATGCAGTCCGAAGCCTTTTCTAGCTCCCGAGACTGTGGTTCAAGGCAGGGCTATGCTTCCCACTCCCAGCCCTGGCCCCGTGACCTCAGCTCTGTGCCTGGCACTGTACAGAAGCCCACCGCCAGAGTGGGCACCAAATCCTCATCTACTGGGGACCCAGGGGGTGCCCTCCCTGAGAGTTTGGCCCTTGGTCTCACTCCCAGGCAGAGACTCCTCGGTTCAGCTGCTTGATTACCCCTGTGACAGAGAGCTCATTACCTCTCCAAGTCCATTACCTCTCCAGAGAGTTCATTACCTCTGCACTCCATGGCCCACCCTGCCATCCCCCGACAGCCTTGCTCTGGCCAGCATGATTTTCCCAGTGTCCTCTACCCACCACAAACCCCAGCCCCCCAACAGGCTTGCTCTAAGGGGACAAGTTGTGCTGAAGATGGGGCCTTAAGAAGCAGTGCTCATGATAAAGAAGGTTGACTCATGTCCGGGCAAGGCTTTCTGGAGTCTGTGGAGCTAAAGACATTAGTATAATACGGAGCTGGGCTTGGTCACTGGTGCTCCCGACTGCAGTGACACAGCAGTCTCAGATGTGAGCCGTAGATCTCAGACCTTTCCAGAAGCTTGGAGTTCTTGCTATGTAGTGGGCCCCGACTGTTTCTACACTTTATTTATTTATTTATTTATTTATTTAGAGACAGAGTCTTGCTCTGTCACCCAGGTTGGAGTGCAGTGGCGCTATCTCAGTTCACTGCAACCTCCCCCTCCTGGGTTCAAGCGATTTCCCTCCCTCAGCCTCCCGACTTGCTGGGATTATAGGCGCCTGCCACCACACCCAGCTGATTTTTTGTATTTTCAGTAGAGATGGGTTTCACCATGTTGGCCAGGCTGGTCTCAGACTCCTGACCTCAAGTGATCCATCCTCCTCGGCCTCCCAAAATGCTGGGATTACAGGCATGAGCTACTGCACCAGACCTTGTTTCTACACTTTAAACCAGCTCCACGGGAGGCCCTCTGAGGCCGCCTGCTCCAATCCCCGGCAGTGACAATCGTGCAATGTCCTGGGAGCAGGAGTGAGATATCAGACAGTTGTGTTCAGGACTGGGCGGGTCTCATTCCCAGCTGGACCCTTCAAGCCCAGCGCAGCCCCCCAGATTCCACACATGGGGCGACAGGGACTCCAGGCCTGAACTGTGCGGACCCAGGAGGGTCCATTACAGGGATATACAGACGGAGGCCCAGAGGGGAGTGCTGGGCAGTCCCACAGATGCTTGGAGGGACCTCTGTGATGGCCCCCACTTGTGTTTTCCAGGCCTGAGCTGCTCAAAGAGCCCATCGTGGAGAGTCAAGGTACCCAGCGCAGGGTTGTGGGCCGTGGTGTGGGCGGGCAAGGGAGGGCCCCAGGGGCCTCTGCCACCAGCCCCTCCTCCTGCTGCCTCTGTCCTGCTCCCATCCTGGCCCTGGCATTCTCCCCACACCCCCGCACTGGGTTTCCCCTAACGATGCCATCTTGGGTCCCAGGAACTGCCTCCTCACTTGGCTTCTCTCCCCCTGCCCTGCCCCCAGAGAGGGACTCCGGGGACCCTCTGGTGGACGAGAACCTGAAGAGACAGGGCTTTCAAGGTAAGGTTGAGCTCAGGGGGAGGTCTGTTGTCCCAGCACCATGACCTTGACCTGGTTTGGGTTTGGAGGGCCAGGCTGGAAGTGGGGAGGAGCTGGCCCCCAACCTCAGGGCCTAAGGAACCAGGCAAGCCAGGTTGGCAGCCCAGGCCCGGCTGTACCCTGCCAGCTCTGTGTTAGAGACTCCAGGGGAGAGGGGGTGCCTACAGGTGGATGGTGGGGGGAACTGGGTGGTGGGAGAGTACAGGGCCCAGGAGCCTGTCTGCTCCCCGCCGCCGGCCGTCCCCACTGAGGTAGCTGACACGCCCACTCCTTATTCAGCAATCAGCTGTGGTCTTAGTGCTTTGAAATCAGAATAGGAGGCAGGCGCAGCACCTCACGCCTGTAATTCCAGCACTTGGGGAGGTCAAGGAGGGAGGATGGTTTGAGGCCAAGAGTTCAAGACCAGCCTGGGCAACATAGAACCCGTCTCTATACCTATTTTTTAAATTATTATACTTTAAGTGTAATAATTAGGGTACATGTGCACAACATGCAGGTTCTAGGGTACATGTGCACAATGTGCAGGTTTGTTACATATGTATACATGTTCCATGTTGGTGTGCTGCACCCATTAACTCGTCATTTACATTAGGTATATCTCCTAATGCTATCCCTCCCCCTCTATGTCTATTTTTAAGAAAAGAAATCAGAGGCCGAGTGCAGTGGCTCACGCCTGTAATCCTAGCACTTTGGGAGGCCAAGGCAGATGGATCACTTAAAGCCAGGAGTTCAAGACCAGCCTGGCCAACATGGCAAAAACCCGTGTCTACCAAAAAAATACAATAATTAGTCGGGCGAGGTGGCACGCACCTGTGATCCCGGCTACTTGGGAGGCTGAGGTGGGTGAATTGCTTGAACCTGTGAGGCGGAGGTTGCATTGAGCTGAGATCGTGCCACTGCACTCCAGCCTGGGCGACACAGCAAGACACTGTCTCAAAAAACAAAAAAAAGAGAGCGAGATGGTGGTCTGGGATCCGTCTGGCACATGCTAGCACTTTTTTGTTTGTTTGTTGAGAAGGAGTTTTATTCTTGTTGTCCATGCTGGAATACAATGGCATGATCTCAGCCTACTGCAACCTCCGCCTCCCGGGTTCAAGCGATTCTCCTGCCTCAGCCTTCTGAGTAGCTAGGACTACAGGCTCCCACCACCACACCTGGCTAATTTTTGTACTTTTAGTAAAGACAGGGTTTTGTCATGTTGGCCAGGCTAGTCTGGAACTCCTGACCTCAGGTGATCTGCCCGCCTCAGCCTCCCAAAGTGCTAGGATTACAGGCATGAGGTACTGTGCCCGGCCTTTTGTTGCGTTTTTTTTTTTTTTTTTGGCAGAGTCTCACTTTGTCTCCCAGACTGGAGTGCAGTGGCACGATCTCGATTCATTGCAACCTCCGCCTCCTGGGTTCAAGTGATTCTCCTGCCTTAGCCTCCTGAGTAGCTGGGATTACAGGCGCCCAACACCACGCCCAGCTAATTTTTGTATTTTTAGTAGAGATGAGGTTCGGCTATGTTGGCTAGGCTGGACATGAACTCCTGACCTCAGGTGATCCGCCTACCTTGGCCTCCCAAGGTGGTGGGATTACAGGTGGGAGCCACTGCCCTCAGATGGTGAGTGATTTTTTTATTGTATCTTGAAAGTTTGGGGTGTTATATTAGGAGGCTCTCAATCTGATTTAAATATTCTTTAGCCAACATCACACTGGTGGGAAAAGGGAGTTGCGACCTCATTACCACGGGTGGAGGTAGAAATCCAGGCTCCCCTCTCAGCCCCGACCAATACCACAGAGAGGGTGGAGAGGACAGCAACAAACACTTCATTCTTACCAGGCAGGGCTGGAAGTTCAGTCTCCACACAACGTCTACTGACACTGTGGAGAAAGGGAAGTGCCCTACATTTCCAAGAGCAGGAAAGGAGGAATTTCAGGTTCCCCATTCAACCTTTTTTAACACACAGAGGAACCTGGGGGGAAAAAACTAAGTACAAATTTCTTTTTTTGGCAGAGCGGGGCATGGAGGCTCATGCCTGTAATCCCAGCACATTAGGAAGCCAAGGTGGGAGGATTGCTTGAGCCCAAGACTTTAAGACCAGCCCGGACCGCCAGGCGTGGTGGCTCACACCTTGTAATCCCAGCACTTCAGGAGGCCGAGGCAGGTGGATCACGAGTTCAGGAGATCAAGACCATCCTGGCTAACATGGTGAAACCCCATCTCTACTAAAAATACAAAAAATTAACTGGGCGTGGTGACACACACCTGTAGTCCCAGCTCCTTGGGAGGCTGAGGCAGGAAAATCACTTGAACCCAGGAGGCGAAGGTTGCAGTGAGCTGAGATTGGGCCACTGCACTATAGCCTGGGTGACAGAGTGAGACTCCATCTCAAAAAAAAACCCAAAAACCAAACAAACAAAAAAACCCAGCCAGGACAACATAGTGAGAGTCTGTCTCTATAAAAAATTTAAAAATTAGCTGGGTGCAGTGGCGTACATGTGTAGTCTCAGCTACTCAGGTGGCTGAGATGGGAGGCTAGCTTGAGCCTAGGAGGTCCAGGCTGCTGCGAGTTATGTTCGCACCACTGCACTCCACAGCCTGGGTGACAGAGCCAGACCCTATTCCCTCCCCACAAAAAAAAAAAACCCAAAACCAAAAAAGAATTTCACGATGGCAGCTACAAAGCCCTAAAGTTCAAGCATGGGACCCTGTGCAGACACACCTTTGTGCTTCTCAATTTTGTTTTTCATATTGATCCTGAAAGCTCTTGTTCTCCATAGGTGATTTATATGTTTCTATTGCAAATTGATTTTTTCTCCATAATGTTTGCTAAGTGGTTAGTAATGGTATATAGGAAAGTCATTTTGTACAGTTAGCTTTTTTTTTTTTTTTTTTTTTTGGAGACGGAGTCTCACGCTGTTGCCCAGGCTGGAGTGCAGTGGCGCGATCTCGGCTCACTGCAAGGTCCGCCTCCCGGGTTCCCGCCATTCTCCTGCCTCAGCCTCCTGAGTAGCTGGGACTACAGGCGCCCGCCACCGCGCCCGGCTAATTTTTTGTATTTTTAGTAGAGACGGGGTTTCACTGTGGTCTCGATCTCCTGACCTTGTGATCCGCCCGCCTCGGCCTCCCAAAGTGCTGGGATTACAGGCTTGAGCCACCGCGCCCGGCCTAGCTTTTATGGCTATTTTTGAATTTCATCTCTCACTAATATAGAGATGAAATTCTATAGTTTCAATATAAATTCTCTTGGGTTTTTTTTTTTTTTTTTTTTTTTTGAGACTGAGTCTGGCTCTGTCGCCCAGGCTGGAGTGCAGCGGCCGAATCTCAGCTCACTGCAAGCTCCGCCTCCCGGGTTCCCGCCATTCTCCTGCCTCAGCCTCCCGAGTAGCTGGGACTACAGGCGCCCCCCACCTCGCCCGGCTAGTTTTTTTGTATTTTTTTAGTAGAGACGGGGTTTCACCGTGTTAGCCAGGATGGTCTCGATCTCCTGACCTCGTGATCCACCCGTCTCGGCCTCCCAAAGTGCTGGGATTACAGGCTTGAGCCACCGCGCCCGGCCCTTTTTTTTTTTTTTTTTTTTAATTTTTTCGAGACAGGATCTCAGGCTGGCATGCAGTGGTGAGATCACAGCTCACTGCCACCTCAAATTCCTGGGCTTAGGTGATCTTCCCACCTTAGCCTCCGCAATAGCTGGGACTACAGGTACACACTACCACACCCAGCTAGTAGTTTTTGTAGAGAGGGGGGTCTCTACAAAATGTTGCTGACATTGCTCTCAAACTACTGGCCTCAAGCAGTCCTCCTGCCTTGCCTCCAAAAGCGATTACAGCCGTGAGCCACCACACCCAGCCTTCTCTTGAGTTTTCTACATAAAATAACCATCTACAAATAATAGCTATCATTTTTTCTAAGTTCGGACAACAACCCCATGAAGCAGTAATATTATTAACCCCATTTCACAGCTGATGGATCTCAAACAAGAGATTTGTTTAGGGCCAATGAGCTAATAACTAGCGGAATAAAATTCAAAACCAAATCCAAGTCTTCCAGCTCCAGAGTTCATGTCCTCACCACCAGACAATAACAGCTCTATACTGATTATGTTAACTCCTTTTTCCTCTACTTTTATGTCTGTTTGAAGACTGCCAGAACAAGGTTGATTATGGTGACAGCAAATATTCTTGTCTTCTTAATTTTAACTGGCAAATGTCTTTCATGTTTCATTTTTAGGTATAGCTTAACCAGAAAACCTCTGTAGCATAAGAATATTAATAATAATGTATATTTTCCTAAGAAAGAACCAAATCAATTTTTGAAAGAGGGATGGATTATGAAACTTTATTGATAACAACTTCAGTTCCAAAGGTGTATTCCATTCACATTTACCCTACATAAAATACCAACACCTTCTTGTTGCAAAAACAGAAACTCCGGCCATTGTATTGATGCTGACTTAAGAAAAATAGAAACCTCTATATAAGGCAAGAGTCCATACCAGAAGAATTTAACCAATATGAGATACTTCCAAAAAAAATCAATTCAATGACCTACTTTATGGTATGTAAGAGACCCAAAAAAGTCAGCTTTTGAGGGAAGTTGATATGCAGTTTATTGAACAAACAGAGTGTACAGTAACTAAAAGAACTGTGTATTTCCAGGGGGAATTAAGACCGCATATCTGGATTCGCACCTAAAAGCACATAGAAAATTAAACCAAAGAAAGGGAAGTTTTTTACTGAAATCACTTGGGCCCAGGTTATTCTATACGAAGATTCTCACTGGCATTTGATAGTAACTCATCACCTTCTGTGCGAGCTTGGGAACCAGCTGAGTGAACTGCTTCCTGTCTTCAGTGCATGATGACACAGATGTGTCAAGCTTGATAGACCTTACATGTAAATTTTTTTTTTTTTTTTGAGACAGATGATACGGAGCCTTGCTCTGTCGCCCAGGCTGGAGTGCAGCGGCGCGATCTCAGCTCACTGCAAGCTCCGCCTCCCGGGTTTACGCCATTCTCCTACCTCAGCCTCCTGAGTAGCTGGGACTACAGGGGCCTGCCACCTCGCCCGGCTAGTTTTTTGTATTTTTAGTAGAGATGGGGTTTCACCATGTTAGCCAGGATGGTCTTGATCTCCTGACCTCGTGATCCGCCCATCTTGGCCTCCCAAAGTGCTGGGATTACAGGCTTGAGCCACCATGCCCGGCCCTTACATGTAAATTTAAGAATAAGAAGTTTTATACCCACCCTGGTTTTATTCCAAAATTACTGCTCTGCAATTTTGGGCTCCATCCTTAGGAAGATACTGGAAAAGCAAGGGAACCTTTCTCAGCTGCCTGTGTGAAGTGATGCTGTTAGAGAACGGTGCCCTGGGGCCTCATGCACTATTTCACAAGTATAGCTGCATAATCTATGGAAGTCACTGAATGGAAGAATCATCATTAATGGTATATTTAGGTTATGGAAGGTTCTTCTGAGATAAGAAAAGGTTCTACAATGCAAGTAGCTGTTGAGCCTCCTAAATATTTTATTCATTTAGTTAACATCACACTGTGCATTGAGTGCAAGATTCTTTGGTTACACCATATTAACCACCAGGAGCATAACTCCTGGTTTGTAAAAGAGATCAGTGGTTCTTAATGGAGGGTGATATGGCCCCAGGAGACATCTGACTATGTCTGGAGAGACCTGTTCACAGCTCTGGGGGGTGCTACTGGCATCTAGTGGGTATGGATGGCAGGAATGTTGCTGAATATTCCCCCAGGCACGGGGTGGCCCCACGGCAAACACCTCTCAGGCCACTAATGTGAACAGTCCCGAGGCTGAAATGTGCTGAAAGAGGTTCAGAAAATGTGTCTGGACTGTTGGAGAGTCAAATGTACATTATGGAGGCTGCAAGGCGCCCCCTGCATCTCACAGCTGAGGGACCCTGTCACCTCTCACCATGGGAGGCCAGTTCATTCCCGCCTTCCATTCCAGGCCCAGTGCCTGCTCCTTCTCACTGAAGAACCCAACAGAGATTTGCTGAATGAATGAGGGAAAAATAAGCTAGAAGCATGGTTTAAAGTCTTCCATTGACTACATTAAACAGCAATTTTATGTGGCCTAAAATTTATTCTGAACCTTAGTGGTGTCATAGTCTCTGACTATAAAGAACCTCAAAGTTAGGGCTAATACGTTCTTAAAGATGGAGTGCACATCTTAAGGGGAGTTTGTCTAAACACTTCTCGAGTCATTTTAGTAGGACAAACCAAATAAAATGGTGCTAAAGGCAAACATTCAATATACTTCATTTTAAACTAAAAAATTAACATATAAAATGCCATGCATAGCAGACACCATTCTTTTTTTTACATATTTACAATTTTACATATTTACTTATCAATATAATTTCTATCTTTACAATTATAAAATTATTTCGAACTGTGGACATACACTTTGTAGCATTCATTTGTTTTGTCCTTTAAAAGGCAATTATTTACCAAACCACAGTGGATGCCAGAGGAAGCACATAGGAGAATCATGGAGGGAAAAAAGATTGAGACAAAATTTGCACACAAGCCTTAAATGAATCTGTATCAGTAACTCAAATAAATAGTATTTTATTATTAACTAAGCTTCCCCTGCTAGGAAAAACAAAACAAAACAATCCCCATATACTGTACCTTTAAAAATGCTCTGACATTTATAAGCAATTTAGTTACATTCTAGATCCCAATCAGTTCAGTGTAGTAAGGGCTACCTGTAATTTAGGCTCAAATAAATACTCTCCATGTAAACTGTGATCATCCTGCATAAACTTGAGGTTGCAGTGGTGGAGGAAGTTTATCATTTTCAATGTTTTCAGAGTCAATAGCTGCTAACGGTTGATTTGGAGGCTTAATTTCCAGCGGGTATTTCTCAACAATGTCTTGAACTTCTCTTGTAATTCCATCTGTCCAATCTATGAGGTCTTTTTCCAGTTTCTTGGCTTCATTCATGATCCTTTCTTGTCGTTCATTCAACTGAGACAGGAGATCCAAGTTCTTATACATTTGCTTGACGCCTAAGCAAGCATCAGGAGACCAACTCTCAGCTTCTTGCTTCCTGGGAGAGGTCTGGCCAGACATGTAGCGATCAAAATCCTCCTGACTTAAATTCAAAGACTGGGCGTCTAACTTCTCAATGAAAGCCACGGCACAGCACTACAGGAAGAGGACGTTAATACAGTCATATTAGGAAAGCTACGCATACTCCAATCGATTTGTAAAAATCTTTTGATCACAGAGAATTTAAAATAGAAGCAAAAGTAAACAAAACAAACTCATGAACTTCCGTGTAACTCAGCCTGGAAAATTACCTACTCCTATCCCCGGTCATGCTTCCTGTACACTCCCAGGAGCTCTGGGGCCAATGTCTGGGTGCAGCCTCCCCAGGTACACCATGAAGCCATTCTGTCTGAGTCTTCCCAGACCTGCTATCCCCACCCAGGATACAGTGGGTGTAGGTCCTCAAGACACTGATGTGGCACACGGACCTCTGATCCTCAAATAAATATTTTAACACCAAGTGGTTAAAAGAACAGCTCCAGGCCGAGCCCGGTGGCTCAAGCCTGTAATCTCAACACTTTGGGAGGCTGGGACGGGTGGATCATGAGGTGAGGAGTTTGAGACCAGCCTGGCCAATATGGTGAAACCCCGTCTTTACTAAAAATACAAAAATTAGCTGGGTGCAGTTATGGTGCCTGTCATCCCAGCTACCTGGGAGGCTGAGGCAGGAGAATCGCTTGAACCTGGGAGGCGGAGGTTGCAGTGAGCCGAAATCATGCCACTGCACTCCAGCCTGGATGACAGAGCAAGACTCTGTCTCAGGAGGAAAAAAAAATAAAAAAAAGAACAGCTCTGAAGCGACAGTACCTGAGTTGACTGTCACCTCTTTCACTTAACAACAACAGTGAGTGACCCTGGGAAAGTTACTTAAGCTCTCTGAGGTTTCTGTACCTGTAAATGGGGGGAAATACCATCCAGATTTATTGTGAGAATTAACAACATAGCACATGTCACAGGCTTCTAAGAGGCCTGCAGTGAGCAATGAATACATGGTAGCAATTACTAGTACAGAAATACCACTGCAAATGCCCAATTCAACAGACATCTGAGCTGGGTGTGTTGGCTCATGCTTATAATCCCAGCACTTTGGGAGGCCTGAGACCCGGAGTTCGAGACCAGCCTGGGAAACAGTTGGGGTGGAACCTCACTTCTAGAGAAAAGGAATAAAGAAAAAGAAAAATGTGATTCATCCGAGGAGAACGGAAGCGCACGCCCATCTGGCTCATGGTGTGTGTGGAGCTGCTGTGGCCCCTGTGACTGGAGAGAGGAGGTGATTCTAACTCCTCACTTAGGTGAATGGAGACATGGCATGGCCACTAACAGAAATAAAGAATACTGGAAAAGAAACAAACATCTGAAGGGGACGTAGCTCTGAACAAATTATATTTGAGGTGCGATACAAGTGTGAGGTCAAGACAGGTGACACAGAGCTGTGGGTCATCACTGCACAGGTGAGTGACAGCTCTTTGACAGAGGAGATGGTGCAGGAAGAGATGCAGAGACGATGGAGTCCCAGGGAATGACACAATTCAAGGTGGAAGTAGAAGACACAGACTTTACAAAGAGACAAGGAAGTAGTGGGATTGTGGAAGCCAAGGAACAAGTTGCAGAACCAAGGACTCATGGAGAGTGCTACGAGAAGCGAAGGAAGATGAAGTCTGCGAGTGCCCGCGGGGTTTGTCAGCTGGAAACTTTTTACTTTTGCCAGAGCAGTTTCATTGGAGCAGTGGGTGCAGGGGACGAGACAGACTCTGAGTCAGGCCAGAAGAAGATGAAGAGGGAAGGCACAAAAGTACTTAAGGCTGCAGGCCAAAGGCCCTAGAAGCTGCTGAGTGTGTGCAAGCCAGCCACCTCTACTGTCAGTGACCGTGGCTACACTTGAATGTGTCCTGGTCCTCCTTCACTTCTCTCACTACCTGCCATGTCCACACTTCTCAGGGACTTCCAGGTTGTCTGACCTACTCTGGATAAAGAGCTGAATCCAAAAGGCTCTTCCCTCGCAGGCAAGTGTATGTTTCATTTATATTAAGAAATATGAGGCCAGGTGCGGTGGCTCATGCCTGTAATCCCAGCACTTTGGGAGACTGAGGTGGGTGGACTGCGTGAGGCCAGGAGTTCGAGACCAGCCTGGCTAACAAGGTGAAACCCCGTCTTTACTAAAAATACAAACATTAGCCGGGCATGGTGACACACGTCTGTAATCCCAGCTACTTGGGAGGCTGGGGCATGAGAATCGCTTGAACCCAGGAGATGGAGGTTGCAGTGAGCTGAGATCACACCACTGTATTCCAGCCTGGGTGACACAGCGAGACTCCATCTCAAAAAATAAAAATTAAAAAGAAAAAAGATATATGAGTACTTCTAATCTCATTCTATATGGGCCACTTAAACTTTAATACTATGGATTAAACCACCATGTGCCTGGGAGGATGGAAAACAGTGTGAATAAAGGTGAAAGCATCTGATCAAGAGCATTCCCAAGTCCCTCCACCTGCAAATCACTCCCGAGATGCTGGTGACTAGAGTAACACGTAGCTGAACACAATGGTGGAGGGTGATGAGTGATGGGGCAGGTCCAGGTATGAAGGAACCTGAGGCTTATACAATTTTTGGAATCTACTTACAGGAAAAGGAAAAAAAGTGACAAATACAAAAGTAGGTATAAATGTGAATATATACTTAGAATATAGAAATAAATCATGACATATTTTTAGAGTCTCAGAGATTCAAGTACCTGTCTTAAGACATTTTTTGGCAATTTATCAGAAATGCCCCCTATGCATCCTGGCTTCCCCTCCCCACCTCTTAGTTCCCAGGCTCTCAACACAAAAAACCAAGTCCATAAGCTGCCCCAAGGCTCCAAATTCATTAGCTTCATAGTACATTCCCTTGAAAGCAAATAAGCAGAGTTTAGTAGGAAGAAAAAGGAAGAATTCAGGTCAGGAGTGGCGGCTCATGCCTGCAGTTCCAACTCTTAGGGAGGTCGAGGTGCGAGGATTGCTTGAGTCCAGCAGTATGAGACCAGCCTGGGCAACATAGCGAGACCCCATCTCTTTAAAAAAAAAAAAAAAAAGAACGAAAAAATTGGCCCAGTGTAATGGTGCATGCCTGTGGTATCAGCTACACAGCAGGCTGAGGTGAGAGGACTTCTTGAGCCCGGGAGGTCAAGGCTGCAGTGAGCTACGATTGTACCACAGCACTCCAGTCTTGGTGACAGAGTGAGACTCTGTAGTAGAATGAATGAATGAATGAATGAGGGAAATATTCAGCCTTATTAATTTAAATATAATTTGCCTTTTTCATGGTTGAAAAGGCCCAGCCAAGTGAAGGACTCTTCTACCCAGGACCGTGGGGAGTGATGCCCAACACATGTCATCTGTTTCCGTAGGACAAACACAAGCTCTGATCAAGTGCTGGGAGGCAGAGTGTCTGTATGGCCTGGTCCTTGTGCTCCCTGATGCAAAGTGAGCTTCCTCAGCCATGCTGCCTTCTCAAACAGGAGCATTCACCTGTCATGGGCCTGAGTCACCTGTCACATCCCCAAAACCACCACCTTCCTAGTCCTTCTCTACAACACCAAGAACTCACTTACTCACCAGATTGGTGAAATAGTAGCCATCCTCTCCAGTCATCAGTCGGCTTGGATTGCAGAAGCGCGTGATATACTGGATATTAGACTGAAGGCGTGGGGGGTTGCCCTTCAAAACGATGTAGATGAGGGTGGGGAGGAAGTCATCCGCTGACGCCGGCTCGTTCTTGGTGATCTTGATGGCATTGAAGATGTGCTTGCTGCACTTGGTGATGCAGGCCAACTTGTCTCGAGGCACACGCTTGGAATCCATTTCAATGATATCTACAAAGCAGAAAAGACAGTATTTCCCATGAGAAAAGAATCACAAAAAAGAAGCAATAGGAAAATCATGTTTTATCTCTAAAGTTATGAAGGAATCCTCACTAACCCCCTTTCCAGCAGTTAACTTAGTGTATACATGACTTACTAAATATGATCTCACACTCACATAAAACAGAACCAAGAGCCAGGTACTACACAGTGTGCCCTACAAGCACATTTCTCTAATCCTCAGATTATGCAATGGATACTCTTATTAATATTATCCATTTTAGTGATGAGGGGGCTGAGATTCAGAGAGGTTAAATGATTTGCCCAAGATCATACAGACAGTAGGGAGCAGGGTGGGAATTTGAAACCATGTCTACCTGACTGTAAAGCCCACACTCCTTTTTTTTTTTTTTTTTTTGAGAGGGAGTTTCACTCTTTGTTGCCCAGGCTGGAGTGCAGTGGCCTGATCTCTGCTCACTGCAACCTCTGCCTCCTGGGTACAAGCGATTCTCCCGCCTCAGCCTTTAAAGTAGCTGAGATTACAGACACCCACCATCATGCCCAGCTACTTTTTGTATTTTTAGTAGAGACGGGGTTTCGCCATGTTGGCCAGGCTGGTCTCAAACTCTTGACCTTAGGTGATCCGCCCACCTTGGCCTCCCAGAGTGCTGGGATTACAGGTGTGAGCCACCATGCCTGGCCAAGCCCACACTTCTAATCACAATGTAAGCTGCCTCTGAGCTCCATGGAGAAGGAAGAAGTTGTCTGATGAAGAATCTTTTTACTGCTTCTGTGCCTCTGTTACATTTTAGAATGTTTTCGACAGTCCCAGTTTGCATACTGCTATTTAGAAATGTGGTTACTACACAAAGCATCTTTGTATTGGATGTGAGAATACAAAAATTAGCCGGGTGTGGTGGTGTGTGCCTATAGTCCCAACTACTCGAAAGGCTGAGGCAGAAAGATGGCTTGAGCCCGAGAGGTTGAAGCTGCAGTGATCACACCACAGCACTCCAGCCTGGGCAAGAGAGCAAAATCCTGTTTTTCTTTTTTTTTTTTAAAAAAAAACAGCTACTGGAATCCAACACACTTAGGTCTACAGTGACCAACTCTCCAGCATGTGGATCTCCCCTAGCTACAGAAATCACGACATTCACACCTGCTGATTGGCAGAGGGGATCAAGCAAGGGAATACATTTAATCTCAAAATAACATTTTACCTCTCCCAGGGAAAAATTTCACTACCCACGACTACCACTAAGTCCAAGCAGTGGGCTCTCATGAACGCCCACTCTTTTCCAACGAGCCTGGGGGACAGCGAAGGGTGCTGAAACACACGCATGCCTCTGGGGGTGCACATCTGCCGGCAACTTGGAACATCATAAAATAGCCAAGGCAGCTTAATTTTACACCAAATTCTTGCCACTAGCAGGAATAAAAGTTTCAGACTCGGGCCAGGCAGTGGGGTCTACCAAAGGGTTCTTTCTGTTCTTAGATCATCCCTGAGGTCGCCTCCTAGGCCCATCTGCTATGAAAGACAACGTGTAGGGGACAGACAACATGTAGGGGACAGATGTGCTAGGTAGTGCACAGGCCTTATTTTAACTTATGAGTGCTTTTACTCCCTTATGAGGCTACTGTGTGAATTACATAATTTTTGCTTATTTTATTGTTTGCTTCCTTTAATCCTTTAATTCTGGGTTATAATTATTGTTATACTGATCTATTTATTTTTCTTTTTATATGGAACTTATTATACATAAGAATTGGGTAAGATTGGGTAAGATTTTTTAAAGCCATTTTTACTACCTTGATTTATCTTTAGCTTTCTACCTTTTATTGATTTTTTCTTTCTCTTTTAAAGTTTAAACCACTTTCTTGTTAATCTTTATTTATCAGTGTTCTTTCATCTGGCATCCTATTCATCTTTATTGTTGACATTTTGAAAGCGAGTAAAAAGTGAATTATGTTTTATCTGGATGTGTGTGTGGCTGCTATTGCCATGAGGCAGGGCTGGGGTGGAAAAAGGGAGAGAAGGGAAGGAAAAGGAGAATAAAGGAAGATAAACACCCCCAGGGACTTCTTCCACATGCTTCATCCTGCAGATACCCCTTCCTAGCATCCTCCAGCCTGAAGGAAGTCTTCATGGAACTCTTTGGATTCCCATCCTGGTGTGCGATTCCACGATTTGCATTGCTTCAAAGTCTCAACTAGGAGATATGCGAGTAGAAAGCAACACCCAGGAAACTCACTGCTGTCTAATAATTTCCCTCCCCAGCCTGCCTGCTATGATTTACTCTTCAGAGCCCTGCATAATTGCTCTATGTCTTCTCCCAGGGCTCTGCCTTGTCGTGAATAGGAAGCACAGGGCTGAGTGTGCGCTCCATCTCTGCTGGGTCCAGGTGTCCAGGCTTATCTTTAATGGAGTTGTGAAATCAAAGGCTATACCTCCAGGTCATGGTTTCTCTACATGGACACTCCTGACATTTGGGGCTGAATAATTCTTTGTTGTAGGGAACTATCTTGTGCATTGTAGAATGTTTAATAGCATCCTTGGCTTCTACCCACTAGATATTAGGAGTACCCCCACAGCTGGACATTTTAAAATGTCTCCAGGCCTGGCTCAGTGGCTCACACCTGTAATCCTAGTAAGTTAGGGAGGTAAAGGTGGGAGGATCACTTGAGTCTAGGAGTTCGAGAACAGCCAAGGCAACATGATGAAACTCTGTCTCTACAGAATGTGAACAAAAATTAGCTGGGTGTGGTGGCACGTGCCTGTGGTCCCAGCTACTCGGGAGGCTGAGGAGGGAGGATCGCTTGAGCCTGTGAGGTCAAGGCTGCAGTGAGCCACGATCGTGCCACTGCACTCCAGCCTGGGTGACACAGAGATCCTGTCTCAAAAATAAATAAATAAGTAAGTCTCCAGATGCTATCCAATGTCTCTGGGGGACCACTGGTGCCCGGCTAAGAACCACTGCCCCCATAGCCACACAGAAGTCATGCAGGCGAAGCCAAATGGGAAAGGGTGTCTGTCAACAGATGAATGGATAAAGAAAATGTGGCGCACACACACAGTGGAGTACTATTCAGCCATATCAAAAAATGGGATCCAGTCATTTGCAATAACATGGATGAAACTCCGGGAGGATATTATGAAGTGAAATAAGCCAGGCACAGAAAGACAACCATCACATGTTCTCACTCATTGGCGGGAGCTAAAAACTTAAAACAATTCAAGCATGTTTTACCAGAAGGATGGTTACCAGAGGCTGGGAAGGGTAGTGCGGGGCATGGGGGATAGTGGGGTATAGCGGCCAAGGGGTAACCAGATAACCAGAAAAGTTAGAAAGAATGAATAAGACCCAGTATTTGCTAGCACTACAGGGGAACTATAGTCAAAAGTAATTTAATTGTACCTTAAAAATTAATTAAGAGAATATAACTGGATTGTCTGTAACACAACAACTAAATGCTTCAGAGGATGGACCCCATTTCCCCTAAGGCAATTACCACTCATTACCTGCCTGGATCAAAATAGCTCATGGAACTCATAAATCTATACACCTATTATGTACACACAAAAATTAAAAATTAAACAAAACAGAGAGAGAAAGGGAAACTTCCACCATCAGCCACAGGCCCTGACACTCTCCTTGTCCTAAACTCTTGGAGCTAAGAGGAGCTGATGATGGACTCTCTGGTCCCCTTCCTGGGGTGACACACTCTTCCTTTCAGAAGTCCTGAAGAGTGTTCGACCTCAGGGAAGAGGCCTTGAAGACTCTCAAAATTTTATGCAGTTCTCTTCAACAGACCTCGTATTTGTTACTTGTCAGCCCAGAACATGAGTCTCCTGCCCTAGAAGAATGTGACCCACACTGCGTAACTTGATGGGCAGCCTCTCGCATCGAGTCCCACTATTCGGGGAACACAGATACACTTCCCTGATACCTCAGGCCACCCACCTCTACTTTCACCACTGATGCGTCACACAAACACTTGCTACCAGCTGATGCCCCAGTGAACCAGGCACTACCTGGGAGAAAGAGGCCAGGAAGCCTGGGGACTTCCCTGTTAGCAACAGGCCGTAAAGGCTACGTTGGCTTGGACAAAACTCCCATGGAACACTCTAAATATAAACCAGCTGATCTTGAACTTTCTAGTAAGAGTCAGAAAAAACACAAGTCCCAGGTCCGTATTCAGGCTTTTAGAAGGCCTCCACCTTCAACTTCTTATGGGGTTCCCGGAGCAAACGGTGCAGGAGGCAGAGTAGTCATGACCTATGCCATAGCCTAGCAGAAAAGCTTGCAAGAAAAAAACACAATAGTATTGACCTGGGCCACTTGGATTCTACCTCCAGAACTTGCACAGGAAATTATAGAAACCAGTAATTTACTTAATAACAGGAGTTGACATGTGAAGATACACAAAGAGAAGCAGAACCCGAGAAAGTGGAAGAATCACATCAGCAGAGAATGCCTGGAGCAGACCTTCTTGCCGTTGTAAAGGCAGTAAGATAGCCCACTCCCTGGAGGAACCTGGGGGGTAGGGTCCTGAGAGACTTCGCCTCCTTTATAATCCTGATAATACCCTCAGCAAACCTCCATCTCTTCCTGTGGCTTGAGTGAGTCTCTGGTTCCTATAACAAAAGGAGCCTACTCGATGGCCAGCCTCCAACACTACTAATCAACTGACCCGCTTCCTTTCCAGTAGAATTTCATTAACAATGTCTACATGAACAAGCCTTTCTAAGTCTTCTTTCTAATAAAGGAGACACTGGCCAAAGTTGAACATCCCTTCATTAAGATTTTTTTTAAAATTGAAACGTTTGTGTTGCAGTCTTGCTGGGTCATTCCCATGAATGACAAACAAACCTTATAAGGAGGCTGCACCTGTCTAGAACGGCAGCGCCACATCAACCTGGGGCACTTCATTTATTTAGTGATCAAACCAGAAAAATAACTCTCAGGGCTTCTCTAATTAACAACCAGTCAGAGGCATCATTTTAATATGTTCCTCCAGCATGGGGATTACCTTGCCTTACCAGTTCCCTTCCTCTCTCCAAAATTATTTTGAATATATAAATGCAACTGAAACTTAAGAAATTTGTAGGCCGGGCGCGGGGGCTCAAGCCTGTAATCCCAGCACTTTGGGAGGCCGAGACGGGTGGATCACGAGGTCAGGAGATCGAGACCATCCTGGCTAACACAGTGAAACCCCGTCTCTACTAAAAAATACAAAAAAACTAGCCGGGCGAGGTGGCGGACGCCTGTAGTCCCAGCTACTCGGAGGCTGAGGCAGGAGAATGGCGTGAACCCGGGAGGCGGAGCTTGCAGTGAGCCGAGATCGCGCCACTGCACTCCAGCCTGGGCAACAGCGCGAGGCTCCATCTCCAAAAAAAAAAAAAGAAAAAAAAGGAACAAATTTGTTCTATCATGGGAACAGTCAGCTGAATAAAAAGAGAAAAAAATATTTATTCTGTATTTGACCTTAGTTGAGTTCAATGCCCAAGAAACGGGACCATAATCCCTGAAAATAAAGGGGGAAAAGAGTTAACCTGCTCTTCTGAATGCCATCAAATTCATAAAACTAACAATCTCACAAATCACTTTTACTACATTCCAATGTACCTTCGACAATCTGCATTTTACAAATGTATAGACTAATATTACAGCAACATGTTACCCTTAAGGGGAGAACATCCCAATAAAAAGGCTCTTGGTTTCACTGACCTGTGATCGCCTTCACCACCATGTCAGACACTTCTGGGATGTCTTCATTAACAGGGACACACAGCATCTGAGGCGTAACCCAGCGCAGGGCTCTAAAGAGAGAGAGACAGTAAACAAGGGCTCCAAGGATGAACCGTGGCCATTCGTCTTGTCACCTCCTTCAGTTTAGGGAAAGCCTGAGGCATCATTGATCACTCAGACAATCCCAGGCCCACACACATCAACCCTCCAAGTACTAGGAGGTCAAATGACATGACAAAGCAGCTAGGATCCTAAAATGAGACTTGTACACTTATCACAAGAATGGAAGGCCATCTTGCTGACTGAAATGACATCACACAGTACTACCAACACTGAAATGCACTCGGTATTTGAAAGTCACCATTTGAGAACTGGTTGCTGCCTGTCCTCACTGTCTACAGCATTAATGTTCTTTTACACTCAGTCCTCAACCTTTTTTTTTTTTTTTTTTTTGAGATGGAGTAACTCTGTTGCCCAGCTGAAGAGCCGATCTTGGCTCACTGCAGCCTCTGCATCCTGGGTTCAAGCAATTCTCCTGCCTCAGCCTCCCAAGCAGCTGGGACTACAGACGCCCACCACCATGCCCAGCTAATTTTTGTACTTTTACTAGAGACGGGGTTTCACCCTGTTGGCCAGGCTGGTCTCAAACTCCTCACCTCAGGTGATTTGCCTACCTTGGCCTTCCAAAGTACTGGGATTACAGGTGTGACCCACTGCACCTGGCCTCAGCCCTCAATTTCTGAGGCACACTGGAGTTCGTGTAGGAGGCCACGGGCAGGATCACCATGCCTGAATCACTCACTGTGTGTTTCCTGGTCCCACCCTAACTGCACTCCAACTACCCTGCTGCGGGCCTCCCCTCTTGCTTGGTTACTGCTTCCATTCTGTATCTTGGTCCAGGGCCCCTCTGGTTACTTCTGACTCCTGACCTTGGGCTCCGTATCTTCAACCTGCCCAGTATCAACTCCTCACTTCAGCTGTGAAACTTCCAATACAGATCTGGCAAGTACCAGCCCCTGTCCGGAACCTGGGACTCCAAGGCCCCTCTCCCCTTAAAACACCTCATCAGCTCAGCCTTGGCCCTGTTCCCACACTTAGGTGGTCTTTTCCTCACTGTCCACCACAACTGGAGTGCAGAGTGCTGGGGCTCGCCCCAGTGAGCCTGGAAGACTGGGTGCTGTGGGCAATGTCATCAATCCAATGCTAGTGAAAGATGTGACTGGGGAATGGTGAAAAATGTGCACCCCTGGGAGGAATGAGGAAAGATGACATCCACTGACTTGTTATTTTTTTGAGAAGCAGTCCTGCTCTGTTGCCCAGGCTGGAGTGTGGTGACACGATCTTGGCTCACTGCAACCTCTGCCACCTGGATTCAAGTTATTCTCGTGCCTCAGCCTCCCAAGTAGCTGGGATCATAGACGTGCGCCACTATGCCTGGCTAATTTTTGTATTTTTAGTAGAGACGGGGTTTTACCATGCTGCCCAGGCTGGTCTTGAACTCCTGGCCTCAAGTGATCCACCCACCTCAGCCTCCCAAAGTGCTAGAACTAAGGTATGAGCCACTGGGCCCAGCCAACATCCCCTGCGTTGATACGGATATTCACAGCTTCCTGCTTGAGGAAATGGTAATGGACCAAGAACACAGTCCCCCAATTCCTTGGCGATTTCAGGGATTGAAAACAATCTCAAACGCCAAACACAACTCTTACCAAAAGCTGCTTTGACAGAGATGGATAGGTAAAGTCACATTCCTTGTCTTTCTGACACAACAGAGCAGCTTCCACTCTAAGGAAGCAGGAACGTGAACTGTTGCTTTCCCTTAAGGTTTGAAAGGCAGGTGCCTTATTTTCCCCCAGTGTGTTCTTCCATTAGTAAATAGTAAGTATAAAGCAAAACAAAATAAGCAACTACCTGATCCTCTTTTGAATGGCAAGATCTTTCTTCTCATCATCAGTAGTTTCTGGACAGAACACGTGTTTATAGAGACGAGTCATGATGTACTTTTCAATCTGATCCATTATCTTCTCGACTCTTTCTGGAGGCACTGAAATAACCAGACAGAGAAAAGATCAAGATATATATATATGTGTGTGTGTGTGTGTGTGTGTGTGTGTGTGTATATATGTGTGTGTGTATATATATGTGTGCATATATATGTGTGTATATGTGTGTGTGTGTGTGTATATATATATTTTTGGAAACAGAGTCTGGCTCTGTCACCCAGGTTGGAGTGCAGCGGCATGAACTTGGCTCGCTGCAACCTCCACCTTCTGGGCTCGAGCCATTCTCCTACCTCAGCCTCCCAAGTAGCTAGGACCACGGGCACACACCACCATACCTGAATAATTTTTGTAGGTTTTTTTCTTTGTAGAGATGGGGTTTTACCATGTTGCCCAGGCTGGTCTCAAAATCCTGGGCTCAAGCAATCTACCTGCCTCAGCCGCCCAAAGTACTAGGTTTATAGGCATGAGATAGCATGCCCGGCCAAGAGTATGTTTTCATAGTACGTTCTACACAGCAAAAAACTAATTTACTAGAAATACATTAAATACACTCAGAACAAAAGTATAAGAATGTTATATTTAAAAATATGCTTACAGGCCGGGCGCGGTGGCTCACGCCTATAATCCCAGCACTTTGGGAGGCCGAGGCGGGCGGATCACGAGGTCAGGAGATTGAGACCATCCTGGCTAACATAGTGAAACCCCATCTCTACTAAAAATACAAAAAAATTAGCCAGGCGTGGTGGCGGGCGCCTGTAGTCCCAGCTACTCAGAAGGCTGAGGCAGGAGAATCGTGTGAACCCAGGAGGCGGAGCTTGCAGCGAGCCGAGATCATGCCTCTGCACTCCAGCCTGGGCGACAGAGCGAGATTCCACCTCAAAATAAATAAATAAATAAATAAATAAATAAAAATATGCTTACAAAATAACTTACTGGCCAGGCGCGGTGGCTCACTCCTGTAATCCCAGCACTTTGGGAGGCTGAGGCAAGTGGATCACCTGAGGTCAGGAGTTCAAGACCAGCCTGGCCAACATGGTGATATCTCCTCTCTACTAAAAATACAAAAATTAGCTGGGTGTGGTGGCACGCACCTGTAGTCCCAGCCACTCGGGGGCTGAGACAGGAATCACTTGAACCTGGGAGGCAGAGTTGCAGTGAGCCGAGGTCACACCACTATACTCCAGCTTGGGCGACAGAGTGATATTCTGTCTCAACAAAAACAAACAAACAAAAAAACTTCTTTCAAATGTTGGGCTGCCTTCCATAGCATCCTCAGTTCTAACTGAAGTTGTCTGGCAGGACCTAACAGTGTACACCCTGCCAAATGGGGAGACCTCAGCAAGGTCACTCCCTGTCCTACATTGAAAAGGCATTTGCAACTCCCAAGACTGATGAATGCTGATGAAATTTATCCTTTCATTTTTCTGAGGTTTACCATAACACCTTAGAGCTCTCGGAGGTATACAAATGGAGCAGATTTCTCAGATACACACATGTCCTGAGTACATCCTAAAGTCTAACATCACTGGAGGTTGAATCCATAAAGAATCCCTAAAAACCTGAAGTGCCCCCCCCCAACTTTTTTTTTTTAACTATTAATACAATGACTCACCAAAATGGTGATTCCAAGATGGGAAATTCATTTAGCAAAGCCTTCCAAGAAGTTTTTTTCTTTCCTTCTCTCTCTCTTTCTGTTTTGGAGACAGTCTCGATTTGTCACCCAGGCTGGAGTGCAGTGGTGCAATCTCAGCTCACTGCAACCTCCACCTTCCAGGTTCAAACAATTCTTGTTCCTCGGTCTCCCAGGTAGCTGGGATTACAGACATGCACCACGACACCCGGCTACTTTTTGTATTTTTAATAGAGGTGGGGTTTCACCATGTTGGCCAGGCTGGTCTTGAACTCCCGGCCTAAAGTGATCCGCCCACTTTAGCCTCCCAAAGTGCTGGGATTACAGGCATGAGTCACTGCACCAGGCCCTAAGAGGTTTTCGTCTGCTCCACCCCTGCCCCTAATGGAGTTATTAAACATTACTCAATAAATTATCCAATTGCTCCTGGAAAGATACACATGGCACAGTTAAAGGCACTGCTAAGTGTAAGACCAGTTCCCAGAATGTCAGTGAGGTTACAGGATGAAGTCTACAAAACAGCCAGACCATCAGGGAAAGAAAGAAATTGCTAAGAGACTAAGCAGTCGAACCTCTGCAATACCCGCAATCTCTCAATGGCTAACAGTGTTACCTTTCCCGCGAGTCTGCATCCTTTCGGCCACATTGTGGTAGAAATCCTGAGCACACTCTGACTGTTCTTCAATGCTCAGATCCTGAAAGAGAGACAAAGTGGCCACTTGTAGCTGAACAAAGTGCAGAAGCACAGCTCTACATTCTAAGAACTCTCCAAAAGCCACTCCTTGTACTGGTAGTAAGCCTAAAAGTACTCACAGGCTATATTAATCCTGCAGGAGAGTAAATCCTATCCATTAATATTATTTCCAATATCCACTGTTGCCAGACTTTTCCTTAGTTCAGCTAAAGATGGGGTCCTTGTCTGTCTCACGGCCACAAAAATTTAGGCTCACAGACAGTTTGAATGGTGAGTAAGACAGGGTTTTATTAGATGAAAAGGAAGAAAAGGGGGAATCAGAGACTCTCACAAGGCCAGAATCCCTGCTAGAGTGCTTCCTGCCAGCAGCTAAAATCCCAGGCTCCACACAGAAAGAAGAGGCGCCAGGCTCCTCCCCGCTACAAATGGTGCAAACTTCCCAAAGCTCCACCCCGGGGGGCAGGCCGGCTGGAGTTTTTCCGGGGACCCCTTCCCACCTAGCAGTCTCACCATGACCATCTCATTCTTTTTTCTATATCTACATAGTCTTAAATAGATTTAATGCATGTTTTGATAATTTACATATTTTATGGACATTTCTCTTTAACCCACTGAATCATTTTTGGTGGCTTTATAACATTCCATCATATTAACTGACTTATTTGACTCTTCTCTACCACTGTGCATTTGAGTTGCTTCCCCTCTTTCACTGTTGTGCATCGTAGCTATAAATAATTTTGTAAGGACTATCTTCTTTTGGGTTACTTCTCTGTGATACATTTCCAAAAGTGGCATTAACCACTTAATAAGAATAAATGACGTTATAACTCTAAGCATCTATTGCTACTCATACTCCTCAGAAACTCAGTGCACACTGTCATTAACCACGTGTATGTGCTTATTTCCCTATGGCCCTTACAACATTGGGTCTGATAATTTTCATTTGGTTTTACTGATTTTATAGGTGTAATATATGTATGTTTCTCACTTTCTACCAAACAGAATTTAAAGTCTATTTAAAAGATATATGCAGTTCAGCAAAAGAGACTAGAAAATAAAAAGAATAACAAATAACTGTAATCCCAGTGCTCTGGGAGGCTGAGGCTAGAGATCGATTGAGCCTACAAGTTCGAGACCAGCCTGGGCAACATAGTGAGACCGCATCTCAGAAAAGAAAAGAAAAGTTAAAAATTTTTAACAACAACAAGTTAAAAAAAAAAAAAAAAAAAAAAAAAGCAAATTAAACACGGAGAGAGACGGAAAGCAGAGCCACAGATGACAAGACAGAAATGTTTTCCTGGAAGATGTCTAAATTAGTCAAGAGTCAGCCCATACACATCTGTTTCTAACTAAACTTTTTAGCAGTCATCATTAAGATGAAAACAGTTACATAATTCAGGGTTCAAAAGACGAAAGCAAACCAATCCTTCAGGTGAAATTCTGACATCAAAATCAAAAATTTCTCCCAAGGGTTCTCACAAGGATGTCACGGTAGAAGAGCATGAATAAAGCCAAGAACAAACCCCCTGGACCGGCTGTCACAGACTTCATCTACATAGGCCATTGACATCACACGCCAAGGGCCAATACATCCTGTGGAAGCCTGCAGCAGTCTGACGGTCTGGCTTAAGTCTAAAAGAATGGCAGGATTCTCAGGGTCACGGGCAGTCACCTCGTTCCCTCAGTGAAAAAGGCCAAAAGCACTCACGGCACTTTGTGATCACCGTGACTGCAGCCCTCATTACTGTCGACTGCTTACCCATATCCATGCCATTTGTTGAATTAAAACTGATCCCTCATCTATAAAAGCCTAGGAACTACCTTTAGTAAAGTTCAGATATTTCACTATATTAAGCTCTTATTTATATTCATGACTTCCCACTGTTTTATTTTTTATTGCACAGATTTTTTTTTAAAGTTAATACTATTAAGCCTTTTATCTGGTCATTAAAAACAATTCTTTTGGCCAGGCGCAGTGGCTCACGCCTGTAATCCCAGCACTTTGGGAGGCCGAGGCGGGTGGATCACCTGAGGTCAGGAGTTCGAGACCAGCCTGGCCAAAATGGCGAAACCCCGTCTCTACTAATAATACAAAAATTAGCTGGACATGCTAGTACACACCTGTAATCCCAGCTACTCAGAAGGCTAAGGCAGGAGAATTGCTTGAACCCTGGAAGCGGAGGCTGCAATGAGCCGAGATCACACCATTGCACTCCAGCCTGGGTGACAGAGTGAGATTCTGACTCAAGACAAACAAAGAAATTCTTTTTTTTTTTTTAAGTTTTAAATTTTATTCCTCTTTTTACTTAATTTTTTAACACATATAGAGACAAGGTCTCACTGTGTTGCCCAGGCTGGTCTTAAACTCCTGGGTTCAAGTGATCCTCTGGCCTTGACCTCCCAAAGTGCTGGGATTACAGGTGTGAGCCACTGCGCCCGGGGAAAACAATTTTTTGATAGTTCAATTTTAGCTCCTCTTTACAGCTGAAGTACATATCCTATCTACTTTCTTTTTTTTTTTTTTTTTCCCGAGATGGAGTCTTGCTCTCTTGCCCAGGCTGGAATGCAGTGGCGTGATCTCACTGCAACCTCTGTGTCCTGGGTTCAAGCGATTCTCCTGCCTCAGCCTCCGAAGTAGCTGGGATTACGGGCATGCACCGCCACACCCAGCTAATTTTTGTTGTTTTTTTCTTTTTTTTTGAGACAGAGTCTCGCTCTGTCACCCAGGCTGGAGTGCAGTGGCCGGATCTCAGCTCACTGCAAGCTCCGCCTCCCTGGTTCATGCCATTCTCCGGCCTCAGCCTCCTGAGTAGCTGGGACTACAGGTGCCCACCACCTCGCCCGGCTAGTTTTTTGCATTTTAGTAGAGACAGGGTTTCACCGTGTTAGCCAGGATGGTCTCCATCTCCTGACCTCGTGATCCACCCGTCTCGGCCTCCCAAAGTGCTGGGATTACAGGCTTGAGCCACCGCGCCCAGCCTTCTTTTTTTTTTTTTTTGAGACAGTCTCACTCTGTCACCCAGGCTGGAGTGCAATGGTGGGAACTCGGCTCACTGCAATCTCCGCCTCCCGGTTCAAGTGATTTTCCTGCCTCAGCCTCCCGAGTAGCTAGAATTACTGGCACCGGCCACCATGCCCAGCTAATTTTTGTATTTTTAGTAGAGACAGAGTTTCACCATGTTGGCTAGGCTGGTCTTGAACTCCTGGTCTCAAGTGATCCAGCTGCCTCGGCCTCCCAAAGTGCTGGTATTATAGGCATGAGCTACCATATCAAGCTCATATCCCAATTTACTTTCTTCTCAATACTTTCACGGTTAGCTCTTTGATTTGGCTGAAATGTAAGGTGCATGGTATGAAACACAGAACTAAAATAAACTTTATACAAGCCTATCTGTCATCAGCAGCAGTTAGTAAAGCATGACCTTATTCCCTCTTGTCCTCCCAGTTGTCATATAACTTGCTCCTGAGAAATGAAATCTATTTTTGAAATCTCTGGTTTATTTCACTGTTCTATATTTTCATTTTTTACCTAAATCTTATCTAGGTGTGACGACTTTCATTTTAGAACATATTTAAAAGTCTGCTGGATTTAGAAGCCTCCCTGCTTCACAAATTCCTACTTTTTACCCCCTCACAAAAAAAAATCATATGGTATATGTGTTTTCCTGTTTTTCTAGAATAATGAAACATTGTAATTTAAATGATATTTTAAGTGTTTATACTGACCTGCAAAGTTTGTCCTTTTTTTTTTTTTTTTTTGAGACGGAGTCCCAATCTGTCACCCAGGCTGGAGTGCAGTGGCGTGATCTTGACCCACTGAAATCTCCGCCTCCCAGGTTCAAGCAATTCTCCTGTCTCAGCCTCCTCAGTAGCTGGGACTACAGGTGTGCGCCACCATACCCGGCTAATTTTTTTATTTTTAGTAGACATGGGGTTTCGCAAAGTTGTCTAGGCTGGTCTTGAACTCCTGACCTCAAGTGATCCACCCGCCTTGGCCTCCCAAAGCGCTGGGATCACAGGCGTAAGCCACCACACCCGGCCACCATCAAACTGTCTTTTAATTCTTTGAATGAACTTCTAAGTTGCCACATTAAATTCTCAATATTTAACATTCTTTATTGCTGTTGTCTTTTAAAATTACTTTTTTTTTGAGATGGAGTCTCACTCAGTCACCCGGGCTGGAGTGCAGGGGCGCCATCTCAGCTCACTGCAACCTCCACCTCCCAGGTTCAAGCAATTCTCCCGCCTTAGCCTCCTGTGTGGCTGGGATTACAGTCGCCTGTCACTACGTCCAGCTAATTTTTTGTATTTTTCATAGTAGATAAGGGGTTTCACCATGTTGGACAGGCCGGTCTTGAACTCCTGACCTCGTGATTCGCCTGCCCTGGCCTCCCAAAGTGCTGGGATTACTGGCGTTAAGTCACAGCACCCAGCCTAAAATTACTATTTAAAAAAAAATGCTAGGCTGTTTTTTTTATCACTAGTATGTACACTGTAAGTAAATTCTGTGGACTTATCTTGCCATGTTGCTGTATCTGTGTTTCTATTACTGTTCTGTTTTCCCTTGAATTTTCTTTTTTTTTCTTTTTTCTTTTTTTAAATCTTTTAACAAATGGTTTATTGATACTATGTTATAATGCATGACAAAATATTAGTATCTAATTCTAGACTTCATGGCCACCCCACAGGATGAATCTTTTTTTTTTTTTTTTTGAGACGGAGTCTCGCTCTGTGGCCCAGGCTGGAGTGCAGTGGCCGGATCTCAGCTCACTGCAAGCTCCACCTCCCGGGTTTACGCCATTCTCCTGCCTCAGCCTCCCGAGTAGCTGGGACTACAGGCGCCCGCCACCTCGCCTGGCTAGTTTTTTGTATTTTTTAGTAAAGACGGGGTTTCACCATGTTAGCCACGATGGTCTTGATCTCCTGACCTCGTGATCTGCCTGTCTTGGCCTCCCAAAGTGCTGGGATTACAGGCTTGAGCCACCGTGCCCGGCCCACAGGATGAATCTTTGGAACAGAAAAAAAAAATAAAGATTTTGTTTTCCCATAATCATAAAGTTATTATACTCAGTCCAGGCACAGCTAGTACAACATTCTGCTCAACCCCACAGGCTCCACTCCCTTTACCACCTATTTATAATGTGTTTGGGTCACTCATAGGAGTGAAACACTGTCAGCATCAATAGTTAGTAGCACTTTCAAAATACATTTTGTTGTACTGAATAGAAACCGTAAGTATTCAATTAGTCCAGTAATTCCAAATGGTCTTATTACTTCTATACATAAGATATGATCTTACAACATTTATGTAGCTAAATACTTATACTTCCCATGCTTTTTGAGGATTCCCAAAAGACTTTAGGGGGTTCCCAAGACTTTTAGGGGGTTAATTTTTTTTCACAATAAAAGAAAGGAACAGTGTCAATCCATGAGAGTCAGACCAGCAGTTTAATAAGATCCTCTTCATAGCTCAGTTCCCGGTGCATACAGAAATTCAATACAGCCCCATCACTCTCAGTTCTTAGAAGAATTTGAGAAGGATAAGAGCAGTAACTATCAGTTTTGTTTAACAGCCTAAAAGTGAAAACAGATGTCAAAAAAAAAAAAAAAAAAACAAAAAACCAGCCAAATTCTTTCATCCCAGGATGTCTGAAAAGGAGAGACTCTATGGAGTGTGGATACAGAAAAGGAGTTATTCCCACCAGAAAAAACTGAACTGTGGACACAGTCACTCAAGACCAGAGAAACCACCACTGTGAGTAAGTAGCTTCAATTTCACTGTTACCGGGGGGGACACACCAGAAAGCCTGGGACAAAGCCTGGGCTAGAGCCCTTAGGATTCATTCTCAGGCTTCCTGGTGCTGTGGTTCAACAGCCTTTGTGGGGATGGAAAGAACCAGATACTATCACCATCACGTGTAAAAAAGAATGCCACAGCAATAGCTGTCAAAAACCAGCTGGAGCTGAAGTTACACACCATTTGAAATCCACACTGTACTTGCTTTCTTGTTGAAGGGCTTGAGACGTGTGCAGAGACACCTTAAACATGTGTAGGTGACCTTCCTTTTGAAAGGCAGAGGAGGGCCTCTTGTGAACTCTTTCTACTCATTTGTTTTCCTATCAGTTCACCATTTCAACTAGAAAAGATGCTGTAAGCTACCTCAGCTGGCTTCTAATTTGGACACAGCACCAATACTACACACACAACTGAATGAATGACCACATCTTCCTGGTTCTTCCATTGGGCAGGGTCAATATGCTTCTTTTGGACTGAAAAGGTGTGATCTTGTTCCAGAAAAGTGTGTAAATGTAGGGCCAGATTTTGTTTGTCTCCGTTCTGGAAAATTGGTGGAGCACTCCTCGGCTCTTGTATAATTCAATGACTGGCTTTGCCACGACTTTGTACTGTCTTAGCTTGGCAGCAACTGCTTCGGGTTTATCATCCTCCTGCTGGACTAATGGCTCACCAGTGACATCATCAATACCATGTACATGAGGTGGATTGAAGTCCAGGTTATATACCCTTCCGCTAGGAGGGTGAATTCAATGGCAGCTGAGACGATCTTTAAGTGTTTCAAATGGAATGTTCAAACTGATCACTAGATCCACTTCACAGATTTTGTCCAGGGCTTCGGCTTGTCCTAATGTCCTAGGAAAACCATCAAGGAGCCAGTGCTGGCCACGCCTATTCTCCAACTCAGACATCATTAGGCGTGTGATCACATGGTCTGGAACCAAAAGACTTCTCTCTATATACTGCTATGCCGTCTCACCAACTTCGGTGTTGGCCTTGATGTTCTCCCCCAAGAAGTGGCTGCTGGAGAGATGCTGGAGGCCAAAGTTCTGGGCGATCCTCTGGCACACGGTGCCTTTGCCCGAGCCGGGTGGCCCGAGGATGACCGTGCGCAGGAGTTTGGAAGCCACTGTCTTCGCGAGGCCGGGGGCAGCCAAACGCGCAGCCCCGACCACGGCCCTGGAGGGGGGCCCTGGGAATTTTGTTTCTCGGCCCCCTATCTCTGGCACCCTCCACTCGCACTGGGACTTGCCGGCTCCCCTTGGATATTCTTAGTAAGATGTTTTCCTGAACTTCCTAAAAATTACATTTGTATTCATTCTAAAAGCACTCATTACTCATTACACGATGAGTAGAACTCAAGTCACTGTACCAATTCTATAAAAAAGTCAAGAAAATGCTCAGATGGCTTTCAATTTACATGGGAAGACTGAATGCAATAATTATAATATTCTGTAATTACAAACAAGAAGGACAAAGTACCGTGGGGCACACTGTAAGTGTCACTTTTTCTTACTGGAGCTGTCTCCTTCTCTAGATTGGTACGGTGGTAGCAGCAGTAAGTGTGCTTATTTTATACTAACGCCTGTGGTGAGATGGTGGTGACCAGATCTTTCTAGCGATGCTCGCGAGAAAAGTTGTTACCTTCCTGCTCTGAGGTGTGAACCCAAGTAGATCCAGTACTACTCTATGAGAAAAGTCCTGATGCTACCCACCCTACCCCAGAGTTGACTGTGAAAGCAGGATGGGCCTCGATCTGAGCATGCTCCGTAGGTCAAATGCGTGGGTTTTTATTACCACCACCCCACACCTCTATTTCCAGTTCTCCAAGGAGACTTCCATCTAGCCCTCACCTATGAATTGATGAAATATATTTACATGATACATTCTCTAAGTTATATCTCTGTACTAAATTAGATCACCAGACAAATATATCCATGGACTATACTTTAGGTTTGCTGGAGATATTCTTTCAGAGAACTAGTTTTAGTTTTCAGCCTGGACTTTCTGTTTTTTTTAATCTTTTTAGACAAAAGTCTTGCTGTGTTGCCCAAGCTGGAGTGCAGAGGTGCCATCTCGGCTCACTGCAACCTCTGCTTCCCAGGTTCAAGTGCTTCAGCCTCCCTTGTAGCTGGGATTAAAAGCAAGTGCCATCACACCAGATAATTTTTCTATTTTTAGTAGAGACAGGGTTTTGCCATGTTGAACAGGCTGGTCTCAAACTCCTGGCCTCAAGTGACCTGCCTGCCTTAGCCTCCCAAAGTGCTGGGATTATAGGCATAAGCCACCGCACCCAGCCTATGCCTGGACTTCTATGTAGGTAATGGCAGTAGTAGCTACGTGAAGAATATGCCCATAAGAACATGTTTTTAACTCCAAGTACCATCAAATTATGACCGTATTCTCTCACTGCTATTTTAAATTAATTTTGTAAACCTCAAATCCTTTCAATAAGCAGAACGGGTCTATATAACAAAACGACTACCATTATGGAATGTAAGATTTTTTTTTTTCTTGAGATGGAGTTTCACTCTTGTCACCCAGGTGAAATCACCCATCTTGTCACCACCCATCACGCAATGGCGCGATCTTGGCTCAATGCAATCTCTACCTCCTGGGTTCAAGCAATTCTCCTGTCTTGGCCTCCCAAGTAGCTGGGATTACGCCCAGCTTGTTTTTGTATTTTTGGTAGAGACAGGGTTTCATCGTATTGGCCAGGCTGGTCTCGAACTCCTGACCTCAGGTGATCTGCCCACCTCGGCCTCCCAAAGTGCTGAGATTATAAATGTGAGACACCGCGACCAGCCAAGATGAGTTTTTTTTTTTTTTTTAAACTATTAAACCCTCAAGTCTAACTTTATTATGGGGGACAACATTTTAACTGATATTTGAATTTTCCTTTATGGCGCTATAATTTAACTTGTTATTGTTTTATTATTTTTTCAGAAATTGCATTTGACTACATTGCCTAGGATGGAGTGTAGTAGCTATTCACAGATGTAATTGTAGCTCACTGCAGCCTCACATTCCTAGGCTCAAGCAATCCTCCTGTCTCCCTCCTGAGTAGGGGGGACAGCAGGTACACACTGCGGTGCCCAAATCTATCCTTCTAGTTCATGTATTTTCTGCAAAAGCTTATCCATTCATTTAATCTTCTTAGGTAGTTTACACATGGTTTTACACCTTTCATTTACACCAAATTTTAGCACTTAGAACAAACCATATTCATTCTTGTGATTATTATTACAGGTCTGAGCATTCCTAACCCAAAAATCAAAAATCTGAAATGCTCTAAAATCCCAAATTTTTCAGTGGCGACATGACACCACAAGTGGGAAATTCCACATCTGGCCTCATGTGACGGGCTGCAGTCAAAAAGCAGCCAAAACTGTTTCATGCACAAAACTGCTTAAAATGTGGTATATAATATTACCTTCAGGCTATGTATGTAAGGTATATACACAACAAATGAATTCTGTGTTTGGACTTGGGTCCCAGTCCCAAGTTATCTTATATAGGTGTAAATATTCCAAAATCTGGGAAAACCCCAAATCTGAAACACTTCTGGTCCCAAGGCTTTCGGATAAGGGATGCTCAGCCTGTAGTGCTCACTTCCAACTAGAAACTCTCTGAGTTCCTTTTAGAGACCCGAGTGGCCTGTCTTACTGGTGTCAGGGGATCATGTTCTCCTCAGTTCCACACAACCCCTACAATTTTACAGTACAATGCAGAAAACTCCTTTTCTATTTCCACTGCAGTTTATGCTCCAGTAGAGTATTTATTTCATAATGTAAAAGAACTCCCCTGCCACTCTGTCTCTCGTCCTGCTTTCCATTCTTGTAGGACTTACACTATGTTACAGATCTGCTTATTGTCCATTTCCCCCACTAAACTGTTAGCTCCACAAGGGCACCGTTCACCACCATATCCTCACGCCTAGAACAGGGCCAGGCACATGGTTAGTGTTCAGTATGGGTTGACTGAATGAATGTGGCCATTTATTACCATTCCTCCCTTTATAAGATGCTGAAGACAATTCTCCATAGATCTCTTTCTACCCATCTGTGAGCAAAGACAATGATTGCCTTTGTTTTGCAACATCTTTTCAAGGATTTCTGTATAGCAAACAGCTTTAGGAGACAGAGATAGTACCTCCTTCAAGAGAAAAGGCTAGACTGCTTACTGTCTAATAAGGATCCCTAAGTCCAAGGTTCCTCTCCTCTAATACAACTCACTGCATGCACAGGCTTTCCCTGGTCTTCTCTGCATTATCCCATAGCAACAGATACTCAGGGGATAAGCACAAATGCAAATACTCTGGCTACTGCTGCTGCTGTAAGAAACTGGCCTTGTCTCTGACCCAGGAGACTCGTGTCTTCGGCCAGTATCTGTGAAACCATGGGAGGTTAATTTGTTTGCCTGCAAATAAGGTAACTCTCAGGCCCCTCACAGTGTTTGCCAAAGGGGCAAAGTGAGAGCAGGTTTGTGCTGGTAAGTCCTTTTAGGCTCAACAGAACTCCAAAAGGTTTGTCATAGTCTTCCAAGAAAAAAAGATAGTAGAGCAGTGAGCAAATCCTTTTCCTCAAGTACTCTCTAATCATTGTATGGGATCATCTTTTCTATAACAGCTTTTTTTTTTTTTTTTGAGATGGAGTCTCACTCTGTCGCCAGGCTGCAGTGCAGTGGCGCGATCTCAACTCACTGCAACCTATACTTCCCAGGTTCAAGCAATTCTCCTGCCTCAGCCTCCCGAGTAGCTGGGACTACAAGCATGTGCCACCACGCCAATTTTTGTATTTCTAATAGAGATGGGGTTTCACCATCTTGGCCAGGTTGGTCTTGAACTCCTGACCTCGTGATCCATCTGCCTCGGCCTCCTAAAAGTGCTGGGATTACAGGCGTGAGCCACCGCACCTGGCATCTTTTCTACAACATCTGAGTAAAGTTGTCATTTTATTTTATTTTTCTTTTTTTTTTTTTGAGACAGAGTCTCGCTTAGTCGCCCAGGCTGGAGTGCAATGGCGCGATCTCGGCTCACTGCAAGCTCCGCCTCCCGGGTTCACGCCATTCTCCTGCCTCAGCCTCCCGAGTAGCTGGGACTACAGGCGCCCGCCGCCTCGCCCGGCTAATTTTTTGCATTTTTAGTAGAGACGGGGTTTCACCGTGTTAGCCAGGATGGTCTCGATCTCCTGACCTCGTGATCCGCCCGCCTCGGCCTCCCAAAGTGCTGGGATTACAGGCGTAAGCCACCGCGCCCGGCCTATTTTATTTTTCTAAAATAAAGTTTTACTTTGTGATTAAGACATTGACAAGTAGGTGTCTATCTTTGAATATTATGCTGAGAGGCACTCTATACACTTTCTTAACGGTCTGGCTGAGATCTTTGTTTCCACTTCCAGTTTTGAAAACCTTTGACTATTTTCCTTGACCATGTTTTCTGTGTATTTCATCTGGAACTTCTGTCATTACAATGTGAATCGTTACAGTCTATTTTCTGGGTTCATTAAGTTTTGTCTGTACTGCTGTTAACTGCTTAACCTATTTAGGTTTTAGCTTTGATGTCCATATTTTTTTGTATTATCAATTTGTGCTACCTTCAATAATTTTTTAAAGGAAAAGAAACATGAGGGCTTTAATCCTCTTTAAAAATGAAACACACATTTAAAGAGTGCCAAGGATGCAGCCCTCATATTCTGAGAAAGTCCATCTCACCAGGGAATATATCTTGAGGTCATTAGTAACTAGTAGAACACAGATTTAAACATTTCCACATTTAGATGAAGAAAACAGGGCAAAACTAACTGATTTTCTCAAATTCAATTACTGGCAAAATAAAGGTGGTGGGAACCATTAAGGTACATATGCTCATTTTGCACCTCCAAAAACAAACAAAAAAGCCAGAAATCTGTCATTTTTAGCAGCTAGACAGTGTCTAAGGAACTCACATGTTCTTCATAAAGGTCATCATAAAATTATTTTTAGCACAAGAAATGTTTCGACCCTTGCTTTCCCTTTATTGAATGAAATGTGTAGTGGGCTAAGAAATCCAGTAACTCCCATGCTACAAGCTGCACAAGAGAGACACAGTGCAGACGGGAGTGTCCAGATTGCCAAAAAGTAGAATTCCCAGACATTTCGTTCATTTAAAATACTTTGATGTCACTAGAGTCTGAGCAGATACAGTGTGATTAATGAAAATCCAGATAACCTGTAGTCTCCTATTGGCCTTTTTTTACTAAGTAAGTGGAATGATTAAACATGTGGTACTAAAAATCAGAGAACACTCCTGAATACGAGTTCATTAATGTAACTGTGAGATCAGCTTACTGGGCTGTTTACCCACTGGTTACTTCTGCTTTCCAAGAGCCTTGGGGAAAGTAAAAAGTATTCATAGATGAGAAAAGATGAACCAGCTTTTCATGAATTATGGAAAGAGATTTAAGGAAAAAAAAAATCTTGTAAGAGGCAGCTAAGCCTTCTTCACCACACCAACAAGGGCGGGTCTCAGGAGCTGCCCATGCAGCTTGAACCTCACTTTAGTAACCAGAACCACCGGGCTCAGCTCTTTCCCCTAAACCAGCATGTGGAACAAGACCTCATGCTAGATCTTCCTGTGATTCGTAAGTGTGACGGTTGGGTTTTCACGCTGGGTTTTCATGTGTGAGATATGCCTCCCTCAAACCTTGTTACAACACCGGCACATTGCCTGTCGGATGTGAACAAAGATGAAAAAAAGACCACATGCTCATAAGGGTGGAACTTGGCACTGACAGGGTTCGGCTTGGCAGTGCTTGCTGAACACTTCCTGAATCTGGACTTCACTCATTGTGAGAGTCTCAACAGAGGTTCTTCAGGTGAGGGTTATTGTCTTTAATTTCTTCTTCTGGAACACACAGTGTTGCCTTCTCCAAAACTTCTGCCACCTCTAACGAGTCCTCGCAGAAGCCCTGAATGCTATACATATTTGCCGCCTCCACCAATTTTTGGCTGCTCTGCTGCGAGCCCTCAGTATCTGCCAATGCTTGCTTATCTTCTTCCACAGCCTCCTTCAGCTGCTCTTCCAACTTGACTTCTTCCATGAGTATCTTGTCTGTAGAGGGAGTATCTGTCCCCCATTTGGTTTGGATCCACATCCTCTTCCAAGTGCTGGCAACTGTTCTTTTGTTTTGTAGTTGTGTGCAGAACTGAGAAGGTCTGGAGACACTGCCAACACCGGGAGACTGTGTGGCACCAGCCTCACGCATGGAGCCACCATGGCTGCCCCGGGATGATGATACAAGTTTCCCCTTGCCTATCAGTACGTGCTTCTATGAAACATTTTAAATTATTTTTATTAATTCAACACAATTATCAAATACATCTTGTATCTACTTTTGTTCCTTATGACATAGATTCAGAGAGCTCAGAGCTATTTCCACTGCCTCACTTCTCATCCTCGGTGCTTCTAATTTTAAAATTGGGTCCTGGGTTGCTACCCCTACTGAAGTTCTCACAATAATTAAAGCCTATTTGCTGGCTAAAGGTTCTTTATTTTGGGCACATACTTCTGTTCTTCTAACAGTAATTACATGGCAGGGCAAACTACTCCTTGATTAAACTTATACTTTAGAATAGCAGAGTCATTTTAAGGTATAGGAGGACACTTATCTTTCTACTTATTCTGGAAAAGAACATGGGAATTAAGATATAGCCATGTCTTAAACTGTGTATTTTTTTGTCCTCATTCAGGTACAAAGCTTTAAGTCCATATAATATAATTAGTATCAGAATTTTTTTTTTTTTTTTTTTTTTTTTGAGACAGAGTGTTTTGCTCCTGTTGCCCAGGCTGGAGTGCAATGGCGCGACCTTGGGTAAGTGCAACCTTCACCTCCCAGGTTCAAGTGATTCTCCTGCCTCAGCCACCCTAGCAGCTGGGATTACAGGCACCCACCACCACGCCCAGCTAATTTTTGTATTTTTAGGAGAGACGGGGTTTCACTATGCTGGCGAAGCTGGTCTCGAACTCCTGAGCTCAGGCGATCCACCCAGCTTGGCCTCCCAAAGTGCTAGGATTACAGGCGTGAGCCACTGTGCCCGGCTCAGTATCAGATTTTTATAGAAGGACTGGCTAGAAGAATAACAGTGAAACAAGCAAAAGGTGTTATGTTGTGCTTAACTGCTTCCTTAGAAAAAAGAGCTTATCGACCAGGCGCGGTGGCTCACGCCTGTAATCCCAGCACTTTGGGAGGCCAAGGCGGGAGGATCACGAGGTCAGGAGATAGGGACCATCCTGGCTAACACAGTGAAAGCCGTCTCCACTAAAAATACAAAAAACTAGCTGGGCGTGGTGGTGGGCACCTGTAGTCCTAGCTACTCAGGAGTCTAAGGCAGGAGAATGGTGTGAACCCAGGAGGCGGAGTTTGCAGTGAGCTAAGATTGCGCCACTGCACTCCAGCCTGGGTGACAGAGTGAAACTCTGTCTCAAAAAAAAAAAAAAAAAAAAAAAAAAAAAGAGCTTATCAGAATGACTATTAAGAAGTCTTATTGTAGAAACTGAATTGATTGCCATGAATGGAGTATTAAGGGATTAATACAAATTAAAAAAATAAAAATAACTGAATTGAGAAACCCAAAAAATGAGGGGTGTTTTTTGTTTGTTTGTTTTTGAGATGGAGTCTTGTTCTGTTGCCCAGGCTGGAGTGCAGTTGCATGATCGGCTCACTGCAACCTCCACTTTTCGGGATCCAGTGATTCTTCTGCCTCAGCCTCCTGAGTAGCTGGAACTACAGGTGAGCACCACCCTGCCCAGCTAATTTTTGTATTTTTAGTAGAGACAGGGTTTTACCACATTGGCCAGGCTGGTCTTGAAATCCTGACCTCATGATCCACCCACCTCGGCCTCCCAAAGTGCTGAGATTACAGGTGTGAGCAACCGCGTCTGGCCCCGAGTTTATTAAAAAGCATTAATGCAATATCCAACAAATTAAAGGGTAGGTACTTTGAGGAAGTAGAGCCTGCCCCCTTTAAAAGTAGGACAAGCTACACTTTCAGAATAGGGAAAAAATGTATCTGAGGGATTTACTAACACTTAGCAAGGGCAGGATTTAAATAGGTTGAGCAGCAAAAGAGTTTTTCTAGAAGTTTTATTTACTTTTATTTAATTGCTGTCTAAAGATATCTTAAAGTGAGCGTTTTCATATAAATAATTTACAGAAAAAAGTTCGTTACAAAGCCACAGATCTCATTCAGTTAGGTAATATGGTTTTCTAGTTATTATGGGAAAGGTTAACACTTAACTGGGTCTCTATAATGCTATAAAATTACCCTCACCAAATGAAGCTCTGTACAGATGACAAAGAGAATGTATACCTCTTCATAAGTGACCATATACACTCCTGAATCCTCCTGAATCCATAATCACTCTCAGACCTGTGTGAAGCTTGGTTCTTAAGGTGAGATTCTTAAATTCAAGTTAGGCCAGGCATTGTGGCTCAATCCTGTAATCCCAGCATGCTGGCAGGCCAAGGTGAGGCTAGGAGATTATGTGAGGCTACAAGTTCATGACCAGCCTGGCCAACAGAGTAACACCCCGTATCTACTAAACATACAAAAAATTAGCTGGGCATGATGGTGCACACCTGTAACCCCAGTTATTCAGGAGGCTGAGGCATAAAAATTGCTTGAACCTGGGAGGCAGAGGCTGCGGTGAGCCGAGATCATGCCACTGCATTACAGCATATGCAACAGAGCAAGACTCCATTAAAAAAAACAAAAAAACAATCAGGTCAGGCATGGTGGCTCATTTCTGTAATCCCAGGATTTTGGGAGGCTGAGGCGGGCAGACCACTTGAGGTCAGGAGTTCAAGACTAGCTTGGCTAACATGGTGAAATCCTGTCTCTACAAAAAAAAAAAAAAAATTATCTAGGCATGGTGGCACATGCATGCATAATCCCAGCTACTTGGGAGGCTGAGGGAGGACAATCACTGGAACCTGGAAGGTAAAGGTTGCAGTGAGTAGAGATCACACCACTGCACTCCAGCCTTGCCAACAGAGCAAGACTCCTATCTCAAAAAGAAATAATAATAATTCAAGTTATGTTGTACAGATTAGGTTTTAAAAATTAAGCTTTATTAATTTGGCTCAGCAATTTAAATTCTTGCTCTGATGACTTGTAAGAACAGAAAAGTAGCTGATGACAACTGCATTTTCAACATAAAAGGATTCCGTGTTAATGACATAGCTGCCTGTCTAATTTGCAATGGAAATATCTTGTTTTAAAGAATGTATAGAGGTACTATAAGAGTATACATGTTTTAACATTAAGTAGCTAGTAAGACTAACAAGAAAGAAAAAAGAGCAAAATAAACAAGCTTCAGAAAAGTATTAGCAAACAACAGTATTTGCTGAATAGCACTGGGCGCCGTGGCTCACACCTGTAATCCCAGCTCTTTGGGAGGACAAGTTGGGAGGGTCACCTAAGGTCAGGAGTTCAACACCAACCTGGGCAACATAGGGAAACCCCGTCTCTACAAAAAATAAAAAACTCAGCCAGACATGGTGGTGTTCGCCGACAGTCCCAGGGAGACTAAGGCAGGAGGATCACTTGAGTCTGGGAGGTCAAGTCTGCAGTGAGCAGTGACTGCACCATTGGGCTCCACTCTAGGTGCAAATACAAAATAAATACAAACCTCCACGCTGCTTCAAAAAAAGAAAGGAAGGAAGGAAAGAAAAGAAAGAAAGAGAGATGTGTTGCATAGTAAAGCATTACACGTCAATACTGCAGTGGGTATGAAAATTATGTAGGTGCTGAAATTTAAATTCTAAAAACAAAAAAAATCTAAGTGTAGACAGATAAAGTGTTTCTTGATAAAGATAAAATGGCTTAAAAATTTTAATGCAGTTCAGAAAAGATGTAATTTTCTAGACTTGACCCATATGCTGAAAAGACTGCTCACTGCTGGCATATACTGGGATTGGAAAAAACAGAAATGATGTGGGAAAAGATGTGGGCAACAGCAGATCACTCTTCTGGATCTCAGAAATTTTAGAAAGAATAATACTGTGGGATGCAGTAGGAACAATTATCCGTTTATGGCAAGGCCGCCAGGGCAGTTTTTAAACAGGTAAGAATGAATTCTCATATTGCATAGGCCCTTAGGATACCATCTGGAAAGTTTAGTTGGTGGTAATAATATTAATTTAAAGGTTTTGAGCAGTTTTGATAAATTGAGTACAAAGGCTATTTTATACTACCACATTCTTCACAATGTCAGAGGAACTGCCCCAAGAAATTTATATGATTACTGATCTGAAGTTAGTTAGGTTAGTTCAGGTGTAAAGAATGTTTATTTACTTATTTGTTTTTTTTTTTTTTTGAGATGGAGTCTTGCTCAGTCGCCCAGGCTAGAGTGCAGTGGCCGGATCTCAGCTCGCTGCAAGCTCCGCCTCCCGGGTTTACGTCATTCTCCTGCCTTAGCCTCCCGAGTAGCTGGGACTACAGGGGCCCGCCACCTCGCCTGGCTAGTTTTTTTATATTTTTTAGTAGAGATGGGGTTTCACCATGTTAGCCAGGATGGTCTCGATCTCCCGACCTCGTGATCCGCCCGTCTCGGCCTCCCAAAGTGCTGGGATTACAGGCTTGAGCCACCATGCCCCGCCTTATTTACTTATTTGAAAGGACATTAACTTGTGGCCAAAGGCCAAAAGGGCTTCTCTAGGGACATTCAGTTTAAAAAACATCTCTTTCATATGCAGTATGTGCAGACTTCACACTAAAGATACCTGAGATACATGCATAGGACTTGGCCACCTAACCATGAAACACATAGTATAGAAATGGAAAATAGGTGGCTTAGTGGCTCTTAAAACAGGAGGAATCTGAGGCCATATCCAGGTCTCTGATATAAACTAGTGATGCCTTACAAATAAATATGGTGATATTTGTACCAGTTAATTACCTCTTTACTTTAGTATACTCATTTAGAAGTCTACTAAATTATCATAGAATAAGAACACATCACACTTCTAAGGAAAAGAGAAACAACAAATCTGAGTTGTGCAATTTTCTAAAACATATTATGATACAGCATATATGCTATAAGTACTACAGTATACATATGCTAATTTAATATAGCTATCTCATCAACATTTCATGTGGGCTCAAGAAAAAAATAAATACAAAACCTCAGTTTTTAGTTCTGATAAAAATGAAAGATAGTGTCACATGAACTCTGAATTTTTCCATATTAAGAATATCTATCTGGCCGGGCGCGGTGGCTCACGCCTGTAATCCCAGCACTTTGGGAGGCCAAGGCAGGCGGATCATAAGGTCAGGAGATCAAGACCATCCTGGCTAACACGGCGAAACCCTGTCTCTACTAAAAGTACAAAAAATTAGCCAGGCGTGGTGGCGGGCGCCTGTAGTCCCAGCTACTTGGGAGGCTGAGGCAGGAGAATGGCGTGAACCCAGAGGCACAGCTTGCAGTGAGCCGAGATCGCGCCATTGCTCTAGCCTGGGCAACAGAGCGAGACTCCGTCTCAAAAAAAAAAAAAAAAAAAAAAAAAAAAGGATCTCTATCATGGTTCCTAACTTAAGAAAAAAAAAAAAAAGATCAATGAAAGCTTACTTGTTTTAACTCTAAATGTTTTACTCTAGAGAGAAAAAATACCTAAAGAAAGAGAGCTACTTACTTACACAGTCTAATTACATTTCTGAAGGGTGAGAAAGCCAGCTTTTCTCCTTTACAAGCTGAATTCAATATCTAAAAACTATTTTGACACAGGTCTACTGCTTATTAGCCTAGTGATTGCTGACCCCAGCTAGAATATAGCTGAACAGTTAAACACTCTGCTGCTTTTCTAATTTCCTTTTTCTAAGACTTCCTTAGAAAGAACTTTTGGAGCTAATTCTGAGCTTAATGGTTATAGAATGTTACAACAGAATTAATCCCTATTTACAAAATGAATTCCTTTACAGGCAGTCTTATGAATTACTGCCACTGAAATTATGGGTAAAAGTAACAGGTGTGAAAGTCACAAGTTCTGCTTGACATTGGCAAAATCTAGCTGTGTAACCTGGACAGGTCACTTATCCTCTTTGGCTCTCAACTTCCTCATCTATAAAACAAAGGGACTGAAACTCCATAGCTGCTAAAGTTCCTTTCATTGTCTAAATTCTATCTGTCCTTTCTCTAACTGAATGAGAAAAATTCTAAATCAAAATACAAAAAACAAAACAGAATTCAACAACAACCACCACCCTTAAAATTACTGCAACAACCGTTAAAATTACTGCCACCGGCCTGACGATGGTTGCACAGAGTTAAAGGTCGTCTATGGCGGTTTATACCATTTACAAGGTTACAAGTCAAAAAGGCCTGTTACTAAAGCACATCATTCAAGTGGCTTCAAGGTCAGATTTCCACACAAAGATGATCCAAACACCACTGAGTTGCAGTGGAAAAGTACTAGCCTGAGAGTCGGGTTTTGGCTTGATTCAGAGGCTTTTCTTAGGTAAGTAATTTAACATCTCTTGGTCTTGATTTTCTCAGGTATAAAATGACAACGTTACACTATATTATCTCTAAGACCTTTCCTCAAACCAAAACTCTGTGTTTCTACGTGGTTATTCCCAACCTACCCTTTTGTAATGCATTCCTTCCAAAAACAGCTTGGTCTGTTTATAGATTTCTTGGCCTGTCTTGTGGAAGGTCTTGAGAAATTCTATGAACTCCTTAGACACTCTATCCGTTTCAATGCTGGTTTGCCGGTTTATGGAAGGACTGGGAGCTTTTGCTTCCTGAATTTCTGCTGGGAAAATTAAACATAGTAAGTTTCATGACATAAAAGATCCATGCATGGAATTACTTTAAGTATGTAACTTAAGGTTATTTAAATTATGTTTCATCAAAGTTAAACTTGAATTTAAATCATTTTATGTTTGAATGGTTGGACAACTTTCCTTAAAGTAAACTAAATCTGTTTTACAAGTAGGAAGTATGAGTAGACAAAACTACATTATCTAAAAGATATTCCTACTGAAATAAAAGTTGTTCTATTAGCATTTTCTTTGCCAAAATATATCATGCTTTGATCTATATATTCAATCATGAACACTGAAATGGCACCACTAGGCTTCTCAAAGACTGCTTGAGTTTATAAAACTAGTCAACAAATAGAAAACAATCAATAGAAGCACTGAAATGTCAGATGACTTATAAATGTTAGACAACCTTTCCAAATCCCATTTTACTTGACAAAAAGGCAAAGGTTAATGTGTTTATGTGGAGACTCACAATAATTTACCCACCATTTCATTGGTGAGTCATACTGATCAAAGTGAAAGAATGCATCCAAAGTGTTAATAGCATGATGAACACGACAAAACACACGATGAAGAGACAAGGGAAACATGCACCACACTATCTGATCAGCTGGGCAGACAACTCTTTCCCCTCTTCAAATAAACACACTGAAAGGAAAATGGGACATTTACACAAGAGAGATAAGGATGTTGTAACAGGCAGTATGTGCTTTTAGAAAGTACGAACTACCACTTGGTCTCTGATCACATTCTAAACCTCCTGATTTTGAACTATGCTCTCTAATGTTTATAAGGAATTTAAGTTTCCCATATCCCAATGATTTCCTAAAAAGAAAAATAATTTCTTTAAAAAGTACGTTTTATTTTGAGACAAAGTCTTGCTTTGCCACCCAGGCTGGAGTGCAGTGGCATGATCTCAGCTCACTGCAACCTCCACCTCCCACGTTCAAGCGATTCTCCTACCGAGCTACTCAGTCTCCGAGTAGCTGCTCTCTCTACAAAAAGTAAGAACATTAGCCAGGCATGGTAGTGCATACCTATAGTGCCAGCTATTTGGGGGGGGCTGAAGCAGGAGGATCGCTCGAGCCCAGGAGTTTGACACTGCAGTGAGTTATGAGATCGCCCTACTGCACTCCAGCCTCGGCGACAGAATGAGACCTTGTCTTTTCAAAAAAAAAAAAAAAAAAGGTAAGGTATGTACACTGTGCTATGTTTTATGTAAAATGGGGTAGTGGGATAAGAATATATGTGTTTATAACTCAGAATAAAAGCACAAAAGGATACACAAGAAAGTAATAACAAAAGTTGTCTGAAAGTGGGAGAAACAAAGCAGTGTTGCTTAGGAACTAGATGGGCAAGAGACAAACTAGAAACGAAACTTCTGACCATACCTGTTAGCGCCATTTGGATATACTACCTATTTTTTAAGCACATAAATAAATCATGTACAATCTAATTCAAAACAAAAAAGGGAACATCTTTTCTAAAGTATTGTTTATCTCAATTGAAAACCAAAGATTGTGCTGACATCGGTATGATTAGAAATTCTTTAGTGTTTGGAAGTGAATCCTTCTCTGATAATTCCGCTTCTAGTCATGATGGAAAACTCTGATCGCATCAGGTTTACCCTACTATCTTAACAATTGGAAGGTCAGACAAATATATGAACAAAAGGTTTTCAGACACTAGATGACAGGCAAACAGCAGATTAACTCCTGAAAGAAGGAAAACAAACATAGTCTGTCCTAGAGTGTCCCAGCTCACTGCTGGGAGAGTTTTAAAGTCTTGGCACAGGGAGAGGCCACTCAAACAGAGCATAGCTGACTTGCTGAATTGAGGAGACAGCATTTGGAGTTCTGGGAGGCCAATGTGACCAGAATTTGCAAGGCAAAATATCATGCAAATGCTATGGAGGGGAGAGGACTACACAGAAAAAGCTCCAGGTAACTGCAGAGGGTTCCCTTGAGTGTGGCTGAGTACCGCACATGCGTATGAGGAAATTACCCAAGATGAGAGAAAGAACCACCAAGTAACATGTAGAACCACAGCACAAAGGAGGGGAGGAAGAAATAGAAGAATCCTGTTTCGGCCGGGCGCGGTGGCTCAAGCCTGTAATCCCAGCACTTTGGGAGGCCGAGACGGGCGGATCACGAGGTCAGGAGATTGAGACCATCCTGGTGAACATGGTGAAACCCCGTCTCTACTAAAAAATACAAAAAACTAGCCGGGCTAGGTGGCGGCACCTGTAGTCCCAGCTACTCGGGAGGCTGAGGCAGGAGAATGGCGGGAACCCGGGAGGCAGAGCTTGCAGTGAGCTGAGATCCGGCCACTGCAACTCCAGCCCGGGAGACAGAGTGAGACTCCGTCTCAAAAAAAAAAAAAAGAATCCTGTTTAGGGAGGGGAACATCATACACTGGGGCCTGCTGGGTGGTGGGGGACAAGCGGAGGGATAACATTAGGAGAAATACCTAATGTAGGTGACAGGTTGATGGGTGCAGCAAACCACCAGGGCATGCATATACCTATGTAACAAAACTACACATTCTGCATGTGTAACCCAGAACTTAAAAGTATAATAAAAATAAATAATAAATTACATGTAAAAAATTCCATTTAAGATTCTTTTCTGTAAAGTGGTATAATACTATTGTTTTAAATTTTTTTCTTTTTTCTGTAAAGTGGTATAATATTACTTGAGGGTAGATGATAAGTTAAAGATGTATTCTGTAAACCCCAGAACAACCAGTAACAAAAACAGAACAAAGAGGTATAGCTAACAAGCTGATAGTGGAGATAAAGGTGTGGTCATAAAGAAGGCAAGAAAAGAGGAGAAAAGGAACTAAGACAAGATGAGATAAACACAAAGAGCAAGATGGCAGGGGTAAACTTTCCCTTATCGAAAATCACATTAAATGTATGTGCTATAAACAGTCTGATTAAATGTCAGAGATTATCAGATTAGATTAAAAAACAAGACCCCACTTCATGTTGTCCGTAAGAAATTAACTTTAAATATAAAGATACAAACATGTTAAAAACTAATGAAAGGAAAAGGATACTCTGAAACAATGAAAAAGAGCTTAAGTGGTTACACCAACGTTAGACAAAGTAAACTTAAGAACATGGACCATATTGGCCGGGCGCAGTGGCTCATGCCTGTAATCCCAGCACTTTGGGAGGCCAAGGCAGGCAGATCACAAGGTCAGGAGATCGAGACCATCCTGGCTAACATGGTGAAACCTCGTCTCTACTAAAAATACAAAAAATTAGCCGGGCATGGTGACGGGCGCCTTCAGTCCCAGCTACTCGGGAGGCTGAGGCAGGAGAATGGCGTGAACCCGGGAGGCGGAGCTTGCAGTGAGCTGAGATCTTGCCACTGCACTCCAGCCTCGGCAACAAAGCAAGACTCCGTCTCAAAAAAAAAAAAAGAACATGGACCATATTACCAAGAACAAAAGGGTATCTCATCATAAAAAAGGGGTTCATTTTTCCAGAAGACATAGCAATCCTAAATATGTATATACTAATAACACTGCTTCAAAACACAAAAAACAAAATCTGACAGAACTGAAAGGAGAAACAAATTTGGACATTTCAATATTCCTCACTTAGTAATTGACAGAAAGGTGATTTTTAAAAAGTCACTAAAGACAGAAGACTTGAACAATGCAATGCTATCAACCAATTTGACCTATCTGACTCTGACAGAACACTCAACCCAATAAAAACATAATACATATTCCATCTGACAAAATAATAATGGTAGTAACTTACATATAGATAATGTCTATTAAGCACTAAGTACTTTTACAATGCTATTTTGTATAATCCTCACAAGTCTATCGGGTTATACACTTATGATATTTACAAATGAGGAAGCTGAGGCTTGAATATGTTAAGTAACTTGAGTAACGTTGCAGTCACTTATACAGTAAAGACTGGAATTTGAACCCAGCTCTGTGCGCTTAAATCCAAGGCCTGAGCTGTTGACTATGCTACAACTACCTCAGTAAGCCAAAGAGAGGACTGAAGACTCTTCAGAAGAACACCAATCCCTCTGACTTTGGAGGTCTGTAGGCCAGTCAAAGACAAGAAAACCCTACTCATTTCCTTTATTGCTTTGCTTACAATATGCTTCCCTCCCACATATACTTATCCAAAGAGACACTTCTACTTTAAAAAAAAAAAATCCCCTTTTAAAATGTAAATGAGGATTAATTCTATTAGCTAGTTATGATCATACAAGTTACTAAAATCAACACTTGGTTGTTTTTCTCTAAGCTTCCTAAAAATTAACCCCTACTAAGAGGCTAGAAGTTTGAATTAGAGAGGGGAAAGTGAGAGACGGTTCAGGTGTTCGGTACACAGGGAGGACGTGAGTTATGTCTGAATAGCCAAACAGGGATTCAATGTGTAAGGTGAAAGAAGTGAAGAAGAAGAAAATATGGAAAAGAACAATGTCACCCACATTACAGTTTATAGTTCTGGCTAGGGCTCAAATGGCAAGTGCTTGCTCTTCAACTTAAAGTCACCTTGTGTTTTTGGTTTTTTTTTTTAAATCAGGGTCTCACTTTGTCACCCAGGCTGGAGTACAGTTGCATGAACACAGCATACTGCAGCCTCAACCTCCCAGGCTCAAACGATCCTCTCACCTCAGCCTCCTAAGCAGTTGGGGCTACAAGCACTAGCCCAGCTATTTTTAAATTTTTTTTTTTTTAAGAGATGAGGATCTCACATTGTTGCTCAGGCTGCGGTGCAGTGGTACGATCTTGGCTCACTGCACTCTCCACCTCCGGGTTCAAACAATTTTCCTGCCTCAGCCTCCCAAGTAGCTGGGATTGCAGGCACACGCCACCACCCCCGGCTAATTTTTGTATTTTTAGTAGAGACAGGGTTTCACCATGTTGGCCAGGCTGGTCTCGAACTCCCGACCTTAGATGATCCACCCGCCCCGGCCTCCCAAAGTGCTGGGATTACAGGCATGAGCCCCTGCACCAGCCATATTTCTCTATTTTACTAAATTAACACAAGGATTATGATTTTTGTTCAATCAGTTTTACTTCATTTATTGTTCTTATTTATTGATTTCTTCATTTTATTTTATTTTATTTTATTTTATTTTATTTTATTTATTTATTTATTTTTTGGAGACGGAGTCTCGCTTTGTTGCCCAGGCTGGAGTGGCACGATCTCAGCTCACTGCAACCTCTACCTCCCAGGCTGAAGCGATTCTCTTTCTTGTTGTTGTTGTTGAGACGGAGTCTCACTCTGTCGCCCAGGCTGGAGTGCAGTGGCAAGATCTCAGCTCACTGCAAGCTCCACCTCCCAGGTTCACGCCATTCTCCTCCCTCAGCCTCCCGAGTAGCTGGGACTACAGTAGCCGGCCACCACGCCCGGCTAATTTTTTGTGTTTTTAGTAGAGATGGGGTTTCACCATGTTAGCCAGAATGGTCTCGATCTCCTGACCTCGTGATCCGCCTGCCTCAGCCTCGGAAAGTGCTGGGATTACAGGCGTGAGCCACCGCGCCAGGCCTCAAGCGATTCTCTTGACTTTGCATCCCAAGTAGCTGGGATTACAGGTGCTCACCACCACACCTGCCTAATTTTGGTATTTTTAGTAGAGATGGGGTTGCGCCATGTTGGCCACGCTGGTCTCAAACTCCCGACCTTAGGTGATCTGCCCGCCTCGGACTCTCAAAGTGCTGGGATTACAGGCGTGAGCCACCGTGCCCGGCCTTATTGTCCTTATTTATTTGGACACTCAAATTATCCCAGACTTGGTCAGTGGAAATCCCTCCAAGCTGGCTTCTGGATCTTCTGAACTGTCCCCAAAATATTGAAGGGGCCTTTTTTCCCTGCCCCAGTCCCAGAATCAGTCATTTCTCCAAGAAGCCCTGGTTCACTTTAAAGAATAATAGTATTTAGAGTCTAAGGTCTGGGTGGTATTGGTATTTTTTTTTTTTTTTTTGAGACAGAGTCTGGCTCTGTTGCCCAGGCTGGAGTGCAGTGGCGTGATCTCGGCTCACTGCAAGCTCCGCCTCCCGGGTTCACACCATTCTCCTGCCTCAGCCTCCCGAGTAGCCAGGACTGCAGGCGCCCGCCACCACGCCCGGCTAATTTTTTGTATTTTTAGTAGAGACGGGGTTTCACCATGTTAGCCAGGATGGTCTCGATCTCCTGACCTTGTGATCCACCTGCCTCGGCCTCCCAAAGTGCTGGGATTACAGGTGTGAGCCACCGCACCCAGCCGGTATTGGTGTTTTAACTCTAAAAAAGAAAAGATATGCTTTGTAGGACCACTGTCTTCAGATCCGTTCGTGAAAGAGGTACATAAGATGATACTTGGGATGACAAGATTACAGGAGTTCTGAAAGAAAAGGGCACTTTGAAATGTATAAGCAAATATCTCAGCTTGGCCAACCACTATGACTTCCTCTATACAGCTCACTCACCCTGACTGTGGAGACTAAAACACTTTAACTGAGTCTTTACAGTCAAGATATTCCATGTGCTTTCTCTGAAGGCGTATCCAACTCTACAAGAACGTGAAAATATCTTCAAATTCCTTAGAAAGTTATTTGTATTTTGTCTGCTACCAAGCTCTTATGTATGGCATAAAAACTTTCCTTTATGCTACTAACAGAAACAAATAAAATACCAAGAGCAAGGGCATCACAGACTAAAGAAGATCAAGAATACGGAATACAAAAAATCTGTTTCTAGTCTAGACCCAATACATTAAAACTGCACTCAGGCTAACCTTATCCACACACAATGGCCAAAGAAGTAATCAGTGTGAAATGCAAAATTTAACTGGCTAAGTTCTATTAAGTGGTCTGTGAAACAAAGACATAATGGAATCTTCTTTTCTAACATGAATTTTTAAAATACTTTAAGGTCTTTATCCCCAAAAGCTTTCTACAGACAAAAAGCAACTAAAGAACAAAATATCTAAAGTACAAATCTAACATTCAAAAAGATGGGGGGCGGTGGGCAGACAAGAACAAAAGTAAAAACCATTCTGCATACATATTTTTTAAAACAAAATTCACTTGGATTCTTTCTTTTTAATTAATTACTTTTTTTAATGTTGGTGTCTCACTCTGATGTCCAGGCTGGAATACAGTGGCACAATCACAGCTCACTGAAGCCACTAACTCCAGAGCTCATGTAATCCTCTTACCTTAGTCTTGCAAGTAGCTGGGATTATAGGTAGGTACAAGCCATGGCACCCAGCTCCAGAATTGTTTCTTTTTAAAGTACAGACTCTGTACTAAATTGTAAATCTTCTTTCCATAGTATAATGCAAACTGTACAGAGGCTTTTGGGACACAGGTTTTTAAAACCACCAAGGAGAGTCAGCGAATATAAATGATGATTATGTACTTAAGTAACAGAAATTTCATATATATATTATTTAATATATATATTAAATAACCTGAGTTTCTGAAGTATACACATTGGATAAAGGAATATAATGGAAAAATATAGACCCAGGAGTTAGGAGACCCAAGATCTCATACACAAACTCATTGTGCAACCTTGGGTAAATTAGTTAACCTTTATGGACTTTCATACTGTCACCTGCAAAATGAGGCTATTAGAGCTGATAATTTTATAAATTTTTTTTGTTGCTGTTGAGACGGAGTCTCACTCTGTCGCCCAGGCTGGAGTGCAGTGGCCGGATCTCAGCTCACTGCAAGCTCCTCCTCCCGGGTTCACGCCATTCTCCTGCCTCAGCCTCCCAAGTAGCTGGGACTACAGGCGCCCGCCACCTCGCCCGGCTAGTTTTTTGTATTTTTTTTAGTAGAGACGGAGTTTCACTGTGTTCGCCAGGATGGTCTCGATCTCCTGACCTTGTGATCCGCCCGTCTCGGCCTCCCAAAGTGCTGGGATTACAGGCTTGAGCCACTGCGCCCAGCCAATTTTATAATTTTTAAAATTATTTTATCTGCTATAAATACTTATTTCACTACATATCATCAAGAAACAGACCTTAAGCTAAATAGGAATGAGTAGTCTTAATAGTAAATGCCTTTGTGCTCCCTGCAAGATTATTCTATCAGAAGAACAACTTCCATTTTAAAATAGCTAACACTTACTGGAAATCTACTGTGTGTGTCGGGCACTGTGCTAAGCTCTTAACGCGCATTAACTCACTGAACCCTCATCACATGCCTCTGGTAGGTATTACTGTCCCTCACTGTTGACAGGACTCGGAGTCGTTAGTCCACCCAGGGTCACAAAGCTGGTAAATGACAAAGTTAGGACTCAAACCAGGGGTGATTCCAAAGTCACCTTACTAACCATCTGTCTATTCCACCTCCTAATAAATAAATCATGAGCCCAATACATTCTTATTTAATCTCTGGCAGGAACTAATTTTTTTGCTCGTTTTTCATAGAGACAAAATTGCTACAACTGGCAGCCAACCAAGAAACAACTTCAAATTCATCATATAATCCATCTTTTTTCTTTTCTTTCCTTTTTTTAGACAGGATCTTGCTCTGTCACCCAGGCTGGAGTGCAATGGCACCATTTTGGCTCACTGCAACCTCCACCTCCTGGGTTCAAATGATTCTCCTGCCTTAGCCTCCTGGCCTCAGCTGGGACTACAGGCATATGCCACTGTGCCTGGATGATTTTTCTATTTTTTGTAGAGACGGGGTTTTCTATTTTTTGTAGAGACGGGGTTTTATGTTGCCCAGGCTGGTCTCAAAAACTCCTGAGCTCAGGAAATCCATCTGTCCTGGCCTCCCAAAGTGCTGAGATTATAGGCTTGAGCTGCCGCACCAGGCCTGGTATCCATGTCTTAAAGAGAAGCGTGTTTTTGGTTATAAGCAATATTTCCTTTTAATAAAACAAAAGGAAACAGCAAAAGTCACAAAACCTAGAAGACCGGCAAGGATCTTAAGGGGTAACACTGTCTTATTTTTCATTCCGTTGCCTCCAGGAGAGAAGACCTCATTACAATTACCCCAGGGCAGGAACCGGGGAGCAAGTGAGGGGGCTCCCAGAGAACAGGTCTTCTGACAGCATCAGTGGTGGTTCCCAGTCTCCCTCATTATTTCACGCTGACTGCATAACTCTGAGTAACAACATACATTTTCAGAGACCGAGGCCTCACAACAAAGATTCTTTCCTGCTTCATGTTGGGCCACTTCAACTGGCTAGGCTGCTCAATCGTAGAACAACTGTGACTTACGTGACAATCCTCTTGCTGGTTACATGGCATTTTAAGAAGCAGGGTGAATATGATCACCTACATACAAACCCATGCACTGGAAAATAGCTACTACAGCTCACTCTCATCCCCCCAGGAGCCCAACGTGGGCCTTTTCCTATATTTTCTCAATACACTTTCTCAAGACACAAGTTGTCTCTCAAATAAGCTCTCGAGCAGAAAATCTCTCTCAGATGACTTTCAAGCCTAGAAATCACCATTTCTGACAAGCTGTGAACAGTGAGGGTATTACACCACAGAACAAACCAGGATCCACAAATAAAGACACAAAAAAACAAAACATCCAAAGAGACAGTCATTTGGATGGGGATGACTTTCATAAACAAAACTACCTATTTCAATTCTCTTTATTCCTCCTATAAACAAATTTCTCTAAAACACAATGTCTTTCAACCAAAGAGAGTATTGGTTTCATATATTGTCTGACCCTCAAACCCACTTTCAGTCTCAAATCTGAGCTGATGTTCTCAAAAAGTTGACAGAAATTACAACCTGAGCCTGTGAGCATTGTGGATCTACTCTGTGTCTCACTCAGGCAGAGAAGAAAAAAAGAGTATCAGAACATTACCCTTCTTTGATCCGACCCTGGAAGACGCACTGAAGAATTTCTTCACTGTGGTAACCTTGCGGGTCTTCTCGTTGGTTTTCTTTTCTTCAAACTTGGAGAATGTGAGGGATTGGGCCCCTTGGCTGCTCTGACTGCTGGCAAAGGCCTCTTCTTCCTCCCGCTGGAGTCTGCAATTCAAGAAAGGATTAGAATGATCTAGATATTCTCTAAGGTTTCTCTTTATCTGAAGGTTATTACTCCACTAATTCAGGAGGATCTCAAGATTTTAGAACTAGAGACTAAATATACTAAATCAGCCTGAGGTCTCACATAGCTACAGGATGGACTGCTCTTCATGCACTACAGATTTCAAATGGGATCTTCTCATGCTCATTCAGCAATTGCTCTAGGGCTACATGAAAGAAATCAAGTCTACTCCTTTTCCCTAACAAGCTCAAGGCTGGAACAGAGAAAAAGGTAAGTAAACAACTGCTACATAATGGGACAGCTGCTACATTAGAGAGTAAAAATTGAGTGCTGTGAGAACACAGGAAAGAACAACTCAATCTGCTGGGGGAGTCTGTTGGGGCCTTACAACACTGATGTTTGGGCTGGGTCTTAAAGGATAAATAGGATCCTTTTTTTTGGGTTGTTTTTGAGACACAGTGTCACTCCATCGCCCAGGCTGGGGTGAGATGGTACGATCTCGGCTCATTACAACCTCTGCCTCCTGAGTTCAAGCGATTCTCACGCCTCAGCCTTCCAAGTTATTGAGACTACAGGCGCACACCACCACGCCTGACTAATAAGGCCGAATAGTATTCTAAGTGAAAGGATATTCCAAGAAGGAGGAACTACAAATGTGCAAACCTGTGGTTTGCTTCACAACAAGCTGAATGTAGCCAGAGCACTGGGTGTGTAATGAATGGTGATGCTGGATACACAGGAAGGCACCAGAGGGTAAGGAATCTTGATTGCTAAGCCCACATTCTGGATTTCATCATGTGGTGGGGAAGCAAGAAAAACTGTAAATCCGGCCGGGCGCGGTGGCTCAAGCCTGTAATCCCAGCACTTTGGGAGGCCGAGGCGGGCGGATCACGAGGTCAGGAGATCGAGACCACAGTGAAACCCCGTCTCTACTAAAAATACAAAAAATTAGCCGGGCGCGGTGGCGGGCGCCTGTAGTCCCAGCTACTCAGGAGGCTGAGGCAGGAGAATGGCGGGAACCCGGGAGGCGGAGCTTGCAGTGAGCCAAGATCGCGCCACTGCACTCCAGCCTGGGCAACAGCGTGAGACTCCGTCTCAAAAAAAAAAAAAAAAGAAAGAAAAACTGTAAATCCAAGAAGTTATCGTTGTCAGATCTGTGCTTTAGAAAGATCATGCAGGTAGCTGTGTGAACAACTTGAAGGGTAGAGAAACTAGAGACAGGGACAAGAAGTAAGAGTATATTACAAAGGTTTAAGTAAAAGAAAATAAGTACCTGGAAAATAGGAGTAGAAAAGGTAAAATTCAAAAGACTTTTCTGAATTGGAAGAAACAAAACTTGGTCGGCCGGGCGCGGTGGCTCAAGCCTGTAATCCCAGCACTTTGGGAGGCCGAGACGGGCGGATCACGAGGTCAGGAGATCGAGACCATCCTGGGTAACACAGTGAAACCCCGTCTCTACTAAAAATACAAAAACTTAGCCGGGCGAGGTGGCAGGCGCCTGTAGTCCCAGCTACTCGGGAGGCTGAGGCAGGAGAATGGCGTGAACCCGGGAGGCGGAGCTTGCAGTGAGCTGAGATCCGGCCACTGCACTCCAGCCTGGGTGACAGAGCGAGACTCCGTCTCAAAAAAAAAAAAAAAAGAAACAAAACTTGGTCAAGTTGTAGGTAGCAAGGGAGATGAAGGAGAAATTAAGAATGAAACCAAGATTTTTTAGCTAACTTGGTAAATAGTGATGCCATTAATTGAATCAGAAGGGTTAGGAGGAAAATGTTCAGAATGGGGAGAATAATAAATAAAAGCAATAAATTTGGCTTTGGATTAGCTGCATGTGAACCACCTGTATTAATTCCCAAACACAGGTCAGGTGCGGTAGCTCACGCCTGTAATCCCAGCGCGGGGAGGCTAAGGTGGCCAGATCACTTGAGCTCAGGAGTTTGAGACTAGCCTGGGCAACATGGTGAAACCCTGTCTGTACATAAAATATAAAAATTAGCTGGGTGTGGTGGCATACTTCTGTAGTCCTAGCTACTTGGGAGGCTGAAGCAGGAGGATCACTTGAGCCCAGGAAGCTGAGGTTGCAGTGAGTCAAGACTACACCACTGCACTCCAGCCAGGGTGACAGAGCAAGACCCTGTCTCAAAACAAATAAACAAACAAACAAACAAACAAACAAAAACAACACAAGCACTATCTAAAAGACAATGATTTTCCAAGTGTGATTCCCCAGACAGCAGCAGCAGCATCATTAGGCAACTTGTTAGAAATGGAAATTATCTGGTCTTACTCCCAAGCTACTAAAATCAGAGACTCTGAGGGTAAGGTCCAGCAGTCACTGCTTTTACAAACTTTCCAAGTGATTTAGCAGGGTTACAATTAAAAGCAGTAAGAAATAGAACAAAAGTCACAGGTGGAGGTGCTAAGCCTGAGGATGGAATCAGGACACCTCTTTCTTTGGGACAGACAAGAAGTTAATATAAAGGTATTAGTACATTTTTATGTGGCGAGGGGATGAAGCTGACGGAGTTTGTGCCTAGTGGCCTCTACTCTGTTTTTGAAACAGGATCTGCTACTGACAGCATCAGGCATGCAGGGGAAACCTTGAGGAGATCATTCATGTTCTGGGCTAAAATTTTCTCTCTTTGATTGACCACAGTCACTGAAAGCAACGTGTGATTTCTAATTCTCTGCGTTCACCACAGATGTCAGCAAAGTAGTCACTCAACAAATATTGGCTGACTGGATGAAAAAACAAAAAACTAGCTAGAGGAGTTGGAAGAATTCCATTTGACTCTCTTCTGTTGAAGCAGTTTTAGAATTTCTAGAATGCTCTGGCAAAGAGCATTTTATTAGTTACTATGCTCACTAGCCTTCCCATCATTTATTTATTTATTTATTTATTTATTTTTTGAGGCAGAGTCTCACTCTGTCTCCCAGGCTGGAGTGCAGTGGCACAATCTCAGTTCACTGCAACCTCCAACACCTGGGTTCAAGCAATTCTCCTGCCTCAGCCTCCTGAGTAGCTGGGATAACAAATGTGCACCACCACACCCAACTAACTTTTTAAATATTTTTAGTAGAGACTAGGTTTCACCATGTAGGTCAGGCTGGTCTCGAACTCCTAACCTCAGGTGATCCTCCTGCCTCAGCCTCCCAAAGTGCTAGGATTAGAGGCGTGAGTCACTGCGCCCGGCCCATCGTTTAATTTTTAATTTTTAACATCATTATTTTTCTGGATAATATCAACTGCATTTGACCTAATTTTTAAAGAAAAGTTAAATTTCTACAATGCAATGACTATATACAAGTCAACAGATTTCTACTACTGTGTTTTATCACTGAGCTAGATGCAATGCTGAATATATTAAAAGAATGAGGGAAATAATGCTTGATGAGTGCCATTTGCAAGCCCTGCACTGGGTACATATTTATTAGCTCATTTAATCTTCACTAGGAAATATGTCTATCTCCATTCTTCCACTCCAAGGAGCTTATTATCTAAATTTGGGAACTAAAACTAACACAACCCAAAGAAAATAATCAGAAGTTAAGACAAACACAAAATGAAGAAACTACTGAAAGCTGTTCATTAAAAGTTAACTGAGAAGAGGGCAAAACATCCTTTTCCTTAATATTAAACTGACGTGCTGATAGCTTAAAGCAGAAGTGAAAAAATGTATTTGGAAGGTGACAGAACTACGTATCCAGTCGCGTCACTGTTCAATCACCCCTAGTTAAGTCCTTTTACCGCTCCGCCAGCTCCCAGTCCTCCTGAATCTGCTTCTGCCTGGCCTTGTGGTACTCTTCCCTCCAGCACTTGGAGCAGAAACCCTGCCAGGCTGGGTTGCCGTAGTAACCACATCCTTTCTTGCACAGGAGGTCCGACTGATCCACATGAATTCCTCGGCGTTCAGACTTCAGGCTCATCTTCTTCCTGCTAACCAATGAACAAACAAGAAAGTGTTGTTGAAAATGGATTATCATTCTACTAACTAAAATCTTACCAATTATGAACAAAAAGTGAGTCATTCCATTATCTTCAAGCTGTAAGAGAGGGAAGGAGGAAATGAAGGAGGGAGGGAGGGAGGGGAGGAAGAAAGAAAAAAGAAATATTAAATATAGTAAATTTCATGACACAGCCATATGAAAGAAAGACTTATTACCCACCCAAAATACCAAAAAAAAAAAAAAAAAAAAAAAAATTAAGAAAGGGCTAACATTAGATTAAAGACCTAAATGTAAAGGCTGGAAACTAGAAAACTCCTAGAAGAAAACTTAGGGGAAAAGCTTCCCGACACTGGATTTTGCAACGACTTCTAGGATATGACACCAAAACCACAGGCAACAAAAGCAAAGTCAGACAAATACATTCCATCAAACTTGAAAATGTCTGCACAGGCTGGACGAGCTGGCTCACGCCCGTAATCCCAGCCCTTTGGGAGGCCGAGGGGGGCTGATAATAAGGTCAGGAGATCGAGACCATCCTGGCTAACATGGTGAAACCCCGTCTCTACTAAAAATACAAAAAAATTAGCCGGGCGTTGGCGGTGGCTCATGCCTGTAATCCCAGCACTTTGGGAGGCCGAGGCAGGCAGATTATGAGGTCAGGAGTTGGAGACCATCCTGGCTAACATGGTAAAACCCCGTCTCTACTAAAAATACAAAAAAATTAGCCGGGCGTGGTGGCGGGTGCCTGTAGTCCCAGCTACTCGGCAGGCTGAGGCAGAAGAATGGTGTGAACCCAGGAGGCGGAGCTTGCAGTGAGCCATTCTGTGAACAACACACAGAATGAGAGAACATATCTGCAAACCACATATCTAATAAGGGGTTAATATCCAGAATATAAAGGAACTCTGACCACTCAATAACAAAAAAACCAAGATAATCTGGTTAACAAATGGGAAAAGGACTTCAATAGACAATTCTCCAAAGATATACCAACAGCCAACAAACAAGTGAAAAAATGCTCAGCATCACTAATCATCACAGAAATGCAAATCAAAACCACAATGAGATATCATTTCATACCCATTAGGATGCCTACTGTAAAAAAACAAACCCAGGATGCGCACAGTGGCTCATACCACTTTGGGAGGCCAAGGTGGGAGGATCACTTGAGGCTAGGAGTTCAGGACCAGCCTTGGCAACACAGCAAGACCCCATCTCATCTCTACCAAAAAATGCAAAAACGAGCTGGGTGTGATGGTGTACGCCTATAGTCCCAGCTACTCGGGAGGCTGAGATAGGAGGACTGCCTCAGCCCAGGAGTTGGAGGCTGCAATGAGCCATGATTACACCACTTCACTCCAGCCTGGGTGACAGAGGGAGGCCTTGTCTAGAAAGAAGAGGAGAGAAAAAAAATTGAAATAATATCATAATTTCCAAAGTCAGTTTTCTTTTCTACTGTGTAATATTTAAACTCATTTGTTCATAGTCTCACAGCTGTATGGTAAATCGCTATGCAACAATTTCCTTTCAAACTGAAACCACATGGTCTTCATTCTTCTCCACAATAACAAACTGCCAAACAAGCACAGAAAAAAAGCAGCACTCCTCACCATTCATTCAAGAGACACACATGTGCAGATAAAATTAAGCCCTATATTTTGGGGATCTTATTAATTTAACTCAAACATTTACTAAGTGCCAACTGTGTGCAGAGAATTGAGATAGATGGCACTGGTGATGCAACTGATAGAATACGTCCCTTGCCCTCATGAAGCTCATAACCAAAAGTACAGGCAGACTGAAAAATGCAGAAAAAGAGGGTGTTAGGAAACTGTTGGGGAGCAAAAGACATAGGACTTCTGACATAGGGAGTACAGAGACCACTTGGGGATCCTGGTGACAGACCTTAAAGAGCCTTGTGTTGAAAGGGTCTTGGAAAGATGACAGAAAGAGGAAGGACATTCTGGACAGGAAGGATGCCTTTCACAAAAAGCTCAGAAGCAGGAAGGCAAATTTAAAATATGAATGATTTGTATAGACAGAAGGTAAACTAAACAAGTTAGGTGGGAAGTCAAATCATGATGGCTTTTTAAAACTCTAAGCTACAGAGTCTGGACTGAAAGTCAACACTGAAAGCTCCTGAAAAGGGGAAAGCATGGTAAGATCTCTATCTTAAGACATAAAACTTGAGATGTAGAGTTCTGTCTTCTAGCATGACCAAGTGAGAAGGAAAATAAATCCCCTCCTGCAAAAGCAACTGTAAAGATGGACAAAACTTCCACTTTCTGCGATGTATCTACGTCCAGATCAAGGAATGAACTCAAATTTCAAGCCCTCCCCTCTAACTTCGCTCTTATTTTTGCAGGTTTCTCCTGTGTCGCCTCTGTGCATGCACAGGCTCTGCTGATCAGAGTGGAAGCCTAACTAAAAACTGAGATGTTTGGGTGCAATCTCAATCTTTGTCTGAACCAACAACAATCTTTGGCTGAATATTAAGGTGTGCAGACACGGGGGTGACAGCTAGAAGGAAGTCAGGCATAAATGAAAACAAGGAAGAAAAATTGAGCACAGCGACTGCAGTTGCTGGGGAGAGAGGCCTCACAGATTTCACCCAGCTATCAAACCTGGTCAGTATGCACTGTGCACTACTTTTGAGGATTCTGAAAAGCAAAATGGAGAAGTGGGGAAGACCAGAATTGGAAGTACTACCCAGCCGTCTAAGAGATTACCTCCTTCTCCCATCCAATACCACCAGCCAACCTGGAAATGGGCCCCACAGCACACAGAAAGCTCCTCTAGATCGGGCTCTAGGCATGTGAAAGGGAACTCATAACAGCCAGAGAGAATATGGGGATCTCTCCACTTACCATCCCCACTTTCTCTTGAGCCACAGTGCCCAGCAATCGTGTGCTTTGTTTGCAGCTATGGCTGAAATGAGAGAGTACAGCAGCCAAACTCTGAGGCAGGAGAACTATCGATTTTTCCCAATCTCTATCCTTGGTCTCAAACGTATAGGCAGTGGTGGAAGGACATGACAGAGTGGGATAACTAAATCCACAGTTTTCTGGACAAAGAAAGGAAATATGAGCTCCTGGGGAACAAAAAGTATGGGAAAAACTGCTGAGGAGAACTCAAGAAAGCAATTTCTAGGCTTACCCTTAGGCTGCATATGCATGGATCTGATGCTATTCAGTACCAAAGGTTTCTAAATTGGGACTAACAGAGAGACCACTATGCAAATCTCA